>NC_138861.1:148062061-148617061 GCF_965194805.1 Balaenoptera borealis | reverse complement strand
GGCAGAATTGAAGCTGCAGAGCCTGTTCCTGGCAAGAACAGCCTTTGCCCCCTGCCTTGCAGGGTTCATTTGAAGAGTTAGAACGTTTGGTATATTGGAACATGAGATCCACCAGTGTTCACAGTGTCACTAAAAGATGGGCACACAGGGGGTGCTTCCCCTCGAGTTAGTGAGTTCAGTGAGGTGTGTGCCTGCCGAAGTCGTCTGGAAGGGGCCCTCCGTCTCCTCAGACCCATGAATTACTAATCGGGCTGGACCAGCACCGTTAAGCGGGCACGGTGGTCACGCAGGACCCACTGGGGTGCAGGGCAGAACAGAAGAGCAGCTTGTGCTGGGGGGCCCAAGCGCACAAACGGTGACTTTCAGTCACAGCGAGGTTTCTCTGTACTGTTGATGTGTGTTTCCCTTCTTGCCATCCTCAGATTCGAGAGCAGAACCTACAGGACATTAAGACGGCTGGCCCCCAGTCCCAGGTGTTGTGTGGTGTAGTGATGGACAGGAGCCTCGTCCAGGTGAGAGCTCAGGATGTCTCTGATGGTAGTGAGTGGGTGGTGGCTCTAATGACTGCCCGCTCCAAAATTATTCTTAAGTTGGGAGAGAATGACTATGAGGTAAGTGTCCTAGGCAGCCAGTTTTCTTTGTTCAAAGTCTTCATGATAAGAAGGAACCCAGCCACTCCTCCTTGAGTGGTAGACCAAGCATAAGCATGCCCAGGGCCGTGTCCCCCTCCAGCCCAGCTCCATGTCGTGCATGCCTGGCTGAGGGCCTGGGTTCGCCCGGTGTTAGCGGTGAACTGTGTACAACGCTGGAAGAGGGTGGGTGTCGTGTACTTTGGTTCTTGTATAGATTGCTGTCCACAACAAAGTGCTGCTTGGGGAAAAGTGCAGAGGGTTCCTGTAAATGTGGTCCACATTTACACGCATTTCTGTAAAAGGATTGTACCTCACGGCACATTGAAGATAATTGTGTAAGTAGTTATCTCTGAAAATTAAGTTGCCACCGAATGTTGTAAACATGACTCACCGGGGTTGGTGATTGTTGTTGCATTTTCTGACGTTGGCCAGCCGCGGTCCTGGTTCTGTGGCCCGTGTTTGCACGTTGCACCGCCATCACCGCTGCATCGCTGTTGACGGCTGTCCCGCTGCATGCTCTCAGCTGGCTCCATCCTGTGCTCTCGTTGATGTTCCACAGCCGGGCCTGGTGGGCTCTGACGACTCAGTTTACTGTTGCAGGACGCGCCCCTCTCTGACTGTACGGAAACAATCGAAGGGCTCGAGCGTACAGAGCAGACCTTTAGTCCCGCTAAGTCTCTCTCTTTTAGAAAGGTACTCACCGCCCCGCCCTCAGCTACCTGTTGGCACGCCCTGCTCTTTACCCGCCCCGCCCCTCACCTGTCGCCCTCGCTAGGTATTGTCTTAGGTATCGCAGGAGCTTTAAACGGATCTCTCAATTAATTTGTGAGATCGTACAAAAGGTTCTGTTCTGCTTATTCGGTTCTTTAAATAAAGCATTTTGTATGAGGTTATTTTTACAATTTTCAGCATTTTTACGTTGTGCTGAGAAATGGCTGATCTTAGGGATGTTTCTGAAGTTCTGCATGTGACTTTGGTGGGTGCATGTGTGGGGATCTGGGAGTTTGCCTTTTACAAGGTGCCGGTTGCAGGAGGCTCACGGGTGTACTGCGAGCTGTCGGCTGCCCCGTGAGACCGTCTGCCTTCGCTCGCTCAGCTGTGACCGGGGGCGCGATGAACACGGCAGCCAGGGGCTGTATGACTGAAAGACGTCATTTCAGAGGAATGGGAAATAAAACAGGACAGTCTTTGCCAGCCCTTGTTGAGGAAATGTATTTTTACCTTAAAAAAAAAAAAAACAAAAAATAAAACCTAGATAATTGTTTTAAGTGTTGCAAGGGGGAAAAAATACTTATGAAAATTGAAACCCAGAATTGTAATTTCTCTGTGTACGTGCGTGCCTGACACGTACCGTAGGTGGAAAATGTATCTGGTGTAACTTGCCCAGGTGGAAGGAAACCCTCTACACACTCAGGCTGCTAGTGTGTAGAGCCAGAGTGGCCGACCACACGGCTGAGTGTCTTAGTGGTGTGTACCCTGTGTTCAAAGGAAATTTTCAGGGTCTCTTTCGATTAATACACCTCCAGTGAGATGCAAATATCATTTTATCAATGTTCCCATTGCCAGAGAAATCAGATTTGCACTAATGATTCTATATTCCTGTCTGGAAGCCCTGCTGGTAAAGTTTTCTTGCACATTTATATATTAATTCAATGGGCCCCATTTTTCCTTGTCCTTAGAATGTACTTGCAGCTACCATTCTTAGGGGAACTTCTCAGAGCAAGGGAGAAAGATGTCTTCTTACCCCCGTTGCTTGTTTTTCATGTTGCGACTTTGGACCATAAGCTGTTGTGATCTTGGTAGCTCATAATTCTTTCTCTCAGATGCGTCCAGAGTGCTGAGCCCATGGCCCCAGGGCGCTTACTGTGAGAGCCCAGAGCCGCCTCCAGCTTGGTGGGCTCAGGCCAGTGCGCAGTCACTGCTGTGCGGTCTCTCTGGCGTTCTCTCGCGCTTGGCGGTCTCTGTTTGCTCCTGTGAGGGCTGTCTGGAGGGCGGACTGGCGAGCTGGATTGGAGGGTGCCCTCGTGGCTCCTCCTCCAGTTGCACTCTGGCTTTTGCTTCACCGCGTGGTGCTCAGACTTGGGCGTGCGTCCCAGGCACCTGCGACCGCTTCGTGAAGTGTTGTACGTAGGACCCCCCTCGTGCCTGGCTGGGAAGTTAAGAGTCTGTGGGAGTGAGATTCCTGGAGATTCTGGCATCCTCCCCACAGCAGATCTGAACAGCATGCCGCTGTGAGTGCCGTGTCCGGTGCGGTTAGCCGAGGAGACTGCTCCCGGTTGGGGAGGTGTCGACGCCCCTGGACACGGATTTCTGTTCCTGGTTTTCCTCCATCATCCGCCTCCTGGTGCTCACATTTGCACCCCTGGTCTTCTTCCCACTACGCACGTCTCATTCCAGGGGTGAGAGGGTGCTTTGACTCCGCCAGCGTCCTTGACTGGGTCTGTGTCCACATCCTTTAGTGTGGACCTCAAGATGCAGACGGCATTACTCCTGGAAGATGGCACTGCTTGCTGGCAAGTTGAGTTCTCCTTGACCAGGGAAGGACTGGGGTTGTTAAGGTTCTAAACACATCCTCTTCCCGGTAAGGCAAGTGTATGGATACTTGCTTCCTGTTTGAGAACCTGAGGAGCAGGTGTTTGGGACTTGAGAAGTTGGGGCTTTTCTGGAAGGACTTTGCTTTGCCCCCATCTCTCCCGCATGGTGAGAGCTGTTCACCCAGGGCAGGGGGTGTCTTCTGACGGGGGAGGGGCGGTGAGTTGCCAGCCACAGCCCGACACTCCGGTTCTGAAAGGAATGCTGAGCCCTGCTGCAGGCGCGCTCGACTCCAGTGCTGCGCGAGCCGGCATGCAGCCTTCTGGACCTCATTACGAGTGAATCGAGTTGTTAGAGACCAGGGTGGGAAGGTGTACGCTGAAAGTTGTCCAGCGCGGGGAAGAACTCTGTTGTGCGATTTGTGTAGCACGAGCTTCCCTGTTGCTGCGTGTGCCTGCAGCCCCCTGCCGCGTGGTAGAAATGCGAGGAGGCCTGCGGCCCAACTTGTGGACTCTCCCGGTGCACTTGGTGTTGAGCACCTAGTGTGTGTGTGGCCCCGCACCTGGAGTGTAAATTCAAACCTGAGTAGGTTTTACAGGTGAAAATCTGATGCTCAGAGAGGTCAGGGCACTAGACCAGGTTTGCACAGCTTCGGAGCTGGAGCTGTCATCCCACACAGGCGGTGTCAGTCGGGGCAGACGTAGTTGCTGGGCGTCTGTCCTGCTTAGAGCCCGTGGTGGTGGCTCCAAGTGACGGCAGCAGCGAGAGTCTCCGCGGGGCCTGCTGGCGGGAGCAGCCACTGCACATCCTGGTTTCTCGGCCTGGGTTGCTCCACAGCGGGCCTGCGTCCCTCTGCATCTCAAGCGTATCTGTGTCTCCTTCCCTCCAGAATAACAGGGTCCCTGTGTCCCTGGATCTGTTCAGAGCTGGTCTGGAAGGCAGCTCGGCCCTCAGCTGAGGAATTTGGAGGAGGGAGCTCCCTGCCAGTGGGGGCAGGAACCGGCCATGCTGCACCTCGAGGGCCAGGTGTTCCAGACAGAAAGGACCTTGCTTGACCACAGGGCGTCTCCGTGGCAGTTGACTGATCATTTGATTTAAATGATGTAAACATTTCTCTGAAAGCTCGAATCTCCATCTCATTTTACTGGCAGTGATACCAGGATGCAAACGCAGTTCCCTAGTTGCCGTAGATCCTAGGATGTTAGTGCTCAGCACGTCTTAGCTGCGGTCAGCCCGGCAGGCCCCTCGCGAGGCCTGTAAAACAGGCCCGTGGACGGCAAGGGGCTTGTCTCAGGCCACAGAGCTAACTCGTGGCAGACGAGGATCCAATCCCTGTCTGGGGAGGCTGGGCTACTTCTGAAGGAAAAGCCAGTCGACCTGGGGTCGGGCCTGCTCAGAAGGAGCCCCCTCCCCATCTAGGCAGCTGATTTCCGATCTCGAGGCTCTCTGAGCACAGGCTGCGGATTCCAGCCTTTTCCTTCTCTCGCCTGGGGTCCATGTTGCTGGACGGTGACTGCTCAGCCCAGGTTCCCAGGGGAGCAGCTGGCCGGTGAGCTGAATGTCCTGGGACTCGGCCTGGCCCTGTCTCTCATGCACGTCGCTGGCACGCCCTCTCCCTTTGGTGTTCGCCCACCGAGGAGAGCGCTGCCGGGCCAGGCCTGGCATCGAAACGATTGTGGATTCTCCTGTTTTCACTGGCTTCCAGAAGTTCTCATTAAGTAATGGGCACGTGCTTGGGTTCTGGTTAACTTTCTCAAAACTGGGCCCCAGAGCGTGTGGGGGCCAAGCTGGCGAGCTGCGGGGCACAGAGCTGCGCTGGGCAGGCGAGGGTGGGCGGGCGAAGCGCCCGCGGGCTGCCCGCTGCTCCCTGCCTGTGCGCCTGGCTGCGTCGGCCTCCTCCTTGAGGACCGGGCCACCTGTGTGCTTCGCTTTGCTTAAGCTTTCTTTTTTCTTTTGTATAAATTCTTACAGTTTTCCAAATTCCTCAGACAAGTGCTGGTGTTTTGTGACATTCTGTTATCTCTTAATGTTTTGGGGTAAGTTACAGGATCTAGTTACAAATCAAATGCACAGTCAAAAGAACAGAACTTTTCTGTGCTCTTAGAACATAAGCACATTTCTGAGCACACCTACCTGAGTGTTGGGATCATGACATTTTCTGGTTTGGGAGGAGGGTAATTGACTTTAAAAGTCCCCTTTTGCATCCATCCCTGTCTGTCTGTGAGGAGATGGGCCTCTCCCTGGGATGCTCTACACACTTGATCTGCACGTTGGTGCCTCTGCTTCTGAAGTCTGAAGGACTTTCCTAGGAGTCTCTGCCCTGTTGCATGTGTTTCTCAGTCTGCTGCTGAAGGCTGCCGCTCAGTCTAAGCGTCAGGGCCTCGGGCCGTACCCGGGCTGCCGCTCAGGGATGTGTGTGCGCCCCGCCACCCCTTGCCCGGGAGGAGGGAGAGTCCTGGAGCGGCGGGGCTCTTGCGGACCAGCCGTCCCTTTCTGTCCGCAGGGCGAGCTAGTGACGGCCTCCAAGGCCATCATTGAGAAGGAGTACCAGCCCCACGTCATCGTGAGCACCGCGGGCCCCAACCCCTTCAACACGCTCACCGACCGCGAGCTGGAGGACTACCGCAGAGAGGTGGAGCGCAAGCAGAAGGGCCCCGAAGGTGAGCAAGCTCGCGGGTCCGGGGCGCCGCAGGGCCGGCTCGTGGGTGCAGAGGCGGCAGGGAGCACTCTGGGGGCTCCTCTGTCCTGTGCTGACTGTAGGTGGCGAGGAAAGGTAAGCCCAGCGTGCCGGTCTCTGCACGTCCTGCTCTGCTTCCAGAGAGGGTGGAGTAGAGAAATCTGTTCCCAAGAACAAGGCCGCGTGTGGCGGAGGCCGGCCCGGGTCTGTGACCTGCACCCCTGCACGCGGTCTCCTCCCACCTTCATCCCAGCTGCAGTCACGGCTTGGAGTTTTCTCACGGACTCTTTTTCTCCGTAAGCCCCGAGAGCTCCCTGGCTGGGCACGGTCACAGGCCCAGGGACTAGCGTGTCGGGCTCTCTGGCATCTTTCCAGACCCTGTGAAGGGTGTGGCCAGTGCTGGTGCAGCCTTTGTTTCTCTTGGTAGCTCACTGACATAGGAGGTCATATTTTTGTAAAACATGTTGGGACTATTTTACAACAAAGGAAAATAAATGGCTCTGAGAGCCAGAACCTCTTGGAGCAGCTTGTTTCAAACTTCAGGTTTTTAAAAGCACATCCAAACATTTTGAGAACTAAGAGAGAAGCCAACCTCCCACTGCCTCTGACACGAAGGCTCAGTGGGTCTGAATCACTGTCCCTGAGTGCCCTGGGTTGGTTACCACGAAGACCCTGGGACATGACGTCCCCTCCAGGAGCTTCATGCTGCTGTCCGCGGGACCGTAGGATGGCCCACGCTTCTTCCTCTTGGGAGCAGCCCTCCAGGTCAGTGGGGGACCATCCTGGGAACTATTCCCGCTTCAAATGCAACCTCTGATTTGCCCCAATTTAACTTTTTCTTTTTTAGTCTTGTTTTAGACCAATTACATAATGCATCACATAGCTGCTATTGGAATTTGAGTTGTGCAAAAAAACTGCTGAATTGTTTTTCAGTGTGTTACACCACCATCACTGCCTGTCACTTTGTTATATATGCATTAAAATTAAGGTTTGCTGCACATAGATTCAGAGTGAGCCTGATCTTCTGGTCACAGCACGAATTCTGATCACCTCCTGAACGGTGCATGCAGCCCTGTAGACAGCTCTGTCTGAGCTATGGCCATAATTACTTGCCTTAGAGCAAGAACTGGTGTGTGGGCCTGAGCTACTGGTCCTGTAGCCTAATCCCAGGTCCTGTGCACACATATGTGTGTCTGCCCTTTGGACTCAGACCCTTCCAGTGTCTGGGAAACCTGGATTTTTTTTTTTTTTTTTTTTTTGAGTTAAACCACAAGACACAAATACTTCCTCTATATGTGAGGCTGCATGAGGAGTGATGTCACAGCAAGTGAGTGAGTGTGGACGGGGACAGCTGTGGTCGTGCTGTGTGATCACAGAGCCGTCGGCAGTGGGAGTGGCAGCCAGGGGCCACTGCCAGGAAGCCCCTGCCCAGCACTGGTGCTGGCTCTGGGCACGGCGGTGGGGGGCGGGTAGTGTGTGCCGCCGGTGACCTCAGGCTGTCTGTCAAAGGCAGCACCTCAGGCACGAGGAAGAAAGCCCCTGGCCTTTGGCTTCTTTTCCTGGCTGAAGGAATTTGTTCACTCAGGCAGGAGGTGTGAAGGCCTCTGTTCAGAGACACTTGGCTTCAGGAAGGGAGCTGTAGGCTCGGGGGACTTGGGGAAGCAAGTTGGTCCGAAGCTATTAACGTGAAAAGTTTCAATGAGAGAAGGAGATTTAAGGAATTAAGATAATACTGGTATATATTTTTCCCTAAATGAGAGGCAGACTTGGAATTTCAGGATCCTGAGTCCTAGTTCTTGTAATTTTTCCTCTGTTCCTTAGCATATTTTACTATAGAAAATAAAAATATGTGTTACAACTGCCAAGTTTAAATTATTGGTAGAAAATGCTCTAAATAACAAATTAAAACCAAGGTCACGCTCCTGTAATGTCCCCTGAGGTGGCAGGTAGGGCGAGGGTGCTTGGGACCCTGGGCTCTTGCTCAGCAGCGGGAGAGGCAGGATGGTGAGGACATGGCCCCTCACCAGAGGACAGGAGAGGACAGGCTGGGGGTCACCGGTCACAGCCCGTCACAGAGGCAGCTCTGGCAGATTCTCAAACCGAGATCCACAGCCCCGTCAGGAGTGGCTTCCTTTGTCCTCTTTCGGGTAGGAATGGGGAAAAGGTTGAGGCCAGCGGCTGCGAGCCCTTCCCTTCTTGGGCTCTTGCTTGCGCCCTGAGCAGCCCCTCCCGCCCTCCCCGAGGCAGCCCGATGGGCAGGGCGGGAGGGCCCGTCTGCCCGGGAAGGGGCGAGGGGAGGCCCGCTGTGTCCAAAGGCCTTCACCGCGCTCTTTCTGCCCTATGTGCACCTGCAGAGAATCTGGACGAGACTAGAGAAGACAAAGAAGAGAGCCCTCCGGAGCCCCCTGCTGCCCCCCACACTCCCCCCAGCGCCCCCATCAAGCTGGAGGAAGGTGAGCTCTCGGCTGGAGGTGGGTATGCGGCCGCCCCGTGTGGGAGGGTGCACGGCCGCCCGGGGTGGCATCGCCAGGAGGGGCCGAACTTCGTGGCTTTGTGTAAGAAAAGCAGCTGAGTGTGGCAGTAGTTGAACTGACACTAACAGCCGAGTGTGTTTGCATGGAAAACAGTACGTCATCCGCTCTGAGCTCGCCCAGCCTCCTCTGCTCCCGTGCTGGTTCTGTCCGGGGTAACTTGAGGCAACACAGATTCGTTAGCGTGATGTCACAGGTGGGAGGACAGTCGTTGGGGATCGGAACCTACCTTCGTTCATGATGTCAGTTTTGCCCACTGCTTGCACATTTCCTAGACCTTCCTGTGCTCGGATCACCCCCGGAAACGTCCTCCGTTGTGTCTGGGCCACAGGGCTGCATTCTTTGGCCATATTTCCCAGTCCGTGGAGAGTGCCCGCCTCCCCTGGCCTCTCAGACCACCCACCGTGTTTCTGTGACGTGTGGCCTGCGTGTCTGTCCCTCGGTCTTGTACGTTGTGCTTCCCGTGCCTGTCGGGAGCCTGTGGCTCACCTCCTGCCCTTTTCTGTGTCCACAAGAATGGCCTGGCCATTCTCCTTCTGTAACCCGATGGCTGTGACTGAATGCATAGATTCTCTACCTGTGCTTTTCTCTTCCTGTGGCTGCGTTACAAACAGGAGGTGGATGTGCTAAAGAGTACCTGTTACCATAGTAAGTACCGCCTGCTGCCTGGCCCTCTGCTGTTTAATCGGAATTCCCTGTGCTTTGCCTCATTCTCCTGCTTCTTTGTTGCTTATTAATTTTTGTTTTTTGTTTATTCAAAATAAAAACAAAGGCCCTTCTTTTACCCAGTTCCTCCATTCTGGGCAGTGGCCTTCCTGGAAGGGGCTGGGTCCCCTGAGCTGTGCGGTGGGCAGCCTGTCCTCGAGTCCCCCCAGGACCGAGGCGGCGCTGCTCCGAGCACTGTGGGTCTCAGAAGTTTCAGAGGGACCACGTGGTCCTGTTGAGCCTTCGAGACAAGTCTAGACTAGACTCAGGCTGGGATTTTGCCACCTGCTGCACGGGGGTCGCATGTGTTTGGATCTTTGCTTAAACTGGGTGCTTAAGCTTAATTTGAGGGGGTGGAAGAGTGACATTTAGTGCTGTTTTCCCAATGTGACATTTGTCAGATGGTCAGAGTTCCCCTGAGCACCCACAGGCCACCTGTGCATGCTTCGCGGAGTGAGTCCTAACCGTCCCGCCCAGTCCCCTGCGGCCGCGCCTCCGCACCTCAGCCCAGCCCAGCCTCTGCTCACCTCCAGACGTTTGGCTAGATTTCCAGGCACTGAAGGTTTGCTGTTGCCTAACCTGCCAGTGGCTGGTGACTTGGTGGACTATTTTAAAAAATCTACAAAACTGGTTTCCCCCAGGGTCAGTGTAGAAACCAGTCCTCAGGCTGTTTCTTTAAAATAAGTTCCATTTGGCTCTTTTATGTTTCCATGTTCAAAATGTTAAGGGGGCTTGAATTTTTTGCCCGTCCCTTACCTTAGCGTTCATGTCTTTTTTAACTCTCCAGCCTAAAATGGCCTTTGTTTGGTGTTGATGTTGATGGGGGTCTGGGAATCAACTCATAGTTTTCTACCAGCTGCCACAGCTTTATATAGTTTTCTCCTTGGGGGAGACCAGGTGTCGTGGATACAAATTTAGGCTTGATTTCAGGATTACTAACACGTGTCCTTTAAAAGGGTTCAAGTGTTTAACGCAGACGTTGCAATACTGAAAATGTTTCCACTTGCCTTCATCACCGTCTCTGTGACTGGGGACCGAAGCCCTGGGACTCTGTCTGGCTTTGTCGGCATGTTGTCCATGAGAAGGAGCTAAAAACCACCCTGAGGTTGAGCCCACGTTTTGCACTGTGAGCTGCAGCCAGCCTGAAGCAGAGTAGATCTTACTGACAGCTTCTTACTCTTGTTTGGTGCAGGGCGCTTGCGATCCCCCTTGGAGGTCCAGGCAGTCGCCCTCTAACCTCGCCTCTCCCACCCCTCCCCCCAGACCTGCCGCAGGAGCCGGCTTCCGGAGACGACAGTGATGCCGCCACCTTCACGCCGACTCTCCCTGACCTGTCCCCTGATGAGCCTTCAGAAGCGCTCTGCTTCCCGACATTGGAGGAGGAGGAGGAGGAGGAGGAAGAGGGGCTTTGTGAAGCAGGGGGCCCTCCAGGCCCCACCAGGTCCCCCTCGGCGGCCGTCCCTGAGCCAGTCACAGCCCAGGCGGCTGACGAGGCCGCCTCCCCGGCTGCCGAGGAGGGGGCTGCTGTGGACCCTGGCAGTGATGGGTCTCCGGGCAAGTCCCCCTCCAAAAAGAAGAAGAAATTCCGCACTCCCTCCTTCCTGAAGAAGAGCAAGAAGAGGAGCGACTCCTGAAGGCCCTTCCTGCACAAACCGATGCCACCAGACTGTCCCCGATCGTGTCTCATGCCCGTGTCTTCTTGTGTAATGGAATGCAAAAGGCCCACCCCTGTGTAGCTAGCGCTCCCCTCGCGGCGTGACCAAATCCCCACGGAGACCGGTGCGAACCTTGTGTGCGCAGCGGCCCGGCCCGCAGCCTCAGGTGCTGGGGGAGACTTGGCCTCTGCGTCCACCTCGGAGCCCTGCCCTGCAGGGACCAGCACCTCGGCCCATCTCATGAGCCCCTCGGGGACACGCTGTCCCCAGGGGCTTAGCTAAGTCCAGGTTCTGGCTGGATCGGGGGCGGCTCTGGCCTCGACCGCTCCTGCTCTCCTTCTCTTGTGAAGTAATCCGTGCCCCGTCTCTGCTAGCCTCCCTTCACCCCGAGGTCTCGGGTGACTGAATCAGACCTGTAGCTTCTTGCTGGCATTTTCTGCTCAGTGATCTCATTTGTTTGGATACACAAAGCCATGGTCCTGTGAGAACACTCGTGTCCCCGCCAATGGCCCAGGCCACCGTGGCGGACTTTGAGAGGCGGGTTTGGGCTGAGGCGGCAGTCCCAGCAGCGGACGGGCCTGTGTACACCCAGGTAACCTATGCATGGTCTCACCGGCCCCCCGCGGCCAAAACCAGACTTGCGGCTCCATTCCTTACTCACTGGGGGCTCTCGATCCCCGTCATCGTAGGGAAGGTGCATCAGGAGGGGAAGAGTGCTTTCTAGATGTCCTTTCAGCACGTCTGCAGTTCCCCCTACACGCTGTGAGTGAACGGTCTGCGCTGTGCTTCGTTCTCTCCCCAGGGCCTGGGGCAGAGCGCAGCGGGGCTCCGTGCGCTCTCCTGGGGGGTCTGCTCTTAACCTCGGCTCGGCGCAGCCTGGAGGGTACCCTCGCTTCGACAGAAGGCAGTTCGGGGTAGGAGTTGGCCCCAGGGGTCCCACCTGACGCCCTGTGCAGTCACTGGCGGAGCCCACCTCCCGCCCTCCAGTGCCACGGGGTGAATTTCACTGCACTCACATCCCTGGAAGATAGCGGCTAGCTGCTTAGTGGGAACTGGCGGGTGGCCAGGTGTCTCTTCGACAGTGGCCTGTCCCAGGAGTTCCAGTGCCAGCCTGTCCCCCAGACAGGTCCCCAGGAGTGGGGAGGGGCCCTTGGGGGACCCAGTGCCCGACGTGGGCTCAGGTCCCACACGCTTGACACCCAGGCAGGACCTGCGGCGGCTGCATGGCGCTGACCTCTGCTCCGAGCTCACTGGCGGCACGCCACTTCTCTCCTGTGTGTCGTTTCCCTGCCAAGATGGTGGTAGAGTTCTCCACCCCCACCCTGCACCTCCGTTAACCGCGGGCTCTTCCTTTTATCCCTTCCTCTGACCCCACGTATGCGATGACTTTAATTTCATTTTTGTAGTTTAACTCTTTGTATTACAACATGAAGTTTAGTTGCATATACAGACACAGGCTTGGGAGGACAAGTTCTACAGCCTTTCTTCATTGTAACATGTTTTACTCACAAATAAAATTCTTTAAGCAGTTTTCTTGTCTAAACTTGGGAAGCCGTCTTGCATCTGAATTCCTTTTCTTTGTTCTTTTAAAATAGGACTTCAGAAGTTTATCTTATGTTCTAAAAAAAGATCCCACGCAGTTTGTCACTTTGGACCACGGGGGACTCTCTAACCTGGAAGTGCCCTACCCCAGTGCCCGCTTGTTCTTCCTCAGGGGGCGGAGGGCAGGGTCCAGGCGAGGTGGGGGGAGCCCAGCGGAAGGGTCGCTCCTCCCCAGTCTGCCGATACACCCCAAGTACCACCTGGTAAGTGCTGACCCGGGGGCGGCCCGTCGGCCCGTCCACCCCTCGCTACAGCGCAGGAGGAGGAGGGAAGCGGGCCTGGGCAGAGCCTTGTGCTCTTCCGGACCATGGAGCTGTAACGCGTGCTCAGCTGCTGCTCCTGGTGCCTGGGGGTCTCCCTGGGCAGCGGGTGTGTCGAGGCAGAGCTGGGCACTGGAGAAAGGCACTTGATACAAAACAGCTGCTTTATTTGGTCATTCAGAGACTTGGCTGATATACCCTGTGTGTCACTGAGTATAAAAGACAAGTGAACAGAAAGCCTGGAAGGTTTTGGAGTCTGATCCCGGCAGGCAGGTCCACACAGGAGTGTCACAGGCACAAGTGCGAGTCCTGGGCCTCCCCGGGCTGAGCCCCGGGCTGGGGGGCGGGGAGCCGTCCTGGCTCAGGCCTCCCACTCCCTGCGTCAGCTGCCCGGCTCTGGGGTAGGGGTGGCTCAGCTACTCGGCCTTGAGCGTCCCTGCCGGAGGCCTCAGCTTCCGCAGGAGGGAGAAGGGGAGCAGGAAGAGCCCCGCGCACACGGTGTAGCAGACCCGAGCCCCGGCCAGCCAGTACACTGCGGAGACAGCAGGGTGGTGATGGCGACGGTCCCCGCCCCACAAGACGGCGGGGCTGAGCTGGGGGGGGCGTTCAGTGGCTGGGACCGAGGCGGCCAGCAGGGGCTGTGTGGCCTCCAGCTCGGGCCAGCAGTCCCCTGGCCTGGCGGGGCCTCCCCAGGCGCCCAGCATGCCCCGAGCGCTGTTGCACGGCCCTCACCTGAGGCGGCCACCGTGGGCCCCAGAGCCCTGGCCAGGGCGCCCAGGCTCCGCAGCGTGCCCATGACCACGCCCTTCTGCCCGGGAGAGCCTGTGGGGGAAAAGGGAGAGGCTGTCAGGGGCCTGTGGGCCACCCACGGTGACCTCGGGCAAGGGAAGGGCCTCTCACCATAGCCGGCGACCACGGAGGACAAGCAGGGCACGACGATGGCAGCGGCTGGTGGGGGACATCAGGGAGGCGCCCGTCAGCCTGGAGGAGGGGCCGGCAGGGGTGCGACCCTCCAGGATTCCCGGCCGCCGGCCCCTGACTGCACCCCCGCCAGCCTGGTCAGGGCCACTCACTCACCGAAGGAGTAGAGCAGCAGCCCCAGGCCCAGCACAGGCAGCGTGTGCCCCCAGCCGATGAGGAGGAAGGCGGGGACGAGCAGCAGGATGGCCTGCGGGCGGCACAGCCGGTCTCAGGACCACCCCGCTGCCTCCGCAGAGCTCGGGGCGCTGCCTGCCCCCACGCCCAGGGGAGCCCCCGTACCCGCTTCACAGCTGCGATCTCCCCGCCAGGGCTGATCCGCCGGGCGTAGGCGCCCTGGATGGTGGCCATGGTGAGGCCGATGAAGAAGAACATCTTTCCCTGCTCTAGGCTGGGAGGAGCGAGCCATCAGCACCCCTTCCCTGCTGCGCCCGTGCTGCTCGCACGCAGAGCCAGGCAGCCTGGGTGACGGCCCGTGCATCACCCGTTCTCGGCGCGAGGCACCGCCCGCCCCGGGATCCCGGGCTGGGCCCCGGGGTACGGGCCAAGGTAGGAGTCAGCCCTGAAGCGGTGGGGCTGCGGGGGCCTCAGGATGGGGAGAGGGCAGGGCGTGCCCAGGCGGGGTCCCGGCAGGGGCCCCACGCTCCCACCTGCTGAACTGGAAGCGCTGGTGCGCGAGGAAGCTCAGCGTGAACTCCAGGCCCGAGAACAGGAAAAGATAGAGGAAGTAGACCAGGCCCAGCAGGCGCAGGCTGCCCAGCCCTGCGGAGCAGCGGAAGGGGACGTCAGCGGAAAGGGGGCCCCGATGGCAGCTGGCGGGGAACCCGGGGCAGCCCGAGGGAGCCACAGCCCTACCCTCACGAGGGGGCCCGCTCCTTACTGACTCCGATGGGTGGGTCCGGGCCACGCGCCACGGCTGAGAAGCAGAGCAGGGCCAGGGGGCTGAGCAGGTCAACAGCAGCTCGGAACCCCAGCGTGATGGACGGTGCCTGGAAGGCACACGATTGAGGAGCCTGCGACGAGGCTGGTGGTGTCCCCAGGCCTCGCAGCCTGGGGGTGGGCTTGACCCGAACCTGCTTGGCCCCTGCCCCCAGTCCACCTGCCAGGCTTTGGAGGTAGGGGGACTTGGGCAACACAGGGGCCCCAGGAGGCGCTGTGGTCCCAAGAGCGTCTGGACACCGGGAGCGGGCGGCCCGGCCTCCCCGCAGGCCCCAGAAGCGAGCCCCTGCGCCTGTCTGGCTCCCACCTTACCCGCTTCTCTGGGGGCAGCGTCTCCGGCAGGAAGCAGAAGATGAACAGCAGATCGGAGACCGCGAAGAGCAGGGCCAACCAGGGCGCCGTCTCCACGGGCAGGGAGGCGCCGAGCATGGGGCCCAGCGTGAAGGCCAAAGAGAAGGCCACCCCGATGACTGCCTGGGGAGAAGACTGCCTGAGCCAGGCAGGGAGACCCGGCCCGGGAGCCCGTCCACCCCTAAGCCCCCTGAAGTGCACTCACCATGCCCCTGCTGCGGGCGGGAGACGAGCCCAGGTCGGCGACAATGGCGGTGGAGAGGCTGACATTCCCCTTGCTGATGCCCCCAATTATCCTGGAGACCAGAAAGGCCGCAAAGCTCTTCGAAGTGGCCCACACGGCATACGAGGTGGCCAAGCCTGCCTGCCTCAGGGCGGGGACCAAGGGCAGGCACGGTCACTTGAGGCCAGGAGGGGCCCACAGAGGGGCCAGCAAGCCCAAGCAATACCCTGGGACCCCGCCTTGTTCTGGAGCATCCAAGGGCCACTTGTGTTCCCAGTGTCCCCGTGGCAGGAGCAGCTCTGGCACAGCCTCGCTTAGCCACAGAAGCCACCGGCCCCCCGAACACCACCCCCAGGGGGCAACGAGGGGCCGTGGAGGGCCCACAGCTGCCTCGCCAGAGGGCTGCTGGTGGGCGGGAAGAGGCTCCCATCTGTGGGCACCCGTACCAGGGAGAGCAGCAGCACCGGGCGCCTCCCCAGGCAGTCAGAGACGGCCCCCGTGAGGGGCGCCGAGAGGAACTGCAGGAGGGAGAAGACGGAGCCAATCAGACCTGGAAGAGACAGAGATCACAGTCACCACACTGCCCAGTCCCCAAGGGTCGGACCATGCTGGGCCCTGCACTCCTAGGCCACGGACCTCGAGCTGAGATGGCCCCAAGACCCCCCACTTGGAGGAGGAACAGACAGTGCCCAGGCGGGAGAATATGAGGACCAGGACCTGGGACTGAGAAGGGAGGAACCAGGAAGGCAAGACCCAAGTGGGCCCCCAGCCCCGGCTCAGGAACCATACCTCCGAACAGGACGGTGTTGTACCTCTTCTCGGCTGGCATCCCAATGGCTGCAGCAAACCAGTCCACACCGCGCTGCCACGAGCCATAGAGAGGATCCTAGAGAACAAGGAAGTGTGACGGGCTGGGGAGTCCCTGAGGGGCTTGGAGCAATGGACAGCCATCGGGGGTGAAGCGGCATCGGGACTGGGGGTGCTCACCTGCACACGGCCGTGGCGCTCCAGCAGCGCAGGTAGCAGGGGCAGCAGCAAGGTGAAGGCCAGGAGGTCCAGCAGGAGGCCGAGGAAGACCACAGCGACCACTCGGGTTTCGGGTGCCGGCTGCTGGCGGATGGGTGGGCGCGGGGTGCAGCTCCCGCCGGCTCCCCAGCCCATGATGGGGGCCGCTCCGATCCGGCCTGGCTGAGCGTGTGGCGGGTCTGCAAGACGGCACGTCGCACGAGGGCACGTTTGGGTACCCCAGCCCCACACCCACCTACCTGGGGGGAAACAGACCCCCAGCTCCTGCCGTGCCCCCAACCCGCGAAGAGCCAGCGAGCGCCTAAAGGGTCTGCCTGCCCCGTGACCCAACACAGGAGTCCCTCTGTGCACCCTGCCCCCGACCCTGGGCAGCAGGAAACGCAGGCTGCGGGGGTTACGCAAAGAAGCCGCAGCCCCGGAGGCCAACCGTCCCAGGGGCCGGGGTGGGGCATCGCGGCCCCGGCACCTCCCCGCCCCCGCCGCCACCCCACGGTCCCGGGCGGAGCGGCCGGGGAAACTGAGGCCCGGGCGGGCGGCGGGGGCGGCCCCGCGAGCCGGAGAACAAGACACCCGCCCGCCCCTGGTCGCGCGCCCCATCCCGCACCTGCGGGGTCTACGCTCCGCAAAGACAGACTGACGGACGGACGAAGGCGGAATAGACCGGCGAGCGGGCTGCGCACGCCGACCACGCCACGCCCGCCCGGAAGTGGGCGGCCCTGCGCGCCCTCTTCCGGCTGCTGGGCGGGGCCTCGGCCGGTCCTCTAAGGCCGCGTGACTCGGCCAGATATTGGGTCCGGCAGCGGCTTACCGGCGGGAAGGGATCCAACCGGAGGCGCCTGACAGGCCACAGTTCCATTTGCCCCCGGACTCTGCGCCCGAGTGAAGACCCGCCCGCTGAGGACCTCGGGGCTTTGGGCGCTCTGTCCGGAGGGCCGTTGGGCGGGGTCCACCCTGACCGGACCCTCCTCGCATCGTCCACTCCCGTCGGAGGCCTCCGTCCAAAATACACCTGCAGATACGCGGCGTCTGTGCGGGGGCGCGGGTTCGCCCACCCTCGGGCCTCGGCCGGGACGGGCCGGCGAGGAGGAGGGGGCGTGAGGTCAGGACTTTCCGGTGCCCCGCCTGCCCCGGGGTCAGCGGGGAGGAGCAGGTGCCCCCAGGGCGCGCTCGGTCCTGGGCCCGCGCCGGGGGAGACCCCACGGCAGCTGGAGGTTCCGGACTTCAGGACCTGCCAGCACCTCCTGCTTCCCTTCCGTCCCTTGAAATTCAGGCGTCTGTGGCCGAACTAACCGGAAGGACAGTCCACCCCGTCAGCTCAGCACTCATACACTCCTCCGAAAACGACACTAAATTTCAAACATCCAAGCAGTCACACTTTGCCTAACGTATAATTGTTCCACTTACGACCAAAGAGAACACGTGTTAGCTCTCCCTGAGGAGGACACGCGTTCCTTTATCCAGGCTCGGGGGATGCTCACCTCTTCCACCTGAGCCGTGCTCCCCCCCTTAGAAGCTTGCACGTGACACAGTGGAGATAAGAGCTGGTGGGCGCGCGGCAGAGGGGAGGAAGAGCTGGGCAATATGTCGGCAAATGTACTCACATGGAAACACTCCGGCTTCATAACCACCTTCTTCCACGACCCCTTCTACACACGCCCCTTTGCAAGGAGTAGGAGGCAGGGCTGGGACGGGCCATCCACGTGAATACTGACATTTCCAAGGACTGTGCCTGCAGTGGGGTGGAGAGGCCCAGGGGTGGGCAGAGGTGGGTATGCTCTGGCGACCCAGGACCCAAAGCTGGGGCTTTATCAGCTTGTTGCTGGCGCGTTCCACCACCACAGAACTCAGTAGCAAGGCCCCCGGGATCAGCGGTTGGGCGAATTTAAGCAGCAACAGCTGCAGGAGAGTTTACGTGTGGGTGGAGTCTTGAGTCTGCACGATGTTAACAGCAGGCCAGGCCTACACAGCGAGGTGAAGCCAGCCCCGTTTGTGGCCCCGACACCTGCCAGGGCCTTCGAGATCTGTGGAGTCACGCACCTGGCAAACACCTATCTCTAAACAATCCTAGAAATTAAGTAAAGATGCAAAAATCTCATCCAACGTGGCCTCTTCATCTGTCCCTCCCGCCTGCCACCAGGGGGCGCTCTGGCCCTGTCCCTCCACCCTTCTGAGCCCCAACACGGCCTAACAGCGCCCCAAATCAAACTCCTGATTCTCCCCACCAGCCTCCCTGTTGGGGGAGCCAGAATCAGTCACCCTCTTCCCACATGTCCAGTCTGGCTAAATCCTCCAATCTCTCCATGGTCACTTCTGTGGCTGTGACCTCAGGTCACTTCTGTGGCTGCGTTGGCTCTTCGTTGCTGCACGCGAGCTTTCTCTAGTCGCGGTGCGCGGGCTTCTCATTGCCATGGCTTCTCTTGTTGGGAGCACGGGCTCTAGGCGCGTGGGCTCAGTAGCTGTGGCTCACGGGCTCTAGAGCGCAGGCTCAGTAGTTGTGGCACAAGGGCTTAGTTGCTCCGCGGCATGTGGGATCTTCCCGGACCAGGGCTCGAACCCATGTCCCCTGCATTGGCAGGTGGCTTCTTAACCACTGTGACACCAGGGAAGTCCCAGGGATGGGTTTCTTGATGTGTTAGGGCCACCCGACAGGGCTGCCAGCCGAGGGCGAGGCCTCCGCCACGCGCCGCATCATCACCTGGGGTGTGAGGACCAGTGCCTCGCCCTCGGAGACTGGGGCGGGGCATGGGGGCTGGGGGACCTGCCCACCTCTGCACCCCTGCAGGGAGGCAGCATTCTGTGCAAGGCCGTAGCGCCACAGGGCCACGAGGGCGGGCAGGTGGCTCCTGTGTCCTTATGAAGCCTCCTGGGTCAATGCAGATGCAGCCCAACCCCTCCTGCCTTCACAGCGGCCTGGCATTCCAAAGCATTAATCAAGACTGGGTATGGATTGGGGCAAAGCCGATCGTGGCTGCTGGGGTGCTGGGATTACGGGTGATTTCTTTCTTTTCTGATTTCTAAACTATGTGCAAACTTGTTTCACTTATGACTGAAAATTTATGTAACGTTAAGTAACACTCTGAATTCTACACATGAAGGCAAATATGCTTGGTTGACCAAAAACATTAGCCTGAATCCCATCAGTCCCGAGCCTTGTGATTAACTGAGGACTGTCTGGAAGTGAGGAAGAGAGGTCATTTACAGTTTATCGGCATGTAGCTCCCACGGAGGCCTGGCCCTGTTCCCAAAGTGCAGTATGTCAGGAGAGGCGTTTTAACATGAAGTGAAGTACAGGAAAAAAACTCTGACGTTCCAGCATCCCTCATGGCATTCGTTAGATAGCATCTCCTTGTCTGATTTATAAAACATAATTTATTTTTTGAACTTCTTCCTCTTCAGAGCCTTCCATTCACCTTCCTGTGTGGCCAGGCTGTTAAAAAGCTGCTTCACTTTTCGTTTTCTTTCCGCATCCCTTTAAAAAAAAAAAAAGCCCATTTTTGGATACTTTTTGGAGGACATCTTGCCCTTTTTCCTATCTGACCCAATAGCAGTTCACATCCGCGCGGGGCCTGCAACTCCACCCAGGACAGATGGAGGACAAGCGAGGGGAGCGGCCCGCCCTCCCCCCGGCCCAGCACCCACACTGGCGCCTGCCAGACCCCGTCGCCCCTCACCGTTCCATGATCTCTGAGAGCTGCATCCGAGCCAGGAACTGGTTGTCCTTGCGGATCTCCCGGACGGCACCTTTAAATTCTCGCTTGTGCTTGTGGATCAGCCTCTTCCTTTCCTGCTCCTCCTTTGTGCAGCCCTGCTTCTTCCCAAACTCGAGGCTGAAGGTACAAAGCCGGCCTTGAGGACGCAGGGTCTGTGCACCCAGAGCCTGCCAGGCCTCCGGTCAAGGCTGCCCCCAGCCACAGCCCCCGACTCCCCAGGCCCCTCTGGGGCTGGGGTGCTGGGGGGGCCTCCGTACTCACACTTTGACCAGCCGGGGGGTGAACAGTTTCAGTGGCACCGGCTTGCTCTTCTCACAGACCAGCGGCCGATAGTACTTCGGCTGCTTTTCCATTTCCGTCAAAATGCTCCGACTCAGCTCCTGACACGTGATAAAAGCTGACACCGCTGGGCCTGCCCACCGCGGCCTCCGGAGCCCCTCCCTCCGGGCCGCCCCTTCCCCTAGGCCCCGCGGCGGCAGGTGCAGAGCCACTGTGCCCAGAAGGCCTGGCTCTCACGAAGCTTCCACCTTCCTGCAGCGTCCTCATGGCGTCTGGCCTGGCGGGACTTCAGACGCACAGACCCGTCGAGCAACAGAACAGAATGTTCTCTCCCAGAGGAACGTGGGGAGTACACGATGGGGACCAGCCCCTTTGTACACGGGAGCCCCCAGGCCAAAAGGCAGGCGCCCTTCACGGCTTCCTGTTGCCTGGTGCCAGGGCAGTGGGACCATCCTCAGAACCCGAGTGACCGGGGAGGGGCGCGGGGCCTGGAGCCGCTGCCCAGGCTGATGGGGGCGGCCGGCCTTGAGTCCCAGCGCTGGAACACCCGTGACAGAAACGCCCACCAACCTGCCCCCACTCTGGGACACGGCCGTGCCAGGGGAGGCCTCACCTGGAGCTCGGGCGGGCAGCTGCGGGCAGCCAGGTGCTCCGTCAGGAGAGCTCGCAGGGGCCGCACGATGTCATGGAAGGAGGGCAGGGTGCCATAGGCGGTCACACAGCGCCGCACCAGAGCCAGACACACAGCCAGGCAGGACAGCCTGCAGGGGTGACACCCGGCCTCAGGGCAACAGGAAGGAAGGGCCCCTCCCAGTCACCAACAAAGCCCATCATCTTGGCAAAGATGAAAACCTTCCACTGCGGTCCTGGGCCGCAGGACCCTGAGGTCAAACATCTACCCTGGGCAAGCCGCAGGACCCTGAGGTCAAACATCTACCCTGGGCAACGGCTGCGGCCACTGGTGGCTGATGGGATCAGGAGTTAAAGAAAACATCCTGCTTCCCTGAATAGGAAAGAACGTTGCGGGAAATGCAGCAACAACTTGGAAAGAGTACTTGGTGTTTTGTTTTGTTTTTTTAAACAGAAGAAAATCAAAGTTTAGTAACACATATACATGGGAGAAACCCAAGAAAACTGACTCACTACAATGGCTGGAGCCCTCATCTTAAATAAACCCCGTTGTAGTTTTTAAATTACTAAAACTATTTCCAATATCAAGCAGATATACCTTGAAAATAACACACATTCTGGGAAAGTTATTTTTTCATGGAAAAAAGTGGCCATGAGGATGTGAACAGACATTTCTCCAAAGATTATGAATGGACAGTAAGCACATGAAAAGATGCTCATTACTAATGATCGGGGAAATCAAGTCAAACTCATGAGACACCACCTCATACCCATGAGGATGGCTACCATCACAAATCCAGAAATTACCAAGTGTTGACAAGGATGTGAAGAAACTGGAACCCTCATACGCTGTTGGTGGAAATGTAAAATGGTACAGCTGTGGAGGAAAACAGCATGGAGGTTCCTTAAAAAATTAGAAATAAAACTATCATCTGACCCAGCAATTCCGTCTCTGGGTATAAACCCAAAAGAACTGAAAGGAGAAACTGGAATAGATACTTGTACCCCCATGTCCATAGCAGCCTTATTCAGAATAACCAAAAAGTGGGAGCAACCCAAGTGTCCACGGATGGATGAATGAATCAACAAAACGTGGTCCGTCCACACAATGGAGTATGATTCAGCCTTAAAAAGGAAGGAAATTCTGACACCTGCTAAACATGGATGAACCTTGAGGACACTACACTCAGTGAAGTAAAACAAGTCACAAAAGGACAAATCCTGTGTGATTCCACTTATATGAGATGCAGCAGAGGAGTCAAATCCACAGACCGAGAGGAGGACGGTGGGGCTTGGGGTGTGGCATGGGATTAGTCTTTAATGGGGACAGAGTTTCAGTTTGGGAAGATGAGTAAGTTCTGGAGATGGAGGGTGGTGATGGTTCCATAACAGTGTAAATGTACTTAAGATGCCACCGAACCATACATGTGGTTAAGAAAAATGGTTAAGATGGTAAATGTTATCTGCATTTTAACACAATAAATAAATTTCAACAAAAAAAATTCAAATAACCATAATTTTTTTAAAAATCAGAGAATGGAAGGACTTACAAGAAAAAGTCCTAGCCCCCTCCTCATTCTACTTCTACTACTACAGACTGAATGATGTGACCCCACAAAATTCCCTTGTTGAAACCTAACCCCTAACGTGGTGGTATTTGGAGGTGACTATGTCTCCCAGTCCAGGAACACAGATGTGTTTCCATTTATTTATGTCTGTTAATTACTTTCAGCAATGTTTTGTAGTTTTCATCGTACTAGTCTTCCACCTCCCTGGATAAGCTAATTCTTAAGTAATTTTATTCCTTTTGATGCTATTGTAGATGGAATTGTTTTTGCAATTTCCTTTCAGACTGTTGTTTGTGTGCAGAAATACAACTGACTTTAGTACGTTGACTCTGTATCCTGCTACTTTGCTGAATTCATTTATCAGATCCAGTAGCTCTTGTGTGGAACCTTTAGGATTTTCTACGTATAAAATCATTTCATCTGTGAACAGAGATAATGTGGGTGCATCTTCAAGGCTGGGTGCTGGGTCACGTCTGGCTCCCAGCCTGGCCTCTCTGAGGACTAAGTGGCGCCGCGGCCCAGAGCCCCGGGCCCGCACGTACCTGGTGTGGTTGGCCTCTGTCTCAGTCTGGGCTTTCAGTCCTCCTGCCCACTGGAGGGGGAGGCTTCTCCTGTGCCACGTGGCCGTGGCCTCCTCGTCAGAAACCAGGAGCAACTCTGAGCTCTTCCCAAGTGCTCTGAAAGGGCGCACCAGAGTGTAACCTGGATCCCAAGGGGGACAGGGACAGAGTCGGCCTCCGAGGCTACCGGGCTCGCAGGGCAGGCTCTGCGGGGTGAAGCCTTTGGAGGTTCATTTTAACAAACACGCGCTGTGTTTACCACCAGAGACAAGCGACGGCTTTGACAGGGGTGCTTGGGCCAAGTCCAAGCACAGACCAGGCCCCTGCCCCCGTGGGCAGACTAGACTGAATATCAGTAAGAAACGACGGACAAAGGAAAAGCAGAGGAGGGTGAGGTGGGTTTGTCAGGAGAGCTGGGGGGGTGGGGCAGGGTGCAGAGTTCACCAGGCCAGAGAAGGCCTGCTCCAGAGACCCGGGGAGCGAGCAGGACTTAACCCCGTCGTCATCAGAGGAGCAGTCGAAGCAGACGGAAGGGACTGCCGGGGAAGGCGCCAGGCCGGGTGCGGTCCAGGCACGGCAGGGTGGGCGGTGGCTGGGCAGAGGGAGGGGGGCGTACGGGCGACAGCCAGTCCGCTGGCCACTCCCGACTCCAGCGTCCAGTGCCCTCCACCGGGGCCCCTCCCCCGGCACTGCAGCCACCCTGACGTCTCGCTGGGGTGTGGATGCCCCCCCGTGCCCACCTCACGGCTGGCAGAGAGGAGCCCACAGCGTAGGGCTCAGTGAAATCAGGGGCAAGAGCCACACGCAGGCAAGTGTCCATGTGAGGTTACGAGGGGAAAGCAGAAGGGCAGGGAAGGAAAAAGAAGGCCGGGAAAGCAGACCCTCTAGACACGGAGGAGCGAGGGGACAAAGGTGGGCAGCTCCTGGAGGGCGAGGGAGCCGCGAGTGGGCGGAAGCGTGGGGAGGCGTGTCGGCATCCTGTGTGGGGGAGGGGAGGGGAGGGGAGGGGAGGGTGTGATGGTTCAGAAGAGCAACCACTGCTGAAACCCTCTCAGAATACTGCTGTCCACGAGCTCCTTCCAACACTGAGAACGTCGTAGGAACTACAGGAGCGGTGCTGCCACCTAGAGATACACTGTGAGCTACGCAAGTTAAAGTGTTCTTGCTGCCACATAAAACGAGTAAAAACGAAAAGGTCAATCTTAATGGATGTATTTTGTTTACTCTCCCCCCCCCCAAATATTATTTCAACACACAGTCAATATGGTAAACCGCAGTATTTTATATATTTCTGGTAGTTAATCTTGCCATCTGGGGGGTACTTTACACTAAGCTCAGATTCCCCACACATGGAAACGGGCTACTGTGCTGGGCAGATAAAGTGGGATCCTGATTTTTTTCAAAATGCGGGTATATACATACATCCACACAGAGGGAAAAAAGGTGCTACTCTGGATGATAGACTTGAGATTTTTCTGTCTTCTTTCTAACTTTCCCATATCCTAAGCTTTCTACAATGAATACCAATTACTATTAAAAGTCTTAAAATTTCTCAAGTGTCATACATTTGAAAACACTGCCTCGAATCGACTCACCTTGGCTCTGCTTGTTGGGAGTTGCGATGTAAAGAACCCCAACAAGAAAATTGATAAGCTCAGGTATGAACCTCTGGGACAGGGACGCGTAGTCCAGGAACACGCAGCACACGAAGAGCCCCTTCACCACGTCTTGGAGAGAGTGGACGGGACACTGGCAAAGGAACACAGGGCCCGGCGCCCTCTTGGGAACAACGCTCGGAGCACTGCGGCCGCCTGGCTTCCGCGGGCCCCGACCTTCCTCTGCACGGAGGGGAGCGCCGCCCCGCCAGGCAGGGGGGAGGCGCGAGACGCCATCAGGCGAAGAGCTCTGTCATCGTAAGGTCCCACCCTTCCGGAGTGGAACACTGATAATCACCACAGCAAGTGGGCACCGCTCATACGCCCCCTCAAGGAAAACGGAGCTTTTTGGACTTTTAAAGCCAAAAGGGGAACAGAACCCCAGATCAGACACGATGCCTTCATGTGCTTTCTGGGGTCACGCCCTCTGCCACCTCGTCCGGGAGCTCTGGGAAGGAGCTGCTACGCAAGCCTTGTTGACGAGCCTTTCTTACTCCTGCCCCAAGGAGGGTCAGTCTCCACGGCCCCGCTCAGCCCCAAGGAGGGTCAGTCTCCACGGCCCCGCTCAGCCCCAAGGAGGGTCAGTCTCCACGGCCCCGCTCAGCCCCAAGGAGGGTCAGTCTCCACGGCCCCGCTCAGCCCCAAGGAGGGTCAGTCTCCACGGCCCCGCTCAGCCCCAAGGAGGGTCAGTCTCCACGGCCCCGCTCAGCCCCAAGGAGGGTCAGTCGCCACGGCCCCGCTCAGCCCCAAGGAGGGTCAGTCGCCACGGCCCCGCTCAGCCCCAAGGAGGGTCAGTCGCCACGGCCCCGCTCAGCCCCAAGGAGGGTCAGTCTCCACGGCCCCGCTCAGCCCCAAGGAGGGTCAGTCTCCACGGCCCCGCTCAGCCCCAAGGAGGGTCAGTCGCCACGGCCCCGCTCAGCCCCAAGGAGGGTCAGTCTCCACGGCCCCGCTCAGCCCCAAGGAGGGCTGGCTCTGATGGGGAGGTCCTGACGTACCTTGGTTAGCAGCTGGCTCAGACACAACAGTGCAGGCGTGACCACCGGATGCCAGAAGTCAGAGGTTGGAAACAATATCCCAGCAATTTTCAAGTAAATTAGCTGGAAAGAAAGCGCCATCACACGGGTTAAAGAAGGGAAACACACAACCTGACGCATATCTTTGAGCTGTTCTGCAGAAACTAAGACCACCACCCACCGAGGATGGTGACCGCAGGCTGCCCACGAGCACTAGACCCCAGACGGGTGGGAACCAAATGGCTGATACTGAGATCCCGGAAACATCACCCTGTCACCTCAGCACCAACCACTCAGAAGAAAGTCCACGAGCCGATCACACCCTGTGACCCTCACCCTTTATGTTGCCTTTAAAACCCCTCCCCTGAAGGCTATCAGGGAGTCCGTGTCTTCTGAGCACGAGCTGCCTGTGCTCCTTGATGGGTGCCTGCAGTAAACGCGGTACTTTCCTTCCCCACAACCCGGTGTCAGTCGGTTGGCTTTGCTGCGCGCTGGGCAAGGGTGGACCCCAATTTGGTTCAGTAACAACATCATCTCATGCATCCTCACGCCGGCCTATCGGACAGGTACCACTGAGCCATCACTACCGCCTACAGCCGGGAGAGAGGCCAGGCCCGTGCAGCCCAGGACGGAAGCCTGGGCAGCCTGCCAACCCCACTGGCCTCCCTGCTACTCCTCGCCGGGGACAAGCTCCGGGGAGGCAGGCTGGATACCTTCGGCCACAGCTCGGGCACCCACCTACCCCAGGTCACACAGAGAAAGGGGCCGAGGCCGCGGACACTGGCTCAGGTGCCTTCCTGAAGAGTGTACTGACCCATCAACATAAAGCCGGACTTTTACACTCCTGCCAGTCGCCCTTAGTTCATTTCAACACGAAGACCAGAAAATGGAACGGACTGAGCGGTATTTCTTCAGTGACCAGAGCTGATGACATGGCCCACGGCTGTTGTCAAATGGTCGAAACCTCAGAGAGGTCAGAGGTCACTGTGCACAAGCAGGTGGAGCAACCAGCCCACAGGTTCAGGTCCTCAGGAAAATACACCCCGGGTTTGCCATCAAGACTAAACACGGCACCGTTCACGTAGAAATCAAACCAGGAACTTTGCTCCTGAGCACACGTTAGCTAGTTGTTAACAGGTCAGCAGTCCTCCCAGGCCTGGCCCAGTGTGCCCTCCAGATGGCTGTGGAGGCTCTGGGGCAGACCACCCTCTCGAAGCCCCCAGCCCCTCCATGCCATGGCAGCACACTGGACGGCTGGTGGCCGCAGGTCAACGGCTGGATGAGACATGCCCACGGCTTACCACGTCCAGGCCCGGGAAGGCCGCCCGGCCTGTGGTCTCAACCATTCCTTCCATGTCGTGCATGGCATCTCGGAGGACAAACTTCACGGCGCTGCTTGCAGCTTCAGGAAACATCTGGCAAAGGTTATACAACTGCCTGTTAATCAGAGACATAAGTCAGGGGAGAATGTCTGTAGGTAACAAAAACATAGAAAACCCCCTCAAACCACCCACGTTTATCATCTTCCTGTGAAGTCACCTGCCAACTGAGCTAGAGCTGGAAGCCCCTGGATGAATGCACTTTTCCTCTTACTGACACCTGGCTGGCCGTCTCGGTGATCCAGGTAGTTTTCCTAATAGTGTTTTATAATAACCTATATTCGTTTTTGCTATTTGCTAAGAACCTGGTCATAACTTTTCAGTAGCGGTGGCAGAAGTAGCTCTGTTTATACAAGTAACAGCACGGGAAGCATATTCTAAGGGCCAGACGTGGCCGACAGTCCTGAACCCAGTGGTGCCTCCCAAGCACTCCTGGGGGCAGAGGCTGGCACGGGGCAGAGGGGTGTGCAGGTGGCCAGCCCGAGGGTGCCACCAGGCACCTGCTCTCGCAGACCCTCCCAACTCAGCACCCTGCCCGCTGCGCCCTGCTCCAGCCACCACGGGGCCAGGAGCCACCGTGCCGCTCTGCTCTCACGGGGCCTGGCGCAGAGCCCGGCCCGAGCCCCCGCGCAGGACAGCAGCAGGCGGGCGAATGAAACAGAAAATTAGCCGTCAAATATAAATAAACCTGAAGGGGCCCTACTGTCTTAAAGTCGATTCGTTTGCAGTTAAAAACAGGTCCCATCTCTAGGGCGACGGGAGCATCGCGTCAACATGACTTAGGAGCAGGATGGCGTACGGAAATCACCGCAGCTGTGCGAGCTGTGGGCCCATTTGTAAGGCTGCCTTAGTAACTCCTAAGTTATTTTATGACTTTACTAAAAGGCACAAAATTTGTTCAACTCAGCCCCACGTTCCAGATAACGCACCCCGTTTTCACTTACACAACCAACTTATCGATTCCGCCGAGGTCTGGTGGATCACTTGTAGCCAAATCTCCGACGTATTCCAAAAGGAAGCCAAACAGTTTCTGCAGGAACAGGGTTGGGGCCAGAGCTCAGGGCTGAGCCCAGAACGGAGCCGCGGCACAGGACGCCCTGCCCGCTGTGCCCCCGCACCGGGTGGGGCGAGGGCCTCAGGGCCAGCCATGGGGGCCTATGACCCAAGGCAGCCACAGGAGCGAAGAGCACAGGGCCCGGGTGTGTGCTGCCTCGGCCGGCAGGCGACACCTCAGTCCTGGACCAGGAGCGCGCCCGGCCCGGCGCCTCGTTCGGTAAACGTGCGGCCTTTACGCAAAGAGGACGAGGCACATCCCTAGTTATCTCTTTCCCCAAAGCCTGGCTTTGCTGCGTGACGGGTGCGCGAGGTGGACTCAGTATAAACTGAGGTCAACAGCGCGGCCTCCTCCTGGGCCTGCCGTGGGCCCTGGAGCTGACACACGTCCAGGCCTGGCTCTCTGCCCCCCGACCCGCACCCCACCGTGAAATCTCGCGGCCGTAAGCACGGGGTGCACTTCGGGACCACCAGCTTCACGGTTACGACGCCCACACAGACCAGGGCTCTTCCCCGACACTCCCAACACTGCAGACAAACGACTCCAGCATACTTCTAGTTTTGCTTTGTTTCCCACTGCGAGACTTGGATGGTTGCATTTCTGAATTCTCTCCACAACCAAAAGCTGCTCTTCCATCGATCTTCCCGATAATAAAGACTTCAATTCCTCGTAGGATTTGGGAGCTATCAAAAAAATACAAAACACACTGCACGCTTAACTTGTAAAATGAGAATTACATTTCTGGTAACGGAGATAAAAACTGAACACAAATTAAGTAATAGAACTTCTTTTACTTCACCCAAAGAAATACTTCCGCCTATTTTATGGAAACACTCATTTTGTGTAATTACCACACTGCTTCTAACGTGTGCCCGCGTGCCTGCCAAGGGTGAGGCTCGAGGAAACTGGGCTGCCTGCAACCAGCCTCGACAAAGAAATGACCCCAAGCTCCCCTCCAGGCAGAATCCCGCCAATGCCCGACACGGGGAGGGCGGAGGGGACAGTGCACGGGCGGGGTGGCCGCTGGGACCGTTCAGAACAGGCTGGAAGCTGGAAGGAGCCCCACGAGCACAGCAGCCAGCTCCACCCACCGGTTCAACCGCTCTGGAAACACCCTCAAGTCGCAGGACAGCTTAGGCCTGCGGACTGGAGCACGTGGGACAGAGCAGCCCACCGTGTGCTACGTGCCACGTCACGAGGCCTGAGCCCGGCTCTGCGGCCACCCTGGCCCACAACGGGCCGACTTGTCAAGCGGCAGGGACCCCCGCCGGCGGCCTGCAGGACTGCTGCAGTCACACAGCAGAGGCTGACGTGCTGCCCAGAGCAGCACTCGGGTCAGATCCCAGGGGCGTCGCGGAGAAGGATGACCGTTCCTGTCTGCCACCCAGGACAGCACAGATGGGCTGTGCCCGTGTGTCCAGGCCCGCACCCTGTCCCACTCCATGACGCAGCCCGTCAGGCAGACGCCACCAGGTCACTGCGGCCACTCCCCAGTTGTCTGCCTACCTGCGAACGTATAGGGCAGCTCGGCCCTGGCAGCCTCCCGGTCATCGGCTGTCGACCGCTCCCCAGGATTCGGACGCCGCTCCTCCTGGGTCCTCTCGCTCCCGTCCTTGCTCTCCACATCAGACTCCAGGCCCGAGGGGCCGTCCGGGTCATCGCTCTCCTCTGGGTCCCCCGCGCTCGAGCCTTTGCCCTCTTCCTCTTCGCTCTCACTGCTACTGGCTTCCCCGCTTGGCTCTTCCTCGACGTTCATCTTCCCATCCTGGGAACAGAACGCGGGAACCAGGGGCATCACTCCTCAGGGACAGCAGCTGGCACAGCCTGTGACCGTGTCCGAGGGCCGTGCACGCACAGACGCTTTAGGCAACTTGTCTGCCAGGAACACGCGGCCCGGTGCTGCACTGTCCGCGGGCGTGGGGCCTCTCTCCCACCTCCTTCGGGGCTGCTACACGTCACGGGGCTGAAGGCCTGGGAACCGCCGTCCCCGCGCCCTGCCGCCAGGCCCCTGGGCAGGGCTGGTCTCGGCCGGGGAGCAGGATGCGGACGGCGCCCCCGCGGGTGGGCTCCGGCTGCTCTGAGCGCCTGGCAGCCCTGCTGCGCGTGGGGCTGGGCAGCAGCTGGGTCACTGGGGGCTTCCTGGCACGTGGGCTGCACGCGGAGGTGGTGGGACCTCAACACCGGAGGGTGACCCCTGACAACCCCCCCAGATAACCCAGTGTTTTGCGAGCACCCAGTTCCCCGTCTTGGAACCCTTTCTGCTCGAGACCCCGGGCCCCCTCCTGTCTTCCTGCCCCGAGCGGGGCCGAGGCTCCGAAAGGGGAGAGGGGTAGAGAGCTAATGGGGCTTGGGACCGAAAAACCTCACCAGCTTTAGAAAGAGCCACAGAGAAACTGTTTCTAAAAAGACTCACAATTTCCATCTGTGGTAAACCTATCAAGTGAAAAACCAGGAAATGTGTTCCTTTAAATTAAAAAAAAAAAAAGGAAACGAAAGCAAACATCTTACTTTGTAAGAAAGCAAACGCCTGTCATCTTTGTCTAGTACGAAGCCATCACTTAAGTCATCCGCCGACGTGTGTTTTGGTCTCTTAATGTGTTCATCCTCCTCCTTTCCAAGCATCCTCCGGAGTCTTTCAGCCTGAGCAGGCAAGAGAGAAAAGCTGTCTGCTATGCTGTGAGCATGTGGCAGGGACGCACGCTCCAGGTTCCCTCAGCCGTCGCAGCTGCTTCAGGCCTGCCTTCTGCTTTCAGTCTTCAATCAGACATGCAAACCCTTGGCAAGCATCGTGTGGAAGATTTATTTAACAAAAATAAAAATACTGCGGCAGAAGTATGTTCCAGTCACAAGGAAGGAAAAGCTGTTACCCTGAGGGCTTTCTGGCCAAATGATAGTGGCCAACCGTCAGCTTCACTCACCACCAGGCCCCAGAAGAGGAACAGGACGCTTTACACTGAGGTCTGCATGCCATTTAGCAAGCAGCTCAGCTACTTTGTCCCACTGAACCATGCAATGGCCACAGGAGACGGCCCACGAGGGGGGTACTGAAAAGGCCAGATGCATGACAGTATGCAGTACTTCATTTTTGTTTTGTAACGTAAGGAAAGTTTAAAAACCTTTAAGAGAAAAAAGGTGAGAAGGTAGTGCACTATATCACTAGCAGCTGTTCTGAGGTAAAGGGATTAGAAAGAAAGTCATTTTTAATTTGTTATATTGGGTATTATCTGTATTTTTTTTCCTTTTATAGTTAAAAATATAGTAAAACAAACATAAACTTGTTTAGAGGCTAAAAAGATTCCACTGGTAAAACACAGCACACCTTCAGCCCATCGAACAAAACAAAGTGGAAAGGGTCTTTGTGGTCGTAGCCGCTTCCCAGAGCGGCACTGCCCCCGCCCCCCTGCCCCCCCACCCCAAACACCTCCAGGCCCTCCAGCCGCTCCTGCTCCTCCTGGGCCAACTCCTCCTCCGTTTTCATCCTGTTAGAGGGCTGTGCTTTCATTTCAAAGCCGAGCTCACGAACCATCATGTCGTATGCGTCAGGCTAGGGCAGAAAGAAGACATTTTTTTTTAAAGGAAAGACCTGCATAACTAGCTTCCTGCACATCCCAGTGGTGGCTGGACATCCTTACGGAAGAAGCTAAACCACATCCTAAGCCTTTTCTTCTTGTGTGAGAGAGGCCTGTTCTAATCAGTCTCGAGGATGCCTTTAGGTCATATACAACTATTTGCTCCTCGAAAATTCTCAAAGTATATCTGCTTTAAGAAAACTAAACCTTGCTCATCTAGGCATTAAGCCCCCCAAATGGGATTTTGGGGGAAGCAACAGTAAGATCGACTCACAGATGTGCAGACGGCCACACGGCAAGGTAATCTGGTGAAATCCGAGTATTTTCTAGAAACCAGCAACTCAAACGAATGCACCTTTTCTAACAATTTAGACTAAAAGCAATGTGGTAGGAACCAAATATTGTCCAGAAGGAAAAATAAGTAAACGTATGTATCAGTACACATACCAAGTCTTCTCATAGCAAGAAACAACCATTTACTTTCATTATTCTGGAGTAGATAGTGAAGTAACTTTTAGTCTATTTCCACCCTGATGTAACACACGTCAGATACCTCAATATAAAAGTTTAACAGAAAACTTAAGTTCTCAAAGGGAGAACAGACGCCTGGCTCCCCCTCTTCTGCAGAGAAAGGCTGGGTCAATGGTCGTGAGCCCGGGCTGACTGTGAGGTGCTGACCCCACCTTGGGTTTCTCCTTTCCACCTCTGCTCTCGGACTTGGGTGTTTTACGGGCCAGGAGAGTCTGGATTTCTTTCCAGTCTTGGTCTAGCTTCTCTGTGAGTTCAAGGGCGTCTTCTCGTTGAGACTGTCTCTCCCTCTGGGGAAAAAGAACAGAAATGTACCCCATTACTGCCGGCCTCCAGCAGGTGTCCAGGCCCCACTGGACAACCGCTCAGCCTAACATGACAACAGGAAAAGAGGCCACGAGAAATTAGCATCTCAGGATCCCATCACGCAGAACGAATTTCCTGCTGTAAAACTGCTCTCCTAGATGCTCTGAGCAGTTTGCCGTTAGCAAAAGCAGTGATGTTTTGCGACTCTTGATACGTGCCAAAACACTAAAACCAACCCTCCCCCAAAACCAAAACCCCAAAACCAAAACCACAAGAAACCATCAGAAGTACATGCTTGGGGCTTCCCTGGTAGCGTGGTGGTTAAGAATCCGCCTGCCAATGCAGGGGACACGGGTTCGAGCCCTGGTCCGGGAAGATCCCACATGCCACGGAGCAACTAAGCCCGTGCGCCACAACTACTGAGCCTGCGCTCTAGAGCCCGCATGCCACAACTACTGAGCCCGCGTGCCACAACTACTAAAGCCCATGCGCCTAGAGCCCGTGCTCCGTAACAAGAGAAGCTTCCGCAATGAGAAGCCCGCGCACCGCAACGAAGAGTAGCCCCCGCTCGCTGCAACTAGAGAAAGCCCACGCGCAGCAGCAAAGACCCAACGCAGCCAAAAATAAATAAATAAATAAATAAAATTAAAAAAAAAAAAAGGAAGTACATGCTTGATGAAATTTAAAATGCATTTTGTATTCCTATTCAAAGTGAATGCTTTTTATTAAATCCATAGAAAATATTAATAAATACAGCCTAAAAATGCACAGGGAGAAAAAACCTGAAACGCGTTAGCAGCGTGTCTCAGGACGGTGCTGCTCCACATTGAGAACGTTAATGGACGCACCTTCTCCTGCTTTGACTTGGCGATGAGCTCCTCAATCAGCTCTCTGCGTGACTTTGGCTGTTCCCCCTCCTCGCCTTGCTGTTGAGAGGTCTTCTTGTGAAGCAGCCCGCCGCCTCCTCCAAAATGGGCCGCCGTCAACTCGGCTGCAGACAAAGAGCAGAAAACCCCTCTGTGAAGCCAGGCCCGGCTGCAAAGTGGGTTTTGCAGTCGCTCTGCCAACGTTTCTTCAAGCACGGTCCTGAGAGGGGACTCCATGTTTAAGAGAAAACTCTCACCCACAACGGCCGGTGAGACTACAGGCACAGCGACACAAACCCCCCAATATGAGCCCCTCCGAGAAAACCCAGAGGCATAAAAAGACCAAACGGCTATGATCCAAGTGACTGGAAACACCAAGAACCTTTTTTCCAATGTGTTAACGCCTCACGGAAGATGCGCAAACGCCGCAAACTAGCTGGCACCTGAGTCATAAGAGGGCGTGCCAGGACCAGGGCCACTTCACACCCTCCCTGTGTCTCACAGAAAGTCCTGGGGGCAGGGGGCGGAGCCAGCAACTAGAGTCACTGATTCCTAGGCTGCCAGAGCTACCAGGGAAGAAGACAGAAACAAAACACTGGGACTCATCGATTTTGGAATAGAAAGAAACTTAAAAAATCCCATTTCTTGGAAGAGAAAACAGAGGCTTAGATGCTAAGCAACTGACTTCAGATCTCATCCAGTAAGAGAAACAGCTCCTGCCTGTAGCCCTCTAACCCCGTCAGGCCCACACCCCGCCGTCTCCGCGCCTGCGCTCTGCCACCCCCATCATGCCTCCTTCACTCCCCCTGCAGTGGACTCTGGCCCGATTTAAAGGCCAATGCTCGCTCCTCTGCGCAACAGCTCCCTCCTCCAGGGAAGGCTCTCTGCGGACTCAGGCCCCCACTGCCCTCCTGATGCCTCCCCTGGGCTATCTGACAGGTACCCCAAACCCCCCTGCTCATCCTGCTTCCTCTCCACCTCCCGCGCCTACGAGAGAATTTCAGGAAGACCTCTTGGCCTGCCCTAGCCAACTCTGTCCTTCCCCACTCAAGTCCCTCCGGCTCCCGTTCCTGAGTAAAAGCCAAAATCGTTCCCGTGGCCCTGGGAGCCCGGCCCACCTGTCTGTACCATCGCCCCCTCCAGTTACCAGGCTTCTGGCTGGTCCCAGACCGTGACACCACCAGAGGCCTGCACGACTGCCACCTCCTTCGTGACCCTAATCAGGACTACCTGGCGTGTCCCAGACCGCCCTGACTTCATTTCCCCCACAGCACTTCTACTTCCGACTGGCCTGCGGGATTTAGTGATTATTTAGTTTATTGTCTGGGTCTCCCCAGAAAACTGAGCTGCAGGTAGGTTTTACTCACTGCTATTTCCCCAGAGCCAAGGGCACTGCCTGGCACATAAACCAGTATTTGTTGAATAAATGGATCAGTGAATGAGTGATTCCTCTGCTTCCTGCAAAGTTTAGCATATTAGAAAACACTATCATTTAGCATTCTACTAATTCAAGATTGTTTACAATATTTTCTGAAAATAAAAATTTACAAAACATTAACTAACGAGGTGGTATTATATAAAAGATTCCAAAAAGGATTCTTGGAGAAAAGAAAAAAAAAAAAAATCCGTCAGTGTGCTTATATTGATGATAGGATTTAATTAGAAAATTAGGGTTGATTTTTAAGATGAAATTCTCCTAATCTAGGAGAACATATAAATTATGTAGTTGAACAAAATAGGATGTTTCCTAATGATCCATTTTAAAAGGTACGGCAAATATATTTATTTTCAAATGTAAGAGGTTACCTGGAAATGTGCAAGTTACCTGGATTCTGATGAGCTCATACTAAAGATCAGAGGAGGATAGGAAACCTCAAATAAACAGTTGAGTCCCCAGGACCCAACACCTGGCAGAAGCGGAATCCAACTTCTCCTCTCGTCAGCCAACCGTCACAGCCTATCGTACCAACGAGGCCGAGGCCGACACCTTGTGATGAATGACCAGGCCGCCGAACGTGAAGGTGTCACGGCAGTCCCCTTCAGTCACAGTGAAGGTGAACATGTTTAAAGCGAGGCGTGCACAGAAAGTCCTGAACAACGGAAAGTGCGAAGAGAAAGGCCCTCAAGATGAACTATGTTCCCTCCTCAACCACGAAGCCTCAGCAGAGTCGTGGTCTACCTCCCGGTGCTGTGGACAGAACCACAGGCCACCCTAATTCCTAGGCCTTCTGCCCCCCCATCACCCAGACCAAAAGGCAGGCATGGGCTTAACGGCTTGGCTTTCCACACACCAGAAAAACCGCTGAGTCAGTTTTAGTTTTGTGCAGCTTTGTTCTGAAGATGCTGAATAGGGGATATTCTAACTTATAAGGATGCGAACTTACGACATGACCCCAACTTTATGGAAGGGCCCAAGATGATCAGACCTGAACCGAGTCCTAACTCAGTTCAGTTGTATATCAGTGTTAACTAATGCCACAATTTAATCCGCTTCGTTATTATCTATAAATAAGAAGCTCAGGACTTCCCTGGTGGCCCAGTGGTTAAGAATCCGCCTGCCAATGCAGGGGACACAGGTTTGAGCCCTGGTCCAGGAAGATCCCACATGCCGAGGAGCAACTAAGCCTGTGCTCTAGAGCCCGCGAGCCACAACTACTGAGCCCACACGCCTAGAGCCCGTGCTCTGTAACAAGAGAAGCCACCTCAATGAGAAGCCTGTGCACTGCAACAAAAGAGTAGCCCCTGCTCGCTGCAACTAGAGAAAGCCTGTGTGCCGCAACGAAGACCCAATGCAGCCAAAAATGAAATAAGTAAATAAATAAATTTAAAAAAAGAAATTAAAAAGAAGAAGCTCAATGTTACTTCCCCCACAAAACTGTCATAAGCAGTTCCAGAGTAAACAAAGACTAAAAGAACTAAGTAAACACTGTTAGTACACACATTGGGTCAGAACTGATAACAGTGGTAGCAAAGCACTGTGGGTTAGTACAGAAGAGCTGTCCTAGGGGTCAGTGAGGTGGGTTTTACCCACAACTCTGACTCACGGGTTGGACGAATCATATTGTTTCTCTGAGCTCATGGGTAAAATGAGCTGGGGTGAAGTTGAAACAAGAGGAGGGATACTGAAGTGCTTTCTGTGATAGACAGACAGAAGGCTGTCTGTCTACCTTATCTACATATACACCTTCTTGAAGATCTCCACCTGCATCTTCTAGGTGTCCAAGCAGGGCAGAGAGAACGTCAGGGCTAAGCAGACTGCCCCTGATCCCAGGCCTCACCCGACAGCACTCCTCGGTCCTCGGCGTCGCTGTCACTATCGACAATGTCGTTATGCTTTTCAATGTCTGCCAAAGACTGGCCGTAATGAGTTAGTTCTTCATCTTCATTTAGGTTGTAGATGCTTTTTTTTTCGTGTTGTCGCTGACAGAATAGAAAAAACGAAAATCAGTCTCCTAAAATTTCCACATCCATTTAACATCAAAAAAAGAATTATTTTTTTTCCCATTTTTGTGCAATGTGACAATGTAGCTTTAAGATTATTCTGGGTCATTTGAGCAACGATTCGGATATAAACAGAACCCACAGAAGGTAAATAAATTAATGGGCCACCCTAAGGCACTGGGAAATCGTGCAGCTCTACCCACCAGGAATGCTCCACAATCCACTCGACCCAGCTGAAGGCAGCAGTTTAGTCCAGAACCCCAGGACGCGTCAGTGCCGGGCACTCTGGTTAAGGTATTTATCCACCTAACTGGTATGTGCAAGAGGCTGCTTCCCCCTTGGTCTAGACAGGCAAGATACACGACTGAAGACCCACCCACTGTGTACTCACAAGAGTATAAACAAATAAGGTGGAAACGGCCTTCTCCTTGTATTTGACTTCTGTGTAAAACTACAGCAAAAGACTGTTTTCCATACCTGTTGTTCCAGAGCAAACCTCTTCATCATCTTCTCCTCTGGGCTTATGTTGCTATTGTATTCTCCAAAGCGTTTATCTCTAAATACGTTGGACTTATCCCTTTCTTTGTATTCCTTTAGCAAAGTCTGGGTGCGCTGAAAAACAGATCATAGAACAATCTCTCATGGGTCCTGGCAACTCTGAGCTCTCATGGCCTGGCAGTCTTAGTCCCCAAAGGGGAGGTGCTTCCACAAGGGGACACAATGCTGGCTCTAAGGAACTGGAAAATGCCATTTTCTACGCCTCAGGCCACTGAGACAAACAGTCCAAAAAACGCCAATCTACTGGCTGGAAAGACTGATCTCAATTACCGAGGAGAAACCGGGTCGCTGCCATACAATGGCAGCAAAGAGGATGATGTCTGGAACCAGGGGATTCACTAGGGTGTGTGTTAGTACTTCCACGCCTAAGACCAAAGGTTAAAGTAAAATGACAACCAAAAAAAAAGCAGAGGTCACTCTACCCAGGTGAAGAAGCCAGAGGAGTTCAGGTTCTAGCTGAGTAAGGGAAGCAGGGAACAATCAGCTGAGAGGCCATTTACGTCAATGACGATGTCAGATCGATTACAGGCACAGACTGCAGCAGCACTGCCTATCTTCTCTTTGCCTGTTATATACGTGCCATTATGTGTATATACAGTCAGTCTTTGTTATTTGCAGATTCTGTATTTGTGTATTTGTCTACTGGTAAAATCTACGTGTAGCCCCAAACCAATACTCTCAGCACTTTCTGGGTCATTCATGGACATGCACGTGATGCCCAGGAGGTGCAGTCGAGAGTGAGGACTCAGAATCCCACCAGCGGCACCACCTCCCAGCGAGGACTTCGGGAAGCGCCTACAGCCTCACCTGTAAAAGGTAAAGAATGGCAGTTCCTACCTCAGGCTCTTAAGGAGAAATGAGAAAACTGAGGCCTGCGTGGTAAAGGAAAACATGCCTCTTCTGGAGCCCATGCAGTCCCCATCCCCACGTCTGCCCCCGCAAGCCCGCCCTGGGGTGTGTGATGCAGCGGTGCATCGGAGTCGGCTGCAACTTCGTCTCGTCTACTACTACTGCCAGCTCCTTGCAATAAGGACGATGTTTGATTCAATCCAAAGATCAACTGGGGCTTCCCTGGCGGCGAAATGGTTACGAATCCGCCTGCCAACGCAGGGGACACGGGTTCGAGCCCTGGTCCGGGAAGATCCCACATGCCGTGGAGCAACTAGGCCCGTGAGCCACAGCTACTGAGCCTGCGCTCTAGAGCCCGTGCGCCACAACTACTGAGCTCACATGGCACAACTACTGAAGCCCGTGCTCCTAGAGCCCATGTGCTCCGCAACAACAGAAGCCACTGCAATGAGAAGCCCGCGCACCGCAACGAAGACCCAACTCAGCCAAAATAAATAAACAAATAAAATAAAATAATAAAATAAATAAATTTATATATTAAAAAAGATCAACTGGATTACATGCTGTGGCACAGAACACAGATTATGAGCCCATGAAGGCAGGGCCAGGTGTTACTTTACCTTTACCTCTCCACCTGCCAGAACACAGCTTAAACGCAAGTGCTCAGTGGCACATAAAGGCTTCACAGGTGTCCAAACCCAGTGCAAACCCCAGCCTTTACCAGCTGTGTGACCTTGGGAAATTTACTTGACTTTTCTGTGCTTTAATTTATTCACTAACTTACTAATGTCTCCTCCTCAGAGTAACAATAAATATCGTTAAACAAACCAATGAGCATGTCTCAGAAGCTGCATAGAGAATGCCACCCGAACTGAATTTGAAAGTACAGAATACTCTGGAACCGTAAGCACAAATAAGCTGGAGGCTATGAGACTTTCCAAGAAGGCAGCATTTCAGTTACCCTGCAAGGGACAAGGTTGTGCGCTTCAAAGGAGCGATACATTCCTTCTTCAAACATCTACTGAGCATCCCATGTAATCCCCTACCCTGTCCCTAACCAGCAGAGCTCGAAGTCTCAACGAGGGCAGGTTGTAAGAGGTTCGCACGGGGGCCGCGGCAGCGCGGAAGTGACGAACTCTGCCTGAGTTGGACTTGTGTGTGGGTCTCCAAGGAGGGACGGCGGTTTTGCAGGGGAATGTTGTCCCCGCCCACGCGGGAGCAGACGCACGAAGATGAAAACAGGCCAGCTGACACGCGGCATACACGACACACGACGTCTCACTGCTCCAGGCGCTGTCCCGAGGACTCTAAGTGGACGCTTCCCATCCTCCCGGCAGCCCTAGGATGTACGTACCACCATCATGGCAGATTTACAGAAGGGGAAACAGGCACCGAGAAGTCAGTCCGCAGCTCGCCCAAGCCTGCCGGCGGCCCCGCGGTGCCGCAGGGGTTCGAGGAGCAGGGCCGCGGGTAGTCCCGGCTGGCAGGCGGGGCCGAGAGGACCCACCCCGGAGGGCCCGGCGCCCCGCTCACCTTCTGGAGGGCCCGCGCGCGCGACACCCCGGGCAGCCCCACGTCGTGGCGCGTCTTCCTGCCCAGGACCTGGAACTTCTGCCGGTTGACTTTCACCTCAAACGGGTTGGCGCGGGGCCTCGCCCGGCCGCCCCGAGCGCCCGCCGGGGCCCCGGGGGCCCTCCCGCGCGCTCCGGCGGACCTGGCCTTCCCCATGGCAACACGCGCCGCACCTCAGGGCGCTGACGAGGAGGTGGCAGCCGGAGCGCAGGCACCCTCTGGAGACACGCGCGGCCCAGCAGCCTAGGAATGCCGCCCCCGTCTCGCGATAACCGAGCCAGCGAGACGTAGGAACGTTGGGTAAAATACTGACACGCCCCCGCTCAGCTTACCCGCCCGCAGGCTGAGCGACTATAACTCCCAGCAGGCCGCGCTCGCGCCCCGCCGCCTCCGCCCCGCGCGGGGCCTTCTGGGAGCGGTCCTGGCCCGCGCGGTACCGCGCCAGCCTCGGGGCCCCCGGAGCGCTGCGCTCTGGCTCCCTCGTCTGGGAAGCCGTTGGCCGGAGCCGTCGCCGCCGGGGGGTGGTGCCCGGGCCAGTGAGCCCCTCCCCGGGCGATGGGGCCGACAGCCCGGGCCACGGCGCGGCGGGGGTGACCGCGGGGACCCGGCCCGCCCCGTCCCGGGCCGCAGCCCCGGGTCCCGAGGGCGAGGCGTCGCGGCGCCGGCAGCGTCCGACGCAGCGGCGGCGCGGGTGGTGGCCGCGGCGGCAGAAGCAGCAGCAGCAGGACGAGGAGGAGCGGCGGCCCAGTGCGGGACCCGACCCGGCGTTGGGCGAGCGATGCGCGGAGGCCGCCCCGCCGCCGCCCCGGGCCGCCACCTCGCCTCCTCGCGTCCACAAAGCCTGGTCACGGCGGCGGCGGGGGCGGCGGCGGCGGTCGTCCATGGAGCTCGAGAACCTCTTGGCCAACTCGATGCTGCTGAAAGCGCGCCAAGGTGGGTGCACAGCGGCGCCCCGACCCCTGCTGGAGTCCTGATCCCCGTGGAACCCCAGCCCTGCTGGGGAACCCTGGTCCCAAGCAGAACCCCGACCCTGCTGCGGACCCCAGATTTTCTGTGGAATCCGAACCCGGGGTCCGCGCAGCCTCACTCTCAGGATTGGTTAGTCGGCGAGTGGTCAGCTTGGGCACGTAAAGCTTAAGCCTCCCCGTCCCCTTTCGGCGCCTCAGGACCCAAGTGAAGGTGGCCTGCGCTCGGCTCTTGTTAGTGTGAGCTGTTCCCTGTCCTGCTCTTCCTCCGGAACCTCGGGTCGCAGTGTGGCTTCAGCACCAGGCGAGCCGTGTTCTGTCCCCGAGGGAGGAAGCCGGACCAGAGAGCGAAGCCAGCAAACAAGAACCGTGCCTCTGTGCTCTTTAAAGGACCAAGAAGAAAATCCTGTAAACTGACCTGGGAGACCCTTCCGTTAGTGTTTTTAGACTGTTACTTTAACATCGATTCTTGGTTTTGAGGTTTGGTGGTGTCTGAGACTTTACGCTGTGTGGAGTGGGTTTTAGCCCGACTTAGAGATAGATTGAGTACGTTAGTTACAATTCACCCTGATAGCAACGTAGAAGCAGCAGTTGGCGCAGCCCTTCTGCTCAGAGACCCCAGGAGTAGAGTTCTCTGTGGAATACCGAGTGTCCCCTCTCCTGGCTCCCTAGAGATGGGAGAGCAGGCGGCAGAGACCACCCATAGTTCTTCGGCGGCTTCCCTCTTAGGGAGTCCGTGTGGGAGCAGCTGCTTCATGTTTGTGCTGGCAACAGCGTTAAGTGCCCACCGAAGGATGTATATTTAAGACAACCTGGAAGAAGTGTTTTATGCTGCATCTCCCAGGGTTTCAGGATTCCTGGGCGCAGATGTCGGCCCAGTGGTGCTCCTGGTGACTTGGATGCTGTTGAGAAGCATCAACAGGTTCATCTTGTGATTAGAATAGTGTATAACGTTCTGTGAGAGAAAGTAACCTGGAACACAACTATTTCCGGTTTGGGGGTTTTGTTTTCTTTTTAAGCTCCCCCCCCTTCCCCTTTGTATCCCAAGTGCCTTTCAAGAGGAAAGGTCTTGATTAGGATTGGCTTGATACGGAGGGAATAAAGCATGTTCAAGTTTGGCTGCAGAGCCTAATGATCGATAGTTAAGAATAGCTACCATTAGTGAGGGTTTGCTTTGGTCAGGCATCGTGCTCAATTCTTTATGGGCGTTATCCCAGCTAGTTCCTATGCCTCATTCTTCTGTTCTGTAAAGCTGGACTTATAACAATCCTGCTTCATGGTATTGACAAGGGGACCGCATGGAATAACGTGGTACAGTGCTTCGCGCTTAGAAAGTGCTCAGTAAATAATCCTAGTAGTTGTGGTTGTAGATTTTGTTATGTCCAGAGTCATGATGAAAAGCTGGCACTTTAACATTGCAGTTGTGATCATTTCATTGACCTTGAACCTGATTCCTTGTCTCATTCTTAGACTTTCCAAAGGCATAGCTTTTCTCTTCCTGAATCCCCACATGCAGGAGGTCCTTGAATCTCATTTATCCTTAAGCTTCATTATTTCTGTTGTCCATTTCTTTGTCTGTGTCTTCACCCAGTACCCCCTTAGATGGTTCTCGACACCTCGTAAGTTGACTGAGGGCAGTGGTTTCCTAACTGGTCTCTACTTCCAGAGCTTCTTCTCTTATCATTCCCAATGCTGCTAGAACACTTTCTAAAACACAGATTTGTCCTCTGTTTAAAATTTGGCCCTGGAGCTTCATTCCAGGTCAAGTACAAACGCCTTAGTTCATCATGGCCCACAGGGTCCTGTCTGACCACTGGCCTGCTCTCCTCTCCTTGTCCACAGCAGCTGAGCGTGTCACACCACTTCACGCCTCCAGGCTTTTCTTTTCTGCCTGCAGTCTTCTTCTTCCCTCCTGTTCCAGCTCCAGAGTCTTTTCTGGGGAACGTCCACATTCCTGCAGGAGGCCTGGTCACTCCATCCCTTGAGCCACTGCTGTGCCCAGGATGAGCTCTTGCTGCACTGGGCATCCCCAGGGGCAGCTTTTGGTCTCCCCTTCTGTGTCACCGGAACCCAGCGCTGTAATGGCACTCAATCTGTTCTCTGCAAATTCCAAATGCTGGCTGAAGGACAAAAGAGCACATCTTAGGAAGTCTGTCAGTACTGGTGATAACTAGAAATTGAAGTTTCAAAATAAGCTTTCTTTTTAGACTAGCAGTCTGGAAATAGGGAGCAAAACCTGAGATTGTATTCAACTTTGGGATGTCAGTTGACTCCATACTTGTAAATGCTAAGTGCTTTTTATTTTTTTTTGAATGAACATTTTTATTGTTTTTATTAAATCAGTATTATTTTATTATTCATTTTTAAAAAATTTTATTGAAGTATGGATGATTTACAGTGTTGTGTTAATTTCTTATTAAGTCAGTATTAAGTGTTTAATTGTATCTGCAGTGCAACCTGTAGGTTCCCTCTCCATGTTTATATGTTCATCACTAGCAAAGACAGCAGGGTCAACCAGAGCTAGTTATGAGGTTAGCCAAAGGCCAGGCACGTGTGTTTTTCTTTCAGAATGTAAACCTTTGTCTCTACCAAATTGAAAGAGAGTCCTAGTTCAAAGGACACAGGACAGTGTTACCTTTGCTGCCCCCTTACTGCTGTGCTAACTAGTCTCACTTCCTGGCAGAGACCCTGTGCTTGAGCTTTTGCATTGTAAACCTACATCTCTTTTTCTGAGTGTTGTTTTGAAAAACAATGCTCCCACATTCAGGTGGGTTAAACCTGGTGCAGTCTTGCAGGAATGCCTCTCATAGAGCCAAGGACAAAATCAGCTCCACCGCTTCTGTTCTGTGTGTTTAAAAAAACATTTCCAAATAACCAATAATTTTTGAAAATCAGAGAAGAGAAGGACTTATGATAAAGAGCCCTAACCCTGTCCATTCTACTCCTTTTCCTGTAGACTCAATGTTTGTGTCCCTGCAGAATTCATATATTGAAGCATAATCCCTAGTGTGATTGTATTTGGAGGTGATTAAGTCATGAGGGTGGAGCCCTCCTGAATGCTACGAGTCCCTTTTAAACAAGACCCCAGGGAGCTCCCTCGCCCCTTGTGCCACGTGAAGACACAGAAGACACCGTCTGTGAGCCAGGAAGCAGCTCCTCACCAGACACCAAAGCTGCCTTGATAAAGGGCCTTGATCTTAGACTGCGAGAAATAAATTTCTGTTGCTTATAAGCCACCCAGTCTGTGGTATTCCATTATAGTGGCCCAAACAAAGACACTCGCCAGGTGCAGCCACATTGATTCTTTTCTTGGGTTCTGTTTTAGTTATCTTCCTGATTACTGTTGGGTTTCTAAAGTATAGTGTTGATCAATTCAGATTTTTCTGAGCCTCATGAGCAGATAGCTCACTTAAACCAACTCCATCTTCTTTTCCCTTATCAATATAGTTATATCACTGTTTTTAATTCTTGTATTGGTTATCTTTATAACTTAAAAAATTAAGTTTAGGGCTTCCCTGGTGGTGCAGTGGTTAAGAATCCGCCTGCCAATGCAGGGGACATGGGTTTGAGCCCTGGTCCGGGAAGATCCCATGTGCCGCGGAGCAACTAAACCCCTGCGCCACAACTACTGAGCCTGCGCTCTAGAGCCCGCGAGCCACAACTACTGAGCTCACGTGTTACAACTACTGAAGCCCACGCACCTAGAGCCCATGCTACGCAACAAGAGAAGCCACCGCGATGAGAAGCCCGTGCACTGCAACGAAGAGTAGCCCCCGGTCACTACAACTAGAGAAGGCCCACGCAGCAACAAAGACCCAACACAGCCAAAAAGAAATAATAGAAAAATTTAAAAAAAAAAGAGCTTAGATTTTTCATTTTTGATTTCTTCTGGTAATGATAATTTGAGCCAAAATATTTTCCAATAAAAAAAAAAAAAGTGTGGGAATTCCCTGGCGGTCCAGTGGTTAGGACTCTGCACTTTCACTGCCGAGGGCACGGGTTCGATCCCTGGTCGGGGAACTAAGATCCCACAAGCCATGCGGCGTGGCCAAAAAAAAAAAAAAGAAAAGAAAAAAGTATTTTCATTTTTGACAATTGACACATTGATAAACAATGGGTTTGGAGGACAACCTAGTAAGAACCTGGCTTTGGCCTCTATTTTCGGCATTGTTGATGCTCTCGAGAACATCACCCGGGGCATTCGTGCCCGCTGTTATGGTGGCACGGAAAGATGGCGGAAAGAGCATTTCTATTTTTTTTTTGAAGTATAATTGACTTACAGTATTATATTAATTTTAGGTGTACAACATAGTGCTTTGGTATTTCTGTACATTACAAAATGATGACCATGATAGACCTAGTTACCATTTGTCACCATACAAGGATATTAAAATATTCTTGACTATATTCCTTATGCTGTACATTACATCCCGGTGATTTATTTATTTTATACCTGGAAATTTGTACCTCTTAATCTCCCCCACCTATTTCACTCATCCCCCCAGCACCCCCCTCCACTCTGGCAACCACCAGTTTGTTCTCGGTATCTATGAATCTGTTTCTGTTTTGATGAACGTTCCTAATTTAATGTGAATGTGGTTTCTATAATTGTGAAAGAGTTCAAAGTGTAGAAAATAATATAACAAACACCCCAGTGCCCACTGCCCAACAAATCTTAACATTTGGCTGTATTTCATTTCTTTCTTTAAGAAAAAAACATTGCAGATATACTTGAAACACTTTGTGTATCTTTCCAAGATCCCAGGCCCTTCCCTCATTCCCCAGAGATAACCAAGGTCTCTCTACACTCTGGCTGTTTAGGTTTGTAGGTAACAATATGGAGTATTGTTTTACATGATTTAAACTTCAGGTCAGTGCTGTTGCTCTGTGTGTGTGTGTGTGTGGTTTTGTTACCCTTGTTGATGTGTAAGTTCCCTTCCTCCTCTTTTCCCTCCCTCACCTTCCTTCCTTTCCACTCTTGCTAGCACTTGGAGTTATCAGACTCTCAAACTTTTGTTCCTGAAGGGCATGAAATGTTATCTTACCATTTATATTAGTCTGCTTGGGCTGCCATAACAAAATACCGCAGACTGGGTGGCTTAAATGACAGAAATTTATTTTCCCACAACTCTGGAGGCCAGAAGTCCAAGACCAAGGTGCCAGCCTGGTTGAGTTCTGGTGAGGGCTCTCTTCCTGTGTGCTCACATGGCCTTTCCTCTGTGTTGGCTGAGAGAGGGGGAGATCTGGTAACTGTTGCTCTTACAAGGACACCTATGGGATTAGGGTCCTAACCCTCTGGCCTCATTTAACCTTAATTACTACCCTAACGGCCCCATCTCCAAATACAGTCACGTTGGAGATCAGCGCTTCAACATGTGAATGGAAGGGGGCGGATACAGGTCAGTCCATGTAACACTTTTAATTTGTGTTTTCCTAATTACCAAGGAGGTTGAACATCTTTTCACATTGACTGGTGATTCAGCTTTCCTCTTTGTGAATTGCTTGTTCGCATCTTCTGCCCAGTGAGGGGAGAGTATCTCATTGATTTGTAGCAGCTCTTTATATAATCTGGATACTAAATATGCCTTGCACAAGTCTCCCATTTTCTGACTTGCCGTATTAGTTTTCCTGTTGCTGCTGTAACAAATTACCACAAAACTTTATTATCTAACAGGTCAGAAGTCTGAAAAGGGTCTCACTAGGTTAAAGTCAAGGTGTCAGCAGGGTTACGTTCCTTTCTGGAAATTCTAGGGGAGAATCCATCCATTTTCTTGCCTTTTCCAGCTTTTCCAGCTTCTAGAGGCTGCTTGCATTCCTTGACAATATATCAAGTGTTAGCAAAGATGCCGAGTAGCTGAAACTAGAACTCGCACACATTGCTTGTTGGAGTGTAAAATGGTCGAACCGGTACAGGAAAATAGCAGTTTCTAATAAAGTTACACACACACCTATGCTCTGACCCAGTGATTCCCCTTCAGGATATACCCAGGTGAAATTCATACATACGTCTACAAAAAGTCTAGTTTATACCAGCTTTATTCCTAATAGTCCCAAACTGGAAACAGCCCAAGTGTTCTCAGGAAGAGAATGAATCAACAAATAATGAAACAGTATAATACTACACTGCAATAGAAAAGAGTTAACTACTGACACATGCAACAGCCTGGGCAAATCTGAAGAGCCTTATGTTGAGGGGAAAATCAGAAGAAACTATTCAATACAGTCCTCAATGATTTCATGAGCATGAAGTGAAATTAATCCGCGGCCATCTGAATGGGAGTCATGATTGCTTCCGGGAAGGGGGGTGTGACATGAAAGAGGCAAGAGGGAGCTTTGGGGGACAACGAGGATGTTCTGTTTATTGATCCAGGTGGTAACTGTGTGCATATATACATTTGTAAAAGCTCATCAAGAAATAGCCTTAAGAGTAGTGCACATTATTGTGCAAATTATATCTGGTAAAAGTTTTGTTTTTAAAGGAAAAAAAAATTCATTAGATAGTGACTCTCTGTACCTTAAAGGATTGGTAAAACTTTCTTGTGAAATTGCCTGGGTTTGGTGCCTTTTCCTCTCTTTGGAAGAAAGGATGGGAATGGTTCTTTTTATTATCTGTTTAGTTTCTTTAATAGTTATTGTGATATTCAAGATTCCTGTTTCTTCTTGAGCTATGTTTGGTAATGTGTGGTTTCCTCTAAATGTTCAAATTTATTTGGCATAAACTTTATTTGTAACGTTTTCTTACTATTTTACAATTACAATTGTGATCTTTTTCATTTGGAGTATTATTTGTGTGTGCCTGTCATTTTTATTAGACTTGGAAAAGATGTTTCTATTTTATTAGTCTTTTCAATGAACCAGCTTTTGGTTTCATATGCTATTGTATGTTTGCCTTCTGTTTTATTAATTTCTGCTTATATTATTATTCTCTTTATTTTGATTGACTTCTACCTTCTTGAGTTGAATGCTTAATCCATTTCTCTTTTTCTTTTTTCCATTCCTTCATCAAGAATTTATTGGCCATTTATTTTGTGCTAGGAACTGTGGTAGGTACTGGAGTGAACCATGAACTTGGCAGAAAATTTGCCTTTGATGAGGTGACAGGCAAGTGGAGGAAACAAGCATCTTATGACTAACTGCAATGTGATTAACTAAATTTCAGTGACCTCTGAAAGAAAGAAAAAAGAACTGAGACCAGAAATTAATAAGCTTCTGCATCAAGTCACCCATGCCTAGACATATTTACCAGTTTCTTACTTAGTAGAACTTTGTGATTAGTGTACTGTTCTTACTGATATCTGTTAGATGAACTAAGACTTGATGCAGTTTACTTTCTGGTTAAATTAAGCACAGTTCTATAGAGTAGGTAGCAATCATAGACATACATATATTTCCAGTTCCTGTTCAGATCTAGTTGCTATTTCTCTTCTGCCTGGACTGTCCCCTCACTGGAGACGGTCATCATTCTTGTTTCATGTTGGCTCTTTTCCTGGGTTCCAGGCCTTGTCCTCCGCCTCTGCTTGTGTCTTCATCACCTGCATTGTCAGGGCTTTTTCCCCTTTCCAGTATCCTCTGCACGATGACCACTGCCCACCACTGGTCACTAGGGAATGGTCCTCTTTCCAGGCGAGAGACCCTGCAGCCATCGGACTTCCCTGAATCTCAGCACCCTGGGTCTTCTGTGTTCTCTCTGCACTTGACGAGCTGGGGAGTGGCTTTTAAATGCTCTCCTTTGACAGAATAACAACAGAGATTGAGTTCTAACGTGTTAAAGTGCTAAAGTTTCCAGACCTGCAGCTGTTCAGGTCATTTTACTGTTTGACCACTTCAGACCAACAGCCATGTCAGCTATGTTAACATTCACCTTAACCTTATGGTTGAATTAACCCTTAAGATTTCTCACCAGTACAGTAATGTGGTTTCACAGCTTGTGGAAATTCTGTTTCCCTCCCATTTCTCACTGTATATACTATATTGTGAACATTCAATTTTAGCCCAATTGACATTTTTAAGTGTTTTTACTTTTGTGCATAAAACATCAAATCAGGGACTTCCCTGGTGGTCCAGTGGGTAAGACTCTGTGCTCCCAATGCAGGGGGCCCAGGTTCTATACCTGGTTGGGGAAGTAGATCCTGCATGCATGCCGCAACTAAAGAGTGCATGTGCCGCAACTAAAGATCCCGCATGCTGCAACTAAGACCCTGTGTGGCCTAAATAAATAAAATAAATAAATAAATAAATATTTTAAAAAACAAACAAAAAAACCCCATCAAATCATATTCTATTATCCAGAGAATAGGGGTCCATGTTTCAAATGAAACACATCTGAATGTATTCAACTAACTCATTAAAAAAAAAAAAAATTCTCATTGTCATACTAGATAGTCAGAATCTGAATCAGCACTTCTCCATTCAGATTGGCCACACATCCAGAGCTCAACGGCCACACGTAGTGCTTATGCTGGACAGCACAGTTCTAGAAAACCGATTTGTTCATGTTGACGAGCTTATCAGATGAGGAGAAACACAGGTCGTTAAATAAATTGTTTCCTTCACGCACTAGAAAATATTTTTCTAGAGGCAATAAAAATGCCGAAGAAGTAAAGTCTTTCCTCCAAACAAATAAGTATTAATTTCTAAGCTAAATTATTTTATGTCAATATAAATTACAATTAGCAATCTAATAAATTCCAATACCTTAGATTTTTAGAAAAATTCTCTAATACCCACTATTTGTCTGAGTGTGGGAAGTATAAAGATTATCCCTGTTCTTTGGCGCTCACAGTCTGGTGAAGGTATAGACCTGACAATGAATAATTGACATGTAGGACGACGTGATAAGGAGGACAATGACCAGGGCTGCTTAAACAAGTGAAGGGAACACAGAAGAAGACTGCACAGAAGAGGAGACACTGGAGCTGAGTCTTTGAGGATAAACAGGAGTTTTCCAGATGAACAGAAGAGGAAAGAGCACTGTGGCTAGAAGAAAAGCATGCTTACAAAACACAAAGGGTGGAAGAAGCTGGCAGTGCTCAGGGAACTATGTGAACGTTTGCATAAGAGGTGCAGAAGGAGAATACAGGGAGAGGAGAGGCTAGAAAGAGACAAGTAGGGGTGCTTCATGATCAGGTTCATGTTTGATAAGATCACTTTGTAGTTTGAGAAATAAAATGAAGAGGACCAGACTGAAGGCAAGGAAGCCAGCGCTGAGACTTAGAGATGCTGAGAGTATGGACAAAAGGAATGACAGGATGAGGAGAGGAGGGAACAGATGCAAGAAGGTTTTGGAGGCAGAATCAACGGGACCTGGTGACAGATGGGATGTGGGGTGTGAGTGAGAAAGCAGGACCCAGGAAGCCTCCTGGGTCTCTGGTTATAACAAATCTTCCCCCCACAAAATTCCCGTTCCCTGGCTGTGATGCCATCTGCCAACCTTCAGCCCAAATTTCATTTCCAAAACAGATACCACCCATAAACAGAAATAAGTTCTAACTTACAGGATATCAGATCCTAAACTCATAAGTGACTGACACACAGAACAGCAGAGATGGGAACAAATCAGTCAAATTAAAATATTTAAATCATAAAAGGTTTCAGTCCATTAACCATCAAAAGCTATTTGGGTTGGCCAAAAAGTTCATTCGTGTTTTTCCATAAGATGGCTCTCGTAGTGCTTAGTTGTCTTTAACTTCATTCAAAACAATTTTGTTAGATTGTATTGTGACAGTTATATCAGCGTGCATTAAAAAAAAAATCAAAATCAGTGAATTTTTGTGTAACCATTTTAATATTGAAGATGGAAGAAAACAGTATTTTCAGCATATTATGCTTTATTATTTCAAAAAGGTAAAAATGCAACTGAAACGCAAAAAAAGATTTGTGCAGTGTATGGAGAAGGTGCTGTGACTGATCAAACGTGTTAAAAGTGGTTTGTGAAGTTTTGTGCTGGAGATTTCTCGCTGGACGATGCTCCACGGTTGCGTACCCCAGTTGAAGTTGATAGCGATCAAATCGAGACATTAATTGAGAACAATCAACATTATACCATGCGGGTGATAGCCGACATACTCGAAATATCCAAATCAAACGTTGAAAATCATTTGCACCAGCTTGATAACGTTCATCGCTTTGATGTTTGGGTTCCATGTAAGTTAAGCAAAAAAAACCTTCTTGACCGTATTTCTGCATGCGATTCTCTACTGAAACGTAATGAAAACGTTTCATTTTTAAAACATTGTGATGGGTGATGAAAAGTGGATACTGTACAACGATGTGGAATGGAAGAGATCGTGGGGTAAGAGAAATGAACCACCACCAACCACACCAAAGGCCGGTCTTCATCCAAAGAAAGTGATGTTGTGTATATGGTGGGATTGGAAGGGAGTCCTCTATTATGAGGTCCTTCTGGAAGACCAAACTATTAATTCCAACAAGTACTGCTTCCAATTAGACCAACTGAAAGCAGCACTCGATGAAAAGCATCCAGAAATAGTCAACAGAGAACGCATAATCTTCCATCAGGATAACACAAGACCACATGTTTCTTTCATCACCAGGCAAAAACTGTTACAGCTCGGCTGGGAAGTTCTGATTCATCCGCCTTATTCACCAGACATTGTACCTTCAGATTTCTGTTTATTTTGGTCTTTACAAAGTTCTCTTAATGGAAAAAATTTCAATTACCTGGAAGACTGTAAAAGACACCTGGAGCAGTTCTTTGCTCAAAAAGATAAAAAGTTTTGGAAAGATGGAATTATGAAGTTGCCTGAAAAATGGCAGAAGGTAGTGGAACGTCTTTTATTTTTACTTAAAAACTGAAGGAACTTTTTGGCAAACCCAATACAAAGTGTCAGACATAAAATTTCAGGTTAAGTAAGTGAAGCCATGATGAAAGGGTGTAATATTCTTGGGGAACTTTGTACACAAAGCAAACACCAACAAATCATTTAATAATTGCTGAGTCTCCATATGCCTGCCAGGCTGACCCAGGCCCATGACAGGACTTAATGAAAGCGTCCACTCCCCATGAGTTTACTTTGCCCTCACACTCTGAGTTGGAGCCTAGTGCCTCATAAATATTTAACTTAAACTGCAAAGCAGAAAGATCAACCTGGGACATTAATACCAGGAAGTAATCTGAAAATCATATGGTGATAGCCTCCATTTTAATTAATGTTTTATTACTCATACCGCGATTGATTTTTAAAAATGGTTTCATGTTAGGTATCTTATAATTACACTAAAACCAATACAGCCTGTATTCACATTAGTGTGCAATTTCCACTAATTCTTTTTTTTTTAATCTATTTTATTTATTTCTTTTTGGCTGCGTTGGGTCTTCGTTGCTGCGCGTGGGCTCTCTCTAGTTGCTGCGAGCGGGGGCTACTCTTAGTTGCGGTGCACAGGCTTCTCACTGCGGTGGCTTCTCTTGTTGTAGACCACGGCCTCTAGGCGCACAGGCTTCAGTAGTTGCAGCACGCAGGCTCAGTAGTTGTGGCTCTCGGTCTCTAGAGCGCAGGCTCAGTAGTTGTAGCGCACGGGCTTAGTTGCTCCGCGGCATGTGGGATCTTCCCAGACCAGGGATTGAACCCGTGTCCCCTGCATTGGCAGGCGGATTCTTAACCACTGTGCCACCGGGGAAGTCCCTCTACTAATTTCTGACAAGGGAAAATACACATATTTGGCTTTTCTCTGGCATAAAACATTATTTGGCTGTAGTCATCAGGACTTAAGATGCTGAGGAGTCTTGGGCTTCCCTGCTGAGGGAGGGGCTGGGTGGCTGTCAGGGTTCTCCAGCATGTGTGTCCCAAGCCTGCTGCTGCGGACTGAAAGCTTGTTTCCCACCCTCACCTCCAATTCATCTGTTGAAGCTCTAATGCCCAATGTGATGGTATTTGGAGGCAGGGCCTTTGTGGGGTAACTGGTTAGATTAGGTTATAAGAGCGGGGCCCTCATGATGAACGCCCTTATAAAAAGAGAGCACACACTGAGGAAAGGCCATGCGAGGACACAGTGAGAGGACAGGCATCTAAAAACCAGTCAGTGAATCGGCTGGCACCTTGATCTTGGAATTCCCAGCCTCCAGAACTCTGAGAAATAAGTGCTTGTTGTTTTAAGACACCCAGCCTGTGGTGATTTGTTAACAGCAGCCTGAGTGGACTAAGATGCCTGCAGAGAGGACCCCATTCCTCTCTGTCTTTCACCTAGTGGGACTCTTCCCCAGACCAAGCCAGAGAACCTTGCCTCGGGAGAAGGGGTCTCTCGTAGCGATAGAGAGACCCAGGTGGTAGGGGCATGTGTGTGCGCGTGCACACGTGCCACGGTGTTTAGTGATGTATGGGTGAGGCCTTGTGTGTGCACCACTGCGTGTGTTAGTCATTTACTTTTCCAAGTAAATACTGAGTGAATTATGTGCTGGGTGCTGAGCCCTCATCTCCACCACATCGCCAGACCACCTTTGTCAAGGTCACCAGGGTCTGTTCTCAATCCACCTCCTACTACACCTGTGGGCTGCAGCTGATGTAGCCCCCTTGCTTTCCTCAGTCAACACGACCTTCCAGGCCGCCATGCCCCCTGACTTTCTGCTCTTTCTGCTATTTGACTGCTCCCCTCTCATTCTCTAGACCTCCGCATGCTGACATGCTCCCAAGGCTTGGACCGCGGAATCACACCTTCTCTACCCTCACTCCCTCCCCCGTGATCACATCTAGTACCACGGCTTGAAACAAGCTACCATCTCTCACATTGGGATCTGCAGATGGACTGTCCCTTGAAGTGCAGCTCATTCTCCACCTGCCCACTTGACATCACTGCTCGTAGACCTCAGTGGCACCAAAAAAAGAGTCAACACTAAACTCTTAACTCTCCTGCCTCAAATTTTTCCTTCTGCATCTCAGTTAATGCTCAGGCCAAAAATCTTATAATTGCCTTTTAATTCTTTATACACCATATCCAGTCATTGGACAAATATTTTCACATCTCTCTTCAAAATATAACAGAATCTGACCTCTCGCCACCTCCACTGCTGTGAACATGGCTTGAGCCACAGTCCCTCTCACCTGGAAGACTGCAGTGGGCTGCTGCTTCATCTCAGCTTCTGCCTTTCCGACCCTGCAGTCTGTTCTCAAAACACCAGCCTGGGCTTCCCTGGTGGCGCAGTGGTTGAGAATCCGCCTGCCAATGCAGGGGACACTGGTTCGAGCCCCGGTCTGGGAATATCCCACATGCCACGGAGCGACTAGGCCCGTGAGCCACAACTACTGAGCCTGCGCATCTGGAGCCTGTGCTCCGCAACAAGAGAGGCCACGACAGTGAAGAGGCCCGCGCACCGCGATGAAGAGTGGCCCCCGCCTGCCACAACTAGAGAAAGCCCTCACACAGAAACGAAGACCCAACACAGCCATAAATAAATAAATAAATAAAACACCAGCCAGCGTGACTCTGTTAAAATTTAAGTTGGATGTGTCAACCTTCTCCTCCACCCTCTTCATGGCTTCGCAGACCTCTCAGAGTAAAAGCAGGAACGTTGGAGTTAGCAGACCAGGATTTTTTAAAAAAAATGATGATTGATATTCCAAGGGCTTTAATGGAAAAGTAGACAACATGCAAGAGCCAGATGGATAATGTAAGCAGAGAGATGGAAATCCTAAGAGAGAGTCAAAGGAAACGCCAAAGGTTAAACAAACAAACACTAACAGAAATGAAGAGTGCCTTTGGTGGGCTCATTTGTAGACTGGACAGGGCTGAAGAAAGAATCTCTGAGCTTCAGGATATGACAGTAGAAACTTCTAAAACTGCAAAGCAAAGAGAAAAAAGACTGAAAAAGAAATCAGAACATCCAAGAATTGTGGGACAACTACAAAAAGGTGTAACATACATATAATGAGAAGAAACAGAGAAAGAAGCAGAAGAAGTATTTGAAACAATAACTGAAAATTTCCCAAAATTAATGTCAAAAATCAAGCTACAAATCCATGAAGCTCAGAAAACACCAAAGAGGATAAATGCCCCCCAAAACTACACCTAGGTATATCACATTCAAAGACATGGAAATCATACCAAACACACAAAAATAAGATGGTAACTAGGAAAACAAACAAACAACAGCAAAAACAAGGATATGGAAATCAAAGATAAAGAAAAAACATTGAAAGAAGCCAGAGGGAAAAACATCTGACCTATAGAGGATGAGAGATAAGAATTGCATCTGACTTCTCCTGAGAAACCATGCTGGCAAGAAGAGGGTAGAGTGAGACATTTAAAGTGTTGAAAGATAAAACCACCAACCTAGAATTTCTTACGAGAGTATCCCTCAAAAGTGAAGAAGAAATAAAGACTTTCTTAGACAAATGAAAATTGAGAGAATTTGCTGCCAGTAGACCTGCCTTGCAAGGAATGTTAAATAGAGTTGTTCAGAGAGAAGGAAAAATGTAAGTCAGAAGCTTGAATCTATATAAAGAAAGGAAGAGCACTGGAGAATGAATAAGTGAAGGACAAATGAAAACTTTTGTTTTTCTTATTCTTTTTATTTTTTCACCACTCGGCTTGTGGAATCCTAGTTCCCTGACCAGGGATCAAACCCGGGCCCCCTGCAGTGGAAATGCAGAGTCCTAACCACTGGACCACCAGGGAGTTCCCTATTTTTCTTGTTCTTAATTGATCTAATAGATAACAATTCAAAATAATCATAGCAACAATGTATTTGATTATGTGTTTGTATGTGTGTGTGTATATATATACAAATTTATAAAACATATGCTTATATATAAGTGAAATGAATGACAGCAATGATACATGGGATGGGAAGGAGGAATTAGGAATATTTTATTTTTATAAGGTAATTGCACTGCCTGTGAAGTTGTATAGTGTTATTTGAAAGTGGACCTGAATTAGTTGTACATATATATTATAAACTCTAAGGCAACCACTGAAAGCAATTTAAAAAGAAGTGTAATTGGGGACTTCCCTGATGGTGCAGTGGTTAAGACTCTGCACTCCCAATGCAGGGGGCCTGGGTTTGATCCCTGGCCAGGGAACTGGATCCCACATGCATGCCACAACTAAGAGTTCACATGCCACACCTAAGGAGCCTGCATGCCACAACTAAGGAGCCCATGAGCTGCAACTAAGGAACCCATCTGCTGCAACTAAGGAGCCTGCCTGCCACAACTAAGACCCAGCACAACCAAATAAATAAATAAATATTTTTAAAAAGAGGTATAATTGATATGCTAAGAAAGATGAGAAAATGGAATCATAATACGATCAATTAAAAGGCAAAAAAGAAGAACATGGAAGACAAAAATAAGAACAAAGAACAAGGGTAACAAATAGAAAACAGTAACAAATATTGTACATAGTAATCCAACTATGTAAGTAATCACTTTGGGCATCAGTGGTCTAAGTATACCAATTCTAAGAGATTGTCAGAGTGTATCAAAAAAACAAGACCCAACTATATTTTGTCTACAGTAAACCCATTTTAAATATAAAGACACATAGATTTAAAATACAGAGATGGAGAAAGATATACCATGCTAACACTAGTCAAAAGGCAGTGGGAGTACCTATATTAATTTCACACAATTTAAACTTCAGAGTAAGGAAGGTTATCAAGAATAAAGATGGGCTTTACATAATGATAAAGGGGTCAATTCTCCAAGAAGACCTAACAATCCTTAATTTGTATAGCCTAACAATAGATAAATTGTTGAAAATACATGAGGCAAAAACTGATAGAACTGCAAGGAGAAATTGATGAATACACTACACATTCTTCTCAAGCTCACATGAAACATTCTCCAAGATAGACCACATACTCGGCCATAAAACGCACCTTAATAAATTTAAAAGAATAGAAATCATACACTATCTTCTCTCATATCACAATGAAATTAAACTCGAAATCAGTAACAGAAAGAAAGCTGGAAAATCTTAAAATACTTGGACATTAAACATCATACTTCTAAACAACATGAGTCAAAGAAGAAATCTCTAGAGAAATTTAAAATTACTTTGAACTAAATGAAAATGAAAATAAAACATCCAAATTTGTGAGATGTAGCAAAGGCAGTGCTGAGAGGAAATTTTATAGCATTGAATGCATATATTAAAAAAGTAGAAGGAGTTCCCTGGTGGCCTAGCAGTTAGGATTCCGGGCTTTCACTGCCATGGCCTGGGTTCAATCCATGGTTGGGGAACTGAGATCCCGCAAGCCATGTGGTGTGGCCAAAAAAAAAAAAAAAAAAAGTAGAAAGAGCTAAAATCAGTCATCTAGGCTCCACCTTAGGGAAGCTGTGTCTCACTGTGAGGACAGGGACACTGGTAGCAGAAGTTCTGGGAAGTACTCCTTGGCATGAGCCCTCCCAGAGTCTGCCATTAGCCCCACCAAAGAGCCCTGGTAGGCTCCAGTGTTGGGTCACCTCAGGCCAAACAACCAACAGGGAGGGAACCCAGCCCCACCCATCAGCAGACAAGCAGATTAAACTTTTACTGAGCTCTGCCCACCAAAGCAACAGCCAGCTCTACCCACCACCAGTCCCTCCCATCAGGAAACTTGCACAAGCCTCTTAGATAGCCTCATCCACCAGAGGGCACACAGCAGAAGCAAGAAGAACTACAATCCTGCAGCCTGTGGAACAAAAACCACATTCACAGAAAGACAGACAAGATGAAAAGGCAGAGGGCTATGTACCAGATGAAGGAACAAGATAAAACCCCAGGAAAACAACTAAATGAAGTGGAGCTAGGCAACCTTCCAGAAAAAGAATTCAGAATAATGATAGTGAAGATGATCCAGGACCTCAGAAAAAGAATGGAGTCAAAGGTCGAGAAGATGCAAGAAATGTTTAACAAAGATCTAGAAGAATTAAAGAACAAACAGAGATGAACAACACAATAACTGAAATGAAAAATACACTAGAAGGAATCAATAGCAGAATAACTGAGGCAGAAGAACGGATAAGTGACCTGGAAGAGAGAATGGTGAAATTCACTGCTGCAGAACAGAATAAAGAAAAAATAATGAAAAGAAATGAAGACAGCCTAAGAGACCTCTGGGACAACATTAAACGCAACAACATTCGCATTATAGGGATCCCAGAAGGAGAAACGAGAGAGAAAGGACCAGAGAAAATATTTGAAGAGATTATAGTTGAAAACTTCCCTAACATGGGAAAGGAAATAGCCACCCAAGTCCAGGAAGCGCAGCGAGTCCCATACAGGATAAACCCAAGGAGAAACACGCCGAGACACATAGTAATCAAATTGGCAAAAATTAAAGACAAAGAAAAATTATTGAAAGCAGCAAGGGAAAAATGACAAATAACATACAAGGGAACTCCCATAAGGTTAACAGCTGATTTCTCAGCAGAAACTACAAGCCAGAAGGGAGTGGCATGATATACTTAAAGTGATGAAAGAGAAGAACCTACAACCAAGATTACTCTGCCTGGCAAGGATCTCATTCAGATTTGATGGAGAAATCAAAAGCTTTACAGACAAGCAAAAGCTAAGAGAATTCAGCACCACCAAACCAGCTCTACAACAAACGCTAAAGGAACTTCTCTAAGTGGGAAACACAAGAGAAGAAAAGGACCTACAAAAACAAACCCAAAACAATTAAGAACATGGTCATAGGAACATACATATCGATAATTACCTTAAACGTGAATGGATTAAATGCTCCAACCAAAAGACACAGGCTTGCTGAATGGATATAAAAACAAGACCCATATATATGCTGTCTACAAGACACCCACTTCAGACCTAGGGACACATTCAGACTGAAAGTGAGGGGATGGAAAAAGATATTTCATGCAAATGGAAATCAAAAGAAAGCTGGAGTAGCAATGTTCATATCAGATAAAATAGACTTTAAAATAAAGAATGTTACAAGAGACAAGGAAGGACACTACATAATGATCAAGGGATCAATCCAAGAAGAAGACATAACAATTATAAATATATATGCACCCAACATAGGAGCACCTCAATACATAAGGTAACTGCTAACAGCTATAAAAGAGGAAATCGACAGTAACACAATAATAGTGGGGGACTTTAACACCTCACTTACACCAGTGGACAGATCGTCCAAACAGAAAATTAATAAGGAAACACAAGCTTTAAATGACATAATAGACCAGATAGATTTAATTGATATTTATAGGACATTCCATCCAAAAACAGCAGATTACACTTTCTTCTCAAGTGCGCATGGAACATTCTGCAGGATAGATCATATCTTGGGTCACAAATCAAGCTTCAGTAAATTTAAGAAAATTGAAATCATAACAAGCATCTTTTCTGACCACAACGCTTTGAGATTAGAAATGAATTACAGGGAAAAAAACGTAAAAAACACAAACACATGGAGGCTAAACAATACGTTACTAAATAACCAAGAGATCACTGAAGAAATCAAAGAGGAAATCAAAAAATACCTAGAGACAAATGACAATGAAAACACGACGACCCAAAACCTATGGGATGCAGCAAAAGCAGTTCTAAGAGGGAAGTTTATAGCTATACAAGCCTACCTCAAGAAACAAGAAAAATCCCAAATAAACAACCTAACCTTACACCTAAAGCAATTAGAGAAAGAAGAACAAACCAAACCCAAAGTTAGCAGGTGGAAAGAAATCATAAAGATCAGAGCAGAAATAAATGAAATAGAAACAAAACAGTAGCAAAGATCAATAAAACTAAAAGCTGGTTCTTTGAGAAGATAAACAAAATTGATAAACCATTAGCCAGACTCATCAAGAAAAAGAGGGAGAGGACTCAAATCAATAAAATTAGAAATGAAAAAGGAGAAGTTACAACAGACACCGCAGAAATGCAAAACATCCTAAGAGACTACTACAAACAACTCTATGCCAATAAAATGGACAACGTGGAAGAAATGAACAAATTCTTAGAAAGGTATAACCTTCCAAGACTGAACCAGGAAGAAATAGAAAATATGAACAGACCAATCACAAGTAATGAAATTGAAACTGTGATTAAAAATCTTCCAACAAACAAAAGTCCAGGACCAGTTGGCTTCACAAGTGAATTATATCAAACATTTAGAGAAGCGCTAACACCCATCCTCTCAAACTCTTCCAAAAAATTGCAGAGGAAGGAACACTCCCAAACTCATTCTATGAGACCACCATCACACTGATACCAAAACCAGACAAAGATACTACAAAAAAAGAAAATTACAGACCAATATCACTGATGAATATAGATGCAAAAATCCTCAACAAAATACTAGCAAACAGAATTCAACAACACATTAAAAGGATCATACACCATGATAAAGCAGGATTTATTCCAGGGATGAAAGGATTCTTCAATATATGCAAATCAATCAATGTGATACACCATATTAACAAATTGAAGAATAAAAACCATATGATCATCTCAATAGATGCAGAAAAGGCTTTTGACAAAATTCAACACCCATTTATAATAAAAACTCTCCAGAAAGTGAGCATAGAGGGAACCTACCTCAACATAATAAAGGCCATATACGACAAACCCACAACAAACATCATTCTCAATGGTGAAAAACTGAAAGCATTTCCTCTAAGATCAGGAACAAGACAAGGATGTCCACTCTCACCACTATTATTCAACATAGTTTTGGAAGTCCTAGCCACGGAAATGAGAGGAGAAAAAGAAATAAAAGGAATACAAATGGGAAAAGAAGTAAAACTGTCACTGTTTGCAGATGACATGATACTCTACATAGAGAATCCTAAAGATGCCACCAGAAAACTACTAGAGCTAATCAATGAATTTGGTAAAGTTGCAGGATACAAAATTAATGCACAGAAATCTCTTGCATTCCTATACACTAATGATGAAAAATCTGAAAGAGAAATTAAGGAAACACACCCATTTACCATTGCAACAAAAAGAATAAAATACCTAGGAATAAACCTGCCTAGGGAGACAAAAGACCTGTATGCAGAAAACTATAAGACACTTATGAAAGAAATTAAAGATGATACCAACAGTTGGAGAGATATACCATGTTCTTGGATTGGAAGAATCAATATTGTGAAAATGACTATACTACCCAAAGCAATCTACAGATTCAATGCAATCCCTAGCAAATTACCAATGACATTTTTTACAGAACTAGAACAAAAAATCTTAAAATTTGTATGGAGACACAAAAGACCCCTAATAGCCAAAGCAGTCTTGAGGGAAAAAAACAGATCTGGAGGAATCAGACTCCCTGACTTCAGGCTATACTACAAAGCTACAGTAATCAAGACAGTATTGTACTGGCACAAAAACAGAAATGTAGATCAATGGAACAGGATAGAAAGCCCAGAGATAAACCCACGCACCTATGGTCAACTAATCCTTGACAAAGGAAGCAAGGATATACAATGGAGAAAAGACAGTCTCTTCAATAAGTGGTGCTGGGAAAACTGGACAGCTACATGTGAAAGAATGAAATTAGAACACTCCCTAACACCATACACAAAAATAAACTCAGAATGGATTAGAGACCTAAATGTAAGACCGGACACTATAAAACTCTTAGAGGAAAACATAGGAAGAACACTCTTTGACATAAATCACAGCAAGATCTTTTTGGATCCACCTCCTAGAGTAATGGAAATAAAAACAAAAATAAACAAATGGGACCTAATGAAACTTACAAGCTTTTGCAAAGCAAAGGAAACTGCAAACAAGATGAAAAGACAACCCTCAGAATGGGAGAAAATATTTGCAAACAAATCAACGGACTAAGGATTAATCTCCAAAATATATAAACAGCTCATGCAGCTCAATATTAAAAAAACAAACAACCCAATCAAAAAATGTGCAGAAGACCTAAATAGACATTTCTCCAAAGAGGACATACAGACGGCCAAGAAGCACATAGAAAAGCTGCTCAACATCACTAATTATTAGAGAAATGCAAATCAAAACTACAATGAGGTATCACCTCACACCAGTTAGAATGGGCATCATCAGAAAATGTACAAACGACAAATGCTGGAGAGGGTGTGGAGAAAAGGGAACCCTCTTGCACTGTTGGTGGGAATGTAAATTGATACAGCCACTATGGAGAACAGTATGGAGGTTCCTTAAAAAACTAAAACTAGAGTTACCATATGACCCAGCAATCCCACTACTGGGCATATACCCAGAGAAAACTATAATTCAAAAAGACACATGCACCCCAATGTTTATCATAGCACTATTTACAATAGCCAGGTCATGGAAGCAACCTAAATGCCCATTGACAGACAAATGGATAAAGAAGATGTGGTACATATATACAATGGAATATTAACTCAGCCATAAAAAGGAATGAAATTGGGTCATTTGTAGAGACGTGGATGCATCTAAAGACTGTCGTACAGAGTGGAGTAAGAAAGAGAAAAACAAATATTGTATATTAACGCATATATGTGGAACCTAGAAAAATGGTACAGATGAACCAGTTTGCAGGGCAGAAATTGAGACACAGAAGTAGAGAACAAATGTATGGGCACCACGGGGGGAAAGCAGCGGGGGGTGAGGGTGGTGGTGTGATGAATTGGGAAATTGGGATTGACATGTATACGCCAATGTGTATAAAATGGATGACTAATGAGAACCTGCTGTATAAAAAAATTAAATTCAAAAATTAAAAAATAAAGTGAACACGTGTTTTATTTTCCTCATATGTGAGTGAACCAAGCAGATGTTATGATCCGTTCAAAGGAAAAAGTCAGAAGGCTAAAATTTGGAACTTCCCTGGAGGTCCAGTTGTTAAGACTCTGCGCTTCCACTGCATGGGGCACGGGTTTGATCCCTGGTCGAGGAACTAAGATCCCGCATGCTGCACGGTGGCTGAAAAAAAAAAAAAAAAAAATCAAAAACCAAGTTTATATTTTAAAAAAAGGGCTAAAGTTTATATGGAGTAAAGGAATTGAATTGCAAATGGAGGCAAAATGATTTTTCTATAGAAGACCATGGAAACTACCAGATAAGATGGCTCGAATGTCTGCCCATCATCACCTATGATTTACAGAAAGCTGCACAACAGCTCAGAGACAAGGAAGCCTAGAATTGGATAACCTAGCAGGAGGTGCCAGATGAATACAACGTACAGCTTTTTACTGAAACACAGCTTTATTTTTTCTCCGAAGACTTTACGTACATCAACATTAAATCAAGTACATCAAAATTTCACTAACTTGAGTTCACATGAATTATCAAGCCAGTATGACTCAGTGAAAGTCTGAATTAGGGACCTTTCCTACGAAAATGACAAATAAGATGCTTATCTTCTGTGCCAGCTCCGTTTCTGTCACAGCCCTGCTCCTACTATTCAGCGGATATCCTGTGATCAGGCTTTCTCAGGCGCAAAGGGAGGACCCAGCCTGGCAGGTATAGGCTGCCTCCTCATCAGTATGTGGAGCTGGAAATGACCTACTGTCACCCTGTGCTCTGGCCCAGAAGCCAGAGGCCAAACAGAGCCATGAGTCCTGGCCAAGGTCCCGCAGCACCTGCACCTCTGGCCTGTGACCCTCCCTGGGAGGAGCTCGTCCACTTCACTGGCTTTTGTGCATCAGGAGCACCGGGGCCGTGACTTTGCTGGTCTCTTCCTTCCTCTTTGCAGGCGTTTTAGAGAAACGCTAAGAAAAAGGATTACTGTTGGGAGGTATGAGGGGAAGGGGCTGTTTCGGAGCCAGAAGATGGTGAAGGCGCTCAAACAAGGGAAGCCCGCTATGGACAAGCAAGTAAAGGTAGAGAAGCAAAAGGAGCAGGGGGTCTGTCAGCTCCATTTCCCCTGGGACAGAGGTGCCAGGGCACAAACGGTGTAACGGGTGCAAGTAAGAAGACCACCCTTTCTTCTGAGATTGTACAGCGATTCTTTTGCATCAGAATAGCCTTTCTCAGGAAGTACTGTGATAACGAACGGGCCAGAGGCGAGGTGCCAGGTAAGGTACTTAGAGGGAAATCTGATGTATCTTCTCTCATCCCCCCTTTTCATTTCCCCTTTTGAGAGACACCCCTGGGATTTTCTCACGGGATGAGGAAGGACTGAGAGGCATTTTTTCCTGAGTCTATGCAGTGACTGTGCTAAGGTAAACGCTGACACTGGCTGCAGGAAGGGAAGAGAGATAACCCCGGAGCGTCGTACAGGAGGAAGCTGGGGCCTGGTCTGCCGTTTCAGCCGTTCTGGTTACGTTCTGCCCTGTGCTTGGAGAGTTTTCTACGGCGTTAGTCGTCACAGCCAACGCCTCCCTCACCAAGGCTGCTGCATCTGCACGTCATCTTCACTTCTGGTGGCGTATAAAGTGGAGAGCTGGGTGACGCCTTTTCAGTACTTAAACCACAAATGACTTTATGTTGTTTGACTAGATCTCTCTTTTTTTTTTTTTTTCAAAAAATTTTTTGTTGTGGTAAAGTACACACAAAATTTATCATCTTAACCATTTTAAGTGTACAGTTCAGTGGTGTTAAGTGCATTCACATTGTTGTGCAACCATCACCACCATCTGTCCACAGAACTCTTTTCATCTTATAAAACTGAAACTCTGTCCCCATTATTAATAATAACTCCCCATTCTCCCCTCCTTCCAGCCCCTGGAAGCCACCATTCTGGTTTCCATCTCTTATGATTCTGACTATTCTAAATACCTCATATGAGTGGAATTGTACAATATTTGTCTTTTTTTGACTGGCTTATTTTACTTAGCATAATGCCCTTAAGGTTTATCCATATTGTAGCATGTGTCAGAATTTCCTTCCTTTTTAAGGATGAATAATTCTAAGTATATACTCCTTTTGCTTATCCATTCGTCTGCTGATGGACATTTGGGTTGCTTCCCCATCTTAGCTATTATGAATATACGGCTATGGACGTGAGTGTACAAATATCTCTTTGAGATCCTGCTTTCAGTTCTTTTGGGTATATACCCAGAAGTGAAATTGCTGGATCTTATGGTAGTTCTATTTTTAATTTTTTTGAGGAACCTCCGTACTGTTTTCCACTCCCACCAACACTTTCCATTTTACATTCCCACCAACAGTGCATAAGGGTTCAAATTTCTCCACATCCTCATCAACACTTGCTATTTTCTTTTTTTTTTTATTTTAGCCTCTCTATGGGTATGAGGTGGTACAAAGTTTGATATGCCTTTCTGTAATGATTATTGATGTTAAGCATCTCCTCGTGTGCCTACTGGCCATTTATATATCTTCTTTGAATAAACGTCTATTCAACTCCTTTGCGCATTTTTGAATTGGTTGTCTTTTGTTGTTGTTGTAGAACTTTAGTTCTCTATATATTCTGGATAATAATCCCTTACCAGATACATGATTTGTAACTGTTTTCTCACATTGGGTGGATGTTCATACAGTAAATTGCTATACAGTAATTAAAACAAATTCATTTACTCATTCAACAAATGTTTACTGAGTGGTTATTTTATGCCAGATACTCATCTAGATATCGGGGGTACAGTTATGAATAACACAGGTAAAACCTCTCTCTTCAAGGAGTTTATAATCTAGTGGGGAGACAGGTCCTCAACAAGATACGTAAAATAGATTGTGTAGTAGATAGTGATAAGGGCTAAGAAGAAATAATGAAGCAGAGAAGGGAGATGCTAAGGGTTGGACATAAGGTGGGGCATGACAGTTTAGGTGGGATGACCAGGAATAAAGGCCTGAGGAAGAGCTTTCCAGGCCAAGGGACAAGGAGGGCAAAGGTCCTGAGGCTGGGGGTCGGGGAGGAACAGACTGGAACGGAGTAAGCAAGTTGTGTCAAAATGGACCAAGTTGCTTGAAAAAATATTAAATTGTAGAGTGATGTATGCAGTAACACACCATTCCTGTTAATTTAACAACCTCTAGAATAGGGCTTCCCAATCTAAATAAAATTAATTACCTACAGTTGTAAAGGAAGCCAATTATATTAAAATAATTATAAAATTTTTAATGGATTCATGTTACAATATGTGCTTTGTTATTAGAGCATTAAGTGACAAGGCAATACATGTAAAACATAGGCAAGTTAAGGTGTCATCTTTTGAAGATCTGTCAGTGTGAGGGCTCTTGTTGATCAGCTCAAATGGGGATTGTAAACTGAGGGATGGCCTTTGACTTACCTACTTCCGTGTGTTGCTCAATACAGTTGTAGGGAATTGCAGAGAGTAAAGTAGATAGCTAGACCACCCGTGTGAGAACTTGGGCCCTGGCCACTTGGAGTCTGAACGATTAACTGCCAGGCACAGAGCTGCCTAAGGGTTGGTTGGCTGTGTCACATGACTGCTTGTAGACAGTCTGGCTGCTGGCCTGGCACCTATACTGTAATTTCAAAGTCGTTTGAGATACAAGATATTTTGAGTTACCTCTGATAACTATGATGTGACATGAAAATCTGAATTTTCCTGGTGATGAAGTCACAGGCACGGCTAATATGATTGTACTTTTGCCTATATTTATAGCAGAAGGAAGTGATGAATTTTGGTTGGAAGTTTGTGAAAATAAAGATGATTTTTTTTTTTCCAGTTTGAATTCAGGGACACCCTGATATCTGCTGTGGATCCCAGGTTAAGAATCTTGTTTTAAAACAATACGATATTGTTCATGGCTATACACACACACACACACACACACACACACACACACACACAGATATTTACAAATGGATTGGAATAATACACACTAAATTCATGATTGTAGTTGGATGGTGTGTAATGTCACAAAATATGTTATAAAAATAATTATGGCATTCAAGGTATAAAACCATGTCACAAGCCCCTCAATATCCAGGAGCCACTGGGGCGAGCTCTTCCTCACATTGTGCATTTATCTTGGCAGTCCTGGTTATTGATGGAAAAACAGCGGCTGTGACAAAGGTGGCGTCCCCATTTGTCCAGGGCTGTTACTTGGGTTCAAATCCCAGTGTCCCTGCTTACTGGCTGTAAAGCTTTGGGCAGATTATTCCACACATCTGTGCCCTCGTTTCCACACCTGTAAAATGAGGATTATAACAAGAGCTCAGCAACAGTACTTGCCTTGTAGCACTGATGGGAAGATATAGTGAGAGTAGACTTGTGAAACTTCTAGAAAAGTATCTGGCTTTTAGTAAATGCTAATAAGGGCTACTCATTATTATGGCCATCACCATAACCATTTCTGACATCTTGGGAGTTTTGGTTTACTCTTATTTTCATTTCACACACACCTTAATTTCTTTTTTAAAAAAATATTTATTTATTTATTTGGCTGCATTGGGTCTTAGTTGCGGCACGCGGGATCTTCCATTGCGGCGCACGGGCTTCTCTCTAGTTGTGGCGTGTGGGTTTTCTCTCTCTAGTTGAGGCACACACGAGCTTAGTAGTTGTGGCGGGTGGGCTTAGTTGCCCCACTGCATGTGGGATCTTAGTTCCCTGACCAGGGATCGAACCCGCGTCGCCGGCGTTGGAAGGCAGATTCTTTACCACTGGACCACCAGGGAAGTCCCAACATACCTTACTTTCTAAACGTGTTCGTGGCAAATCTTTAGTTTAGATGCTTTTGCACTTTAAAAGAAAAAATCAAAACCAAAACCGCTTTGGTTGCAGCTTATTGCTTCTTAATAGACAGTACTGTTTAAGCAGGATTCCTGGAGTCAGGCAGGCCTGAGTGTGTCTTGGTTCTTCTCTCGCCAGCTGTGTGACAGTGACAAGTTATTTACTCTTAGCTTGGGTCCCTTATGTGAGAAAAGGGACTAACTAGTAGCAGTTCCTACATCCGAGGGGGCGATTGAACGAGTCCATAGGTGGGAAGGTCCTAGAGAGGTGAGGGAACTGTGGACCTGTGAAAATCCTAACCCTCCTCCTCCTTTCAGCCCTCGAGAGGCATCACTACCTCTGACCCATTCCCTGTAGTCAGCGCCTCCAGTTTTTTCAGTCTGCTGTGTGCAGTATGCCGCTCTTGGTGCCTTGCACCTGGAGGTCCATTTAGTCATCCCCTCAATTGTTTGCGGGCTGGAGCTACACCGGGAATTAGACCGTGAACCTAGAACCTGCCCTCACTGAGATTTAATGAAGATGTTTTCAAGATGCAGAGGGCTGGAAAAGGAAGGAGTGCTTGCCTCTCCCTCGGACAATCAGGGTGGGCTTCCTGGAGGGGGTCCCGCTTGAGCCGAGTGGAGATTATGTAAGCGGCGTGGCTTGGGCACGGTGTGCCTGTGGATGGTGTCAGGCAGGGCTGCGCTCTGTTCTCACTTCATCCTCAGACTCCGCGACACCTTCAAGGTCTGTAGGCGGTGAAGTGAGCTTGTATTTGCATGTTAGGAAGGTGACCCTGAGAGGCAGTGGGGAGGGTCTGGAAGGGAGGAAGAGGTCGGAAGGCCAGTCAGAAGGGAGGTGGAGGAGAGTGGTGGCCCTGGCGTGAAAGGACAGTAGAGAGGGCGGAGGGGTGGGGGGTGGGCAGGAGCGCCTCGGTAGGCCGGACTGGCCTCCGTGATTCTGCACAGTGTGCCTGGTGCCCGACAGAGCCCTGCACGCGGGACCGCAGCAGCGCACCCCTCCTGAGTGACTGACTGCGGTGCTTAGCGGACAGAGTTAGATGGTGCCCCAGTTTCCCGCTTCCTTCGCCTGGTAGACGGTAGCTGTTGGCAGGATTCTCAGTGTGGAAAGAGGACTGGATTGCAGGGGGTGATGTGTCTAATTTGAAGCTGACCTTGAGATGCTCTGGGACGTCCGGAGAGTGGGTGCAGGTCCAGGGCTCAGGATCTCAGTTGAAATGGGGGGAGTAGGGGAGCAGAAAGGAAGGCTGAGGAGGAAGGCCCCGTGTCTCCCACCTGCCCCCACTGGGCAGCCACTGTCAAATCTCTGTCTGCAGCCAGGCCTTCCCTCCTGAGCCTAAAACAGCCCCCCATCTTCTGGTGTCTTCCTCTCCAAACTGGGAGCGCATCACTTCCCCGAGAAACAGGACCTGCCTCCTGATTTCCCTGTTCTTCCCAATCGTCCTGGAGGCTTTAGTCACCAGCCAAAACTGTGATGTTTTTAGATAACTAATGAGAACCTACTGTACAGCACAAGGAACTCTACTCAATGCTCTGAGTAGAGTTCAGGAAGGAAATCCAAAAAAGAGGGGATACATGTATACAAATGGCTGATTCACTTTTCTGTGCAATAGAAACTAACACAACATTGTAAAGCAACTATACTCCAATAAAAATAAATTAAAAAAATAATCACAAAACTAAACCAGACCAAACCAAACCAAACCAAAACAAATAAACTGTATGTTTTCTCTTGGATAAAATTCAGTAAAACTTCAGTTCCTCAGAATGCTTAAAACCAAAGGTTCTAATTTCTCGGAGTTAAACTTTTTTTAAAGGTCAGTTGTTTAAAAACCTCTTTCTAAAATATCATCTAATTGCTTTTCCCACCATTCTTGCCTCGCTAGGGACGGTCTTCTCCCAGACCTTCCCGAGGCTCACATCCTCACATCCCAGGTCTCTGCCTAAGTGTGACCCTCCAGAGGGGTCTCTCCTGGTCCTACCTCAGCCCAAACAACACCCTCCGCCTGTGCCTTTGCTTGATTTTGTTTCACACCGTTTATCACTACGTGATTGGCTAATTTTTTTCTTATCACTTGTCACTAAGTGATTTTTAACCTCTCTCCCTCACTAGAATGGTCTTTTTTTACCATTGTATTTCCTGCACTTTGAAGGTGTTGGTGTATAGTGGGTGCTTAATAAATAATTGTTGAACGAATATTTATAAGCAGCCCTTTATGACGTGATATTAGGTCCGGTTTACAAACTTGGATATAGGCTTAGCAGAGCTGCTTACGAAGGTCCAGGTCACCTGATTTCTAAAGGACAGAGCCAGTGACTGATTGCCTCGGTGGGGTTCTCACACTTCATCAGGGTGCCTTCCAGATCACTCATCGTAGGTACCCAAGCTACTCAAACAGAATACATTAGTGGAAGAAGTTGTCAGAAATGGATGTTTCTGGGACTTTCCTGGTGGCGCAGTGGTTGCGAATCCGCCTGCCAATGCAGGGGACATGGGTTCGAGTCCTGGTCCAGAAGATCCCACATGCCGCGGAGCAACTGAGCCCATGCGCCACAACTATTGAGCCTGAGCTCTAGAGCCCGTGAGCCACAGCTGCTGAGCCCACGCGCCTAGAGCCCGTGCTCCGCAACAAGAGAAGCCACCGCAATAAGAAGCCTGCGCACCACAGCAAAGAGTAGCCCCCGCTCTCAGCAGCTAGAGAAAGCCCGCACGCAGCAACGAAGACCCAAGGCAGCCAAAAATGAATAAATAAATTAATTTTTTAAAAAATGGATGTTTCTGATTGTTACAAAAATGCCTTGTTTTTTTCAAATTTAGGAGGATATGGCAAAAAAAGCGGTCGTAGTAAAAAATGGAGGGAGATGCTGAAGCTGCCCCCTGTCGGCCAGTGCAGCGAGCTTCGACATTCGATTGGTGAGTAGGGAAGCCACACCTGCTCGAGTCCGGAGGTCATGGCTGGCGTTGTGCTGTTTCGTTTGTTAGATGTTGGTCTTTCCTTAGTCCCTTATTTGCTTCAAATGCTATTTAATAGATTCTCCATATATCGTCACGATTCTTCCCAGGAAAAAACCCTGTAGGTTTTCTAATGTGCAGTTATAAAGTATGGCTATTGACTTTTTCATTAAAAACCTTTTTTAAGAACTGGGACTTCCCCAGTGGTCCAGTGGTTAAGACTCTGCGCTTCAATGCAGGGGCTGCAGGTTCGATTCCTGGTCGGGGAACTAAGATCCCACATACTGTGGGGCACGGCCAAAAAAAAAAGTGATATATACCCATTGTTCTAGGTAGAACAGAAGAGAAATGTAGCAGTCATCCTCTCTAGAAGTGAACACTGGTAACCATTTCTCAGTCTCCTTCCAGACGTTCTCTATGCATATGGACAGGAATTACTGGTGAGAACTTCAGGAAAGGAATAGTCAGATAAAAAATAAGGTATGGCAGGGTCATGGAATACTCTGCAGTGTAAAGAATGAGAGTTAGCTACAGGTCCTGACATGAGCACAAGAAGTCACGAGTAGAGTCATGTCTAAGGGCAATCATAATTGTATTTTTCAATATGGCAGTTTTAATTTTTTTTATATAGGCAACTATATCGATATTTTTCTTCTTAGTCTCTGAGCTTTATGTTGTACTTAGGGAGGACACCTTTACTCCCTAAGATAATTTTTTTAAAAATCTATCTTTTCTTTAGTACTATTATAGTTCCTTTTTAAGAAAGTTTAAATATTTTAACTATCAAAATTAATTTCAGATAGTATAAAGTGGGAGCATTTTTTCCCCAAAGACCTATCCAGCCATTTTAATGTCATTACATTTTTTTCCTCATTATGTTTTAAAAATAGCAGTTTTATTGAGATATAATTAACATGCCATACAATTCACCTATTTAAAGTGTACAATTCAATGGTTTTTAATACATTCTCAGAGTTGTGTGACCATTATCACAATCAATTTTTCAATTTACAACATTATCATCACCCAAAAGAAACCCCATACCCATTGGTAGCCACTCCCCATTCCCTCCCCACCTCTAGCTACAGGCAACCACTAATTTACTTCTGTCTCTGTGGACTTGCCTATTCTGGACATTTCATATAAATGGGAATCATACACTATGTGATCTCTTGTGACTGGCTTCTTTTCACTTAACATAATCTTTTCAAAGTTCATGCCTGCTGTAGCATGATTCAGAACTTAATTCCTTTTTGTTGGCAAATAATATTCCATTGTATAGACATATCACACTTTATTTATCCATTCATCATTTCATGGACATTGAGTTGTTTTCATTTTTTGTCTGTTATGAATAAAGTGACTACAGTGATTGACGTACAAATGTTTTTTAAATTGTGGTAAAATACACATAACCAAAATGACCATTTTAAGAATGTAGGCTCCTTCCTGCTGCTGTTTCCTCACCACGAGGGGACTCAGAATTGGAATGAGTCGCCTTCTGAGATACACTTGTCACCGGAAGCTGGCCTCTCCTTCCGACACTTGCCACCTCCCTCTGGCAGCAGCTGCTCGCCCGCTGGCTGGTCCCCTGCCCCGTCCCCCTGTCCCAGCCCCGCTGCCCCCTTCTCCTCCACGGCCCCGGATCCAGACGGCCCTCAGAAGTGAGCAGGTCCCATAGGGTCTCTGCTGTCCTCACAATGCCCAGCTTGTAAGTATTATTGTGAAGTTCAAATGAAATAATACACGGAAAGGACTTACAATCATAGTGGCACGCAGTAAGAGGTGAAAAATATTACGTGTAGTTATTATTTTTATCTGTTCCTTCTAGGAGAGAGAGAAACTCCTTAGTCTGGCACCAAGGCTTTTTGAAAATCTGATCAGTCTTTTTAAATTTTTATTTTATTTATTTATTTATTTTAAAAAATTTATTTGTTTTTGGCTGCGTTGGGTCTTCGTTGCTGTGTGCGGGCTTTCTCTAGTTGCGGCGAGAGGGGGCTACTCTTCGTTGCGGTGCGTGGACTTCTCATTGCGGTGGCTCCTCTTGTTGCAGAGCATGGGCTCTAGGTGCACGGGCTTCGGTAGTTGCAGCACGTGGGCTCAGCAGTTGTGGCTCGCGGGCTCTAGAGCGCAGGCTCAGTAGTTGTGGCGCACGGGCTTAGCTGCTCTGCGGCATGTGGGATCTTCCCGGACCAGGGCTCGAACCCGTGTCCCCTGTGTTGGCAGGCGGATTCTCAACCATGGCGCCACCAGGGAAGCCCCTGCCATTCATTTTAGGAGATTTCCTTATTATCCAGGTAAACATCCATGCTTTTATGCACATGCAAAGTACTATCCAGCCCATCCCACAGGGTTTTGTCATTAATCATATTTTTATTTAATTTCTAAGCCCACACTCTTGTTCTGTGCCTGCTTCTTTCATGCTTTTATGTTCTAGCAGTCCCTTCAGTCTCTAGTCTAGAGGATACTAATTAGGGTTTTAAAAGGTAAGTTTTCTGTTGCCTGAATTATCTTTTCTCCTGGGTCAGTTTTTCTGCTGGCTTTTTTTGTTTGTTTACTTGGTTAGTTGGTTTTGGTTTTAGTTTTTACCTGCTGCTTTTCCCCTGTCTCTAGAGACATGCGATTATTTATTCAGGTTTATGTTAAGGGCTGTGTTTCTTTGGGCGGTGGCGGCCTGGCTTCCTCTGTGGTTGTACCCCTCTCTTGAATGGTGTTCTGGAAGGTGGGTGCGTCAGTGGGGTGCCGTCCAGACAGGGCCTGCGTTCCAGCGGCCACAGACAGCGTGGCTCCACTTTGCCAGCACAGTGTGTAGTTCTTCAGCTGTGCTCTGCCTCCCCCCTGGGGTCCCAACTTTCTGCCAAGTGGCTTCAGCCTGAAGAAGCCCCTTGGTCAGCAGTTGTGCCCAGGCCTGGGAGGGGCTGCTGGGACCCAGACACCTGGGCGGACCTGCTTATCTCTGCAGCTTCAGCTGGTGGTTCCTTTAACAATCCAGCCCCATAGGCTTTCTTTCTTCCAGGTGATCCTCAAATTTCTCACTCTTGAGGGTGCCCTGTATTCTTTTTCCAGATCACGTTTCATTCTTTTTGTTGTGACTTTGTCCTTGTTCCTTTCAGTAGGAAGCTGGGTAAGAAGGTTGGCAGACCTATGCTCCATGTGCTACCTCAGTGGAAACCAGGAACATTTCTGAACCTTTGAGTTCGGGAGGAAAGAGTTAAAAACTCTCAACTTTTTAAAAATATCACTTTTGGACTGCCTTGTGTCTTTTGTTTCTTAAACGTAGTTAGTGAGTATCCCTAAAGTAAAATGTGGTAGCAAAATTGGACAAAGTGGGTTGTAGAATTTTTGTAAAACTGGTGCTGATATTTGTTGAATCAAGCAGTTGTGCATTGGCAACCAAAGGGTTTATATCCTTGCCTGTATTTTCCATGTGCAAACTCCAGTGACCCAAAACAGGATTTAATTCCTACATATACTTGGCATTAATAAACCTTTAGTTGAGGATATTGTTATGGCTTGCTTTCTTTTCATGAATTTCATTTAATTCTTCAGCTTTAGAGCTACTTTAGGAGTACTTGGACATAATTATGCTCTACTTCAGAGGCACTGCTAAAAGAGCAACTGATTTTCATGCTGAAGTTTCTTTCTTTTTTTTTTTTTAACATCTTTATTGGAGTATAACTGCTTTACAATGTTGTGTTAGTTTCTGCTGTACAACAAAGTGAATCAAATGATCCCTGAAAGTATAGTCTTTGCTAAGTTTTAATGAACCTATTTTGAACATAAGATTTTGCTTTATATCCCTCGTGACACTTTGACCAAATATTAGTGCCTTGATCTCAAAACAATATCAGTGTTTGGGGTAAAGTAAGGTATGCAACAGATTATCCCACCAAAGAGAAAATTAAAAAAAAAAACAGTTAAAAAATCATTAAGCATATATAATATTTGTAACTTGTAAAAGAATAGAAAGGTATCAAAAGGAAAAAGAGTTTTAAAAAATCTAATTTAGTGCATTCCTGTGGTGTATTTCACATGCATTTAATTCGTGCCAAACACACAGAGTGGATGGAGCAATGGAAGGGCAGACCCAGCCCTCTTTCGTGCTCCTCATTTCCCCAGGGAATACCACCCCCTTCCCCCCCCTTTTCTTCCAGCTGCCTTTGGCACTTCGATTTTAAATATTCATGATAACCCAGTGTCAATTAGTAAACAAAACACTGGTTTCAAAGATAATACTGCGATTACTGCTTTTTACTTTTATCGTATCAGGTTCAGAAAACCTTACATTTGTTTGTTTCTTGTCCCTCTTCACCCAGAGAAGGAGTATAGCAGTCTTTGTGACAAGCAGCCAATTGGAAGACTTCTCTTCAGGCAGTTCTGTAATACAAAGCATGATCTAAAGAGGTGCATTGAATTCCTGGATGCAGTGGTAAGTAATTTATCTCCGTGTTGAACCACCCAATCTTGTGCTTTGGAAAATTGAAGACTAAGATGAGAGCTCTCTAAGTTAGTTAGACCTTGGCAGTGAGGTGAGAGTGGATAAACTGGTGGTCTTGGTGTATCGTGTTATCTTGGTTTGGGTAAAGTGGGTAAAGTGGTAGTTCATACAGATTGCATGTCAAGTATTGGAGAATCAAAGGTATTTGCTACATAACTTTGAAACATGCTGCTTTTACTTGTAAGAAGGTTGAAGGGCTGATTAAGACGGTGTGCTTGTATCGCTGCCTGAAAGGCCCCCTTCCTGCCTTCCCCTAGCAACACTGTACTTAAAACCCTTTAACCCAGAAGCACGCGGAGGGAAGAAAGCTCGTGCAAGAAGCGTGGTCACAGCCAATGGAACTGACTATGATTTATAAGTTTTCCCACATTCCTGTGTATCCAGCTTGGTATTTACTGTGATTTCCTTTTAGGTAAAGAAATTTTGTGTTTCTGAAACTTTAGAGATACCACTGGCAAGCCTAGAACTTTCAAAACTATGAAATTCAGAAGCAGCTTAACAGAAGATTGGTAGAATTTAATAGAAAAGCTCTCTTACTTTTAGTTATTTGTACCAAGATTGTGACACTTCCTCTCTCTGCTTTAGCCTGTCCTAGTCACATCAGCAAATATGTGTTGACTCCTTATTGTATGCAGAGTACTATCCTATATCCTGGAGTTTTTATTCATTTTTTTCCCTGACATAGCTTTTTAAAAATATGTATTTGTAATGTATTTTTTCAGAAAACCGTTTGAGGCTCTTGCCGGTTTTGTTGTTTGCTTCCTACCCCCTGGAGCTCCTCAGGCCTCTCCTTCCTGGTACCTTGATGGGATAAGGCAGGGCTGGGAAAGGGGGCAGTCCTGTTTCAAAGTGGACCCAGAGGTAGTAGGGCTGCCTACTGAGTTTGGGACTAGAATGTCGATATGTCTTCATGTGTGGGTTCTAGTTGCCAAGCTGCTGTATTTTAAGAATTTAGGGACCTACAATTCTTCTTTATTCTAAAATGGCTAAACTGCCTTGTTAAAACTCTCTTTTAGGTTCAATCTTTTTTTTTTTTAATTTTTATTTTATATTGGACTGTAGTTGATTTACAGTGTTGTGTTAGTTTCAGGTGCACAGCCAACTCTTCTGATATTGTCATACCTGTTAGTTACTAGGTGCTTGGCCCGTTGAGTGGGCCAGCAGGTTTTGCTTTCTGATGATAGCCGTGTGGGTGAATACATCACGCCTGCCCCTGCCATTGTGCAGCACTCACTGCTCCGACTCTACTTGTAGTGGGTGATGGCAGGTTCTTTGAACTTCTTGAGCGGAGAGAGGGCATCTTATCCATTTCCCCCTCATGACCCCTGACATGGTTGTGTGCCCTGTTCCCTGCTTAGTGTTTGTTGAATGAATTAATAGTGTCTGTATCAGTCAGGGGCCAATGAAAGAAATGAAGGCAGTAAGAGATACATATTGAGAAATTTACTGCAAGGAACTAGCTTACATGACTGTGAGCTCTGGCTAGGGAAGTTGGAGATCTGCAGGACAGACCATCAGGAAGGGCAGGATGGAGCTCTGCGGAAATGGGGTGAAGCTGCTGTCCTCAGGCAGAGTTCCTTCTAGGAAGGCTCAGCTCTGTTTGTAAGGCCTTTCCACTGATTGAATCAGGCCCACGCAGGTTACGTAGGGTTAAAGCCAACCGATAGAGACTCTGATCGCATCTATTGTGCAGATACCAGCGTCACAGCAACACTAGGTTAATGTCTGAGTAACTGCAGATTGGTGCCCTTCAAGTTGGCATGTGTCCAAAGACCATCACAGAATCACAGCTTTCTTTCCCATTAACTGCGTGCTGTGTAGTGTCCAGAACTCCCGGAACTTGAGCCGAACAGTGTGCCAGTCAGTGTGCTGGTGAGGACCATGCCCTGAGCACAGAGCGTGGAGCTGGCTCTGGCCGGGTGGTCAGCCTGGTGGTCACGGCCCCTGTGCTGGGCCTGAGAAGGGTACGGAGTGAGGGATGAGGGTGCACTCCACCCACGGCACTTTGTCTTGGAGTCCCCTTCCTGTGTTCAGTGGATCAGCTTCCTTGGGTCTTCCTTTCCTCACTTCTCCCTTCAGCTCCATCTGGCTTTTACCTTCACTGCTCTGCTAAGGCCCCAACCTGCAAAATCGGGGCTTCACTGAGGCCTCCTCATGCTTGAGGCTCCGTGGCTCTTGACGCTGTTGAGCAACTTCTTGAAATTCTCTTACCTAGGCCTTCGTGATCTCTCCTCTGTTTTCTTTTCCGTTTCTTGTTCCTTGCTTGTCCTTTATGGATTTTTAGATATTGATCAGGTGCTGCTTTTGGGCCTGCGTGGTGTCATCCACTCCTATGGTCTCCCTCCTGACACCTGTGTGTGAATGACTCCTGCTCAGGTATTGCCAGCTCTGACTTCCCTGGGAGCACTGCACTCAGGTGTCCAAGTGCCTCTTGGACCCCTCGAAAATGCCGTTGCCTAGAATAGCCCAAGCTATTTATTTTATTCCATTTTATTTGGCCGCATTTAATGGCTGAAAATACAGTATGATGTAGCGAGCATTGTGGAATGTATCGCTTTACTACATTATTAATCCCTTAAAAAAAAAAAAAAAAGTTTTTTCCCCCTCATGGCCATTAGTTTTCCAAAGAGCTGCAGACACTTGATCAATAGAGCTGCTCTCTGGTTCTTAGGGCACCAAGTCAATTCCACAAGTCAGAGGATTTTTGAAACATTACGAAGTCCGTGAAGAAGCTTAACTAACATTTTTCTTTTCTCTCATCGCTGCAATCAGGCGGAATATGAAGTGGCTGCTGATGAGGACAGAAGAGACTGTGGGCTCCTGGTCTTAGACACATTCTTCATTGAGGAGGTGTGTTTTCTTCTGTAGCGTAAAGATTTGTAAATAACTTACTTAAATAATCTGTGTGCATAGCCATCTTTACTTAGTTGGAATAAGTGTGTTAAAATCTTTAATTTCTTATAAATGTTCCTTTTCTGCACTTTCTTTTGATTCACTGAGGAAATTAATAATTAAATCTCTTGGGAAATTGATTTAAAGAATTTTAAAGTTTCTATGTGTCCTCAAACAGAATATAGGCTTAGAGAATTTTATTTTCCTCTCTTGGACTGAAAATAACATTTTTCTCTTAAAAGCTTTAATGGGTCTTCATTTTTATACTTTTTGAGTCACTTGGTTCTTACAGTTTAGTGTGTCCCTGAAATTGGAGTTGTAACCTGCTTCCCTCCATCTGGCTTGCTTTTTGCAGGCCATTAGAAGTCCTAAACCCTGGGCAGGTAACTCTGTTGCAGAGTTGGAGGAGTGATGGCTAACATGTAGTGAGGATTGCTCTAAGCCTTGTGCATGTAACACATTACTTAATGCTCACAACAAACCTATGAGGTAGGTGTATTATTATGTCTGTTTTCACGTGATAAGACTGAAAATCAGAATGGGTGAATGACTTACCGAAGATGACACAACTAGTAAGTACCTGAGCCAGGAATCAAACGTGGAGAGACTGTAGTTGGAGAATAGTGTGTTGAGAATGGGTTCAGAACATTCCGGTTGTGAGTGTAGCTAATGAAGGTGGTAGGGCCATCAAGGAGGGGGGCTCACTCATAAGAAAGATTGAACGCCAGAGGGAAAGACCAGTGGACTGTCTAGCGGGCACAAAGATGTTCCCATAGCTAGTGCTGGCAGAGATGTGATTCACACCCAAATAGGTTTTGACTCCAAAGCTTGAGTCTACCCCAGCCTCCGGCCTCAATACCTTGGCTATAGATCTTTCTTTTCAAACACAGGTGTTCACAGCATCTACATATTTGTAGGTACCCCCAGGACACTAATTGGGAGCTATAGAAGAGAAGTTTCCTTTCTGTAGTTTTTAAAGTCTTTTTTGTTAACTTCTCTTTCCTTCTTCACCTTTCCTGAAGAAATACTCACATAGCAAGAGAGGTTGTCAAGGAGAAAGACATAATTTGAAAAGTTATCCTGATGGATATAGCAAGTATAGAAGCAGGAGGGAGCAGCAGATATCCATCTGTGGCTCAGTAGTAGTGAGAGATGTCTCTGGGCTGCCTGAAGATGATGGTGGTGTTTTTGTTTTTCCTTGTCAACTGGGGGAAGCTATCCTTCTGCTTTACTTAAAAAAAAAAATGTAAATGAGTCACATCACCATTGTAGTTTTTCTTCTTGTTGTCCTTTCTTTAAAAACAACAAAAATCTCTTTCTTTTACATATAAAAAAGGGAACTCCTTTATTCAAATTTCAACATCACCGAATACCTAAATCCCCTAAAAGTAAGGCAAGACTGTATATGTTCAGTCTTACATTTCTTTATCCTTTCACTCAGTCATTCTTAATTTTCTTTTCAAGATTCCCAAATATTAAAATTCAACCAAATTTGATTTACCAAAAAAAAAAAAAATGACCAAAACCGAGTGTGATTTATCCCAGGAATGCAAAGTTGGTTCAATATCTGATAATCAAATTAATATAATACATTATATTAATAAAGTACAAAAAAACTCACATGATTATCTCAGTAAAGGCAGAAGAAGCATTTGACAAAATCCAAAGACTCCTTTATAATAAGAGCCCTCAACAAATTAGGAGTGGAATGGAACTTCCTCAACCTGGTGAAGGACATATACAAAACACAGCTGACGTCATACTTAAATGTGAAAGGTCGGATGCTTTCCCCCTAAGATCAGGAACAAAATAAGGATGTTTACTCTCATCTCTTCTACTTGGCATTGTACTGGAAGTTCTAGCTAGGGCAGTTGGCAAGAAAAATAAATAAAAGGTATCCAGATTGAAAAAGAAGAAGTAAGACTATCTATTCGCAGATAACATGATCTTGTTGTCTTAATCCATTCAGGATGCTATAGCAAAATGCCACAGACTGGGTGGCTTATAAACAACAGAAATTTATTGCTCACAGGTCTGGAGGCTGGGAAGTCCAAGATCAAGGTGTCAACATGGTCACCTTCTGGTGAAGGCCCTCTTCCTGGTTCATAGCCAGCACCTTCTTGCTGTGTCCTCACGTGGTGGAAGAGGTGTGGGGTGTCTCTGGAGCCTCTGTTGTAAGGGCACCAGTCCCACTCATGGGAGCTCCATCCTCATGATCTAAGCATCTCCCAAAGGCCCTACCTCCCAATATCATCACTTTGGGGTTAGGAATTCAACATGTAAATTTGGGGGGCACACATTTCAGATCATAGCACTTGTATATAGAAAGTCCTGAGTATCTACACACACATTAGGAGAAAAAAAGCTGCTAAAGCTAATAAATGAGTTCAGCAAGGTTGCAGAGTACAGGATTACTATACAAAATTCTATTGTGTTTCTATACACTATCAATTAAAATCCAAAAGTGAAATTAAAGCAATTCCATTTACAATAACAGAAAAAAGAATAGAATAGTTAGGAGTAAATATAACAAAAGAAGTGCAACACTTATACACTGAAAACTTCAAAACACCATTGAAAGAAAGTAAAGAAGGACTATAATAAAATGGAAAGATATCCTATGTTCATGGATTAGAAGACTTAATACTGATTTGTAGATTCAATATAATCCCTATCAAAATCTTAACTTCCTTTTTTTTGTGGAAATTAACAAGCTGATCTTAGAATTCATACACGTACTAAAAGGATCCAGAATAGTTATAACAATCTTAAAAAAGAAGAACAAAGTTGGAGAACTTACACTTCTCAATTTCAAAACTTACTACAAAGCTACAGTAATCAAGACAGTATGGTACTGGCATAAGGACAGACATACAGATCAATGGAATAGAATCGAGGGTCCAGAAACAGTCAACTGACTTACAGTAAAGCTGCCAGCACAATTCAGTGGGGGAAAGAATAGTCTTCTCGATAAATGGTGCTGGGACAACTGGATATCCACATGCAAAGGAATGAAGTTGGACCCTTATCTAATACCATATACAAAAATTAACTTCAAATGGATCAAATACCTAAATATAAGAGCTAACACTGTACAACTCTTAGAGGAAATCTCTAAGGTGTAAATCTTAGCTGTAAATCTTTTAGGTGTAAATCTTCGTTTCACCTTGATTTAGACAGTGGTTTCTCATATATGACATCAAAAGGACAGCAACAAAAGAAAACAAACAGATATATTGGACTTCATCAAAATAGTGCTTCAAAGAGCACTATAAAGAAAAATAAAAGGCCGCCTATAGAATGGGAGAAAATATTTGCAAGTCCAGTATCTGGTTAGGATCAGGTATCCAAAATATATGAAGAGCTCTTACAGTTCAACAATAAAAAGACAACCCAATTTTTAAAAAATAATAAAGATGTATATTTTCAACAGAGAAAAAATAAGCATATATCTGCAAAATCCACCCACCTCTTCTTCCCCATCAGTGGACTTTCCTATTAGACTTCTCGGTGTCCAGAACTTTAAAAAGCAAGGCACCGAGTCATTTGGTAAAATTTCCCTGGTGACTACCTTTTCTGAAAAATAATTCTTGTTCCTTAATTTAAAGCCGCAGCAGACGTCTGTGTCCCACTTTGCTTATGTTTAGCATCTGGCCAGTGGTGCCATTCCTTAGCTTGCTATACTTTAGCTTACCTTACTTCCCTGCTCATGGGAGACTAGAAGCATTGCTTTTCCTTTCTGTGGAAATACATTTCTATTAATATAAATGTTTTCTAAGGTATTGAAAAAGGATCACTATTTGGAGTAAATCATTAATAGAACTAACCTGCTATTTAATTTAGCTTCAGGAAATTGAGACCTTTGGAGGGGCAGTAATACTATGGAGAATACTGAGAGCTACTTCTGTAAAATGTGTATTTTTGAGACAAGCGTGGGAATTTAATAGCTTTGTCTTCTGTGGAAATTTTGTCTTGTTTTCTGTTTTGTCCTTAGGCTGGAGCAATGTGTATTTGTTCAGTAAATGAGTGAACAGACTTCTTTGCTGAAATGGTGGAGTGAATGAATCCCTCTTATCCTCATCGCAGCCTTGCCGCGTAGGAAGGAACTGGTCTTGGGGGAGGATGGTTCAGGCTTGGCTCCCCCGCTGTTCGCTGTGGCTGTACAAGAATGTCTGTAGCTCCTGGAGCCTCTTCCGTCGGGTTCTTATGAGGCTAAGTGACATAATGCCTCACTTGTATTAGGCAGTTTAAATGACAGCTATTAATCATTATTAGTTATAACAATATTATTGGTTTTGGGGGGAAAATGTGAGTATACTTGTTGTATATGTCTATCAGTAGTTCAGCATCTTTGATGAAATAGCTGCTTTGATTTATAGAAAATACAAAGTTTTGCTGTAGTTACTCAGCTATACCATAGGCAGAAATGAGTGTAGAATGCACTTCTCATTTCTAATGACAAATTAAATGTGCAGTTGAACGTGACCTGTGTGTTTTTTTCAATAAATCTGGACAAGTTTTTTGCTATGTGTTTTCTTTTTTCAGAATTCTCTGGATGAGGGTTAAGAGAATGGGAAACTGGTGCGTGGGGACATATTGGTGAGAATGTAGAGTGATTAGAGGCTTTCTGGAGGGCAATTTTGCAATAAATATCAACGTTTAAAATGCGTGTATCCTGGGCTTCCCTGGTGGCACAGTGGTTAAGAATCTGCCTGCCAATGCAGGGGACACAGATTCAATCCCTGGCCCGGGAAGATCCCACATGCCACGGAGCAACTAAGCCTGTGCACCACAACTACTGAGCCTGTGCTCTAAAGCCCGCGAACCACGACTACTGAAGCCCGTGCGCCTAGAGCCCGTGCTCCACAACAAGAGAAGCCACCACAGTGAGAAGCCCGCGCACCGCAACGAAGAGAAGCCCCCGCTCGCCGCAACTAGAGAAAGCCCGCGCACAGCAATGAAGACCCAACACAGCCAAAAATAAATAAATAAATAAATAAATAAATAAATAAATTAATTAATTAATTAAAAAAAACCCAAAACCAAAAACAAGACACAATTGTGCAAAGATGTTCATGGCAGTGGTGTTTGCAGTGGAGAAAACTGGCAACTAGAATGGTTAAGAGAAACAGAAACCCATGCTCTGGGAAACCATGTGGTCATTAAAGAAAGCAGGGTAGCTTTGTAGGATTCATCATATACTTACAAAACTGTATATATATTTATCCCATTTCTATGAGGGAAAAATGCGTGTATTTCTGAGTGTGTGTGTTTACATTTTTAATTATGATTAAAAAAACAAAATTTACCGTCTGAACCATTTCTAGGTATACAGTTCAGTAGAATTAAGTACATTCACATTGATGGGCAACCATCACCACCATCCATCTCCTGTGCTTTTTTCATCTTGCAAAACTGTAACTCTGTCCCATTAAACACTAACTCCCTACTTGCCCCTCCCCTCAGCCCCTGGCACCCACCATCTATTTTCTGTCTCTATGAATCTGACTAGTTTAGGGACCTCATGTAAGTGGAATCATATACTATATCTTTTTGTGACTGGTTTATGTCACTTAGCATAATGTCCTCAAGGTTAATCCAGGTTTTAGCAGGTATTAGAATTTCCTTCTTTTTTAAATTATTATATTTATTTTGGCTCCGACGGGTCTTAGTTGTGCGGCACACAGGATCTTCATTGCGGCATGCGGACTCTTAGTTGCGGCACGTGAACTCTTAGTTGTGGCATGCATGCAGGATCTAGTTCCCTGACCAGGGATCGAACCCGGGCCCCCTGCATTGGGAGCACAGAGTCTTACCCACTGGACCACCAGGGAAGTCCCAGAATTTCCTTCTTTTTTGAGGCTGAATAATATTCTGTTGTTGGGATTGACCACATTTTGTTTATCTATCCACCCACTGACGGACACCTGTGTTATTTCCATCTTTCGGGTATCATGAATAATGCTGCTGTGAAGATGGGTGTGCAGATATCCCTTGGGGACCCTGCATAGGAATGGTCTGAAGAGGCAGGTGACGCACTGAACTCTGGAGAATGAGGCTGGGGTGGAGGGTGAAGGTGGCCCTCTGACCTGTTATTTCATACACTTTGTGGTACAATAAGCGTTAGATTCTGTTTTCAGTTGGTAAATTATGAAATCACTAATTGTCATGCATTTGGTCTGTGCTGTCTTAAGAGTTCGGCAACCCCTCTACCAGAAATACCGGGCCACGTTGTGCAGGAGTGCAGACTACAGCTGCAGGAGGACCCTTCCAAAGACGTCTTCAAGGAATGCACTCGGTGAGTGGGTCGAGCTGGCCCTGCACACATCCTGGGGCTCCGCCCCAGACGGGGCTCACAGCAGCTTCTCCACGTGAGTGTCCTCTCCAGGCCACAGTGGTCCCCTTCACCAGAAAGGCAGGTGAAGAGTGACAACTACACGACATAATGACACCCTGGAGCGCCCGGTCACGAGCGTGACTTTGCTGCCCTGGCCCCTCGGCACAGCCTTCTGCAGTGCTTGCTCTGGGATGAAAAGGGTCCCATAAAATGTTGTTTTTAGACCTTGGCACTCGCTGAAAATATCTTTTCTGCAGATCTTTGCAATAAGGACAGGAAAATCCGAAGCCAGAACACTTTGGCTGAACTCAGCTTCCTTGTGTCCTAGAAAGAAAGAATGGTTTCTGAGGTGACCTGGCCCAAAACATGGAGTCATTTGTATACTTACAAAGACATTTGGCTATCACTCATCCATTCACTCAACAGATGTCTGTTGAGAGCCTGCTCTGTCAGGACCGATGTCGGGTTCCTGGGGCTGCCGTGATGAAGTGCCACACACTGGGTGGCTGAGGAAACGGGTGCACCGTCTCCCAGCTCTGGAGGCGAGGGGTCTGACGTCAGGGTGTCAGCGGGGCCGTGTGTCTGAGAGCTCTGGAGAGGATCCTTGTTTCCTATTCCAGCTTCTGACGCTGAAATTCTATCCTGACATTGACAAACATGGGCGTTGCACGTGACCATATGAGACTGGTCAGAAATTCTGCCTTCTCTGTGTGTAAATTTCAAGACATCGACTTAACAGTTGCTGATCTTTAAACGAGTGTTGATACCCAGGCGTCTCTCTGTTCGATTTAGTTCATTCGACTGATGACTGTCACTCCCTAGATATTTATTAATGGCCATTTGCCATCGGCTGTTGCAAGGTGTTGGCTAATTGGAGACTTCAGCACAATACCATGTATAGTCTAGGAGTTTCAGTGTTTTCTATTATTCTGTCTCATCTCAGTATTGTTACAGCCTTTGTTTTCCCCCCAAACCTTCTTGTCTCGTCTTGGATCCCAGAATCCTGATGCTGTATAATGAACGTAATGATTCCTTTGTGCTCCCTGTTTTCCACATGAAGCTGTGCTGAGAATCAGCACAACGCGAGGGTTAGTGGGGGTCGTCAAGATGAACATATTAAAAACCAGTGCTGAACTGATGCACAGTTTTAAATGTCATAGTTTTTAAAACTTGTGTGCAGTAGGTTTATCTGCCAGACTAGGGCAGCGGAGCAGAGTCTGTTGTTTTTGAGGTAAGCAGTACTGAGAAGTGAAATTGAGATACACTGGTAAGTTGACTATAGTCATTAATCTTACTAATTTATATACACTGTGAAATATACAAATGTATTAGAATCGGTTGGTATTTGTGCTGTTCCTTCATGGAGACGCTTAAGTACCTTTATAAAGATGATTTAGCTGAGCTGATAGTGTCGGAATTCTTAAACTGGTTCAGAAAGGCTTGGAGTTGAGCTGCCCACATGATCTCGAGGGAAAGGAGCCCCAGAGGCAAGGCCGGGCCCTGTCCTCACCCCACTGGGAAGTGAGGGCTTGGCCTCCAGGACAAGTGCAGTTCTAGGATTGGTGTGGCAGCATCTCAGGATCCTGTTACACTCTTACAAATTATTGAGGACCCAAAGAGCTTTTGTTTATGTGGGTTATGTTCTTAAGAAATAAGATGAGACACAGATGTTCCACTATCCTTCAGAGCAAAAACGTTGTCACCTGTCTTGTGGCCTCTGGAAAACCCTTCTATGAGAGTGGGGTTTTAAAAAGGTAATTCATGTCTTAGTACTATTATAAATATAGTTTCATTACTGAACACCCCCTGAAAGGGTCTCGGAACCCATAGGGATCCTCGGAACACTTTTTGAGAATCACTGTGCTATAACATTGGTCAATCCAAGAACATCTGAATAACCTCTTTTTTGCAAAATCAAGTGAAGCAAATCAGATGACTTGCTCAGAATTCTAAAACCAGTGTGGATGCTGGCATTATCCCCAAAGCCTCCTCAGTTACGATCCAGTAGCAACTTTCCAGGCGGCTGTGATCGCTCCCACTTGGACTCTGCCGTGCCCGGGACATGGCTCCTTTCTCTCTCCATCGGGGTGACTCTGCTTCGGCTCAGACCGTCTCCCTCAGCCTCCCGGCCCAGGGTCAGCGTGCTGCAGCTCCCCTGGTGCAGCTGCGGGAACCCTGGTGACACCTGGCTCTTAGCTGGGCGCTGACTTAGCCATCTTCTTGACAAGCCGTCAGAGCCTTCGGGACGGCCCGAGGTGACGTTCCCTCGGGCGTCAGCACAGTGCTTGCCGTCACTCAGCGGATACTCATTAGTAAAGAGCCATTTTAAGTGATGGGCTGCATTCTGTCCCTCGTCTACTCCCCAAGTAAAACTTGTATTACTACTATAATAAATCATAAATAAACCTCAGAAGCATGGCCAATTGCATACAATTTCTTCAAGAAATGTGTAGCATAAAACAATGTATTGAGTGCTTTATTTATTTATTTATTAAAATAAATAGATTTATTTATCTATTTTTGGCTGCATTGGGTCTTTGTTGCTGCACGCAGGCTTTCTCTAGTTGTGGTGAGCGGGGGCTACTCTTTGTTGCGGTGCGCGGGCTTCTCATTGTGGTGGCTTCTCTCGTTGCGAGCACGGGCTCTAGGCGTGTGGGCTTCAGTAGTTGTGAGACGCGGGCTCAGTAGTTGTGGCTCGCGGGCTCTAGAGCGCAGGCTCAGTAGTTGTGGTGCACGGGCTTAGTTGCTCCGCGGCATGTGGGATCTTCCCAGACCAGGGCTCGAACCCGTGTCCCCTGCATTGGCAGGCGGATTCTTAACCACTGTGCCACCAGGGAAGTCCCTGAATATATTTTAAACTCTTGTCTTTCTACTGGTAGATTATTTTTATCAAGTAATTATTTCACTAATATTCATATACATAAAAAGAACCTCTGACTTTGGGAAGGTAAATTGATTTTATTTCTTTTGAATTCTTGCCTTCATATTTTTACTGGTAGCATTAGAAACGAGTGTGGAATTCTGTAACTGCAAAATTCAATGTATTGAATTGTGTGTAATGATTCCCTTTCCCATATCCAGTGCTCATTTATGCACTAAAACACAGTTGTTTTCATTTTGTAATGCAACAAATGTACATAATTGCATAAAAACTTTTTCTAGGATTGTCCATGACTATTTAAGTGGAGAATCATTTGAAGAATACCAAGAAAGCTCATGTTTTTCTCGATTTTTACAATGGAAATGGCTGGAAAGGTATGTTCTAATTTAAAATTCAGTAAAAACAAGTAGTAACTTCCATTACTGCATACTGATTGATGTATACTTTTCCATCTGTCAAAATACTATTGGAAATCTTGGGTTGTATATGGCATTTTTGTACAGAAATTATTAATATTCATTACACAATTTCTTTGGATCCAGTGAAGTCTGTTTTCTCTTTTTAAAATGGCAGTTAGCCCTGTTGGTGCAGTAGTTAGAAAGTAAACCATATTCTAGGTTCACAGAAACGTAACCCCATGTGGTGGTTGAGTCTTTGCGGGCTCAGCCTCCTACTGGCTGTGTGTCTTCAGGCAGTGACATAGCCTGTATGAGGAGAGAAGTAATTATAGGTCCTTGTTCTGTAAGAGAAGAGAAGTAATGATAGAATCCACACCCCTGGACTGCTAGGGTCACCGGAGGAACGTGTGCAAAACGCTTAGCACAGTGCTTGGTGCACAAAATAAGTGCTCAGAAAGTGTTAGCTGCCACTGCTGTTGTTGTTGTAGTTATTATTACAATTATTATTGATTTATTACATTTCCACTTCTTGTTCATACAGGTTTCTTTTGAGGCTTTGGTGTAAACATCGCCTTTGAGGTTCTTTTTTCACAAGGCAGCTCACTGTCGAGGTCACTTCCCTCAGCAGCTTTCTGACAGGCCCCAAGAGCCATGCCGAAGAACACAGACATATTTCATAGTGTGGGCTGGCTGCAGGCTTGTGTTCAGTTAGTAAGGATAACGGGACTGTTCTGCAACTATCTTCCGTGTTTTCAACCAAGTTTACATGTTGACGTGCTTGTCTCTGAAAAGCCGCCCCACTGAGGGAGCCACAGGCCCTGAGCCTAGCACCCTTGCCCTGGGCACCCTCTTGGAGCAGTGGGGGTTCCCTAACTCAGGCTAGGACAGGAGCTAGGTAGGCTTTTCTCTTTCAAAATAGCAGTGTGATGTGAGGCCTTAAGCTTTTTTTTTTTTTTTTTAATTAATTAGGCAACCAGTAACAAAGAACACATTTAGACATTACAGAGTTCTAGGAAAAGGCGGATTTGGAGAGGTAAGTAGTATGTGACCAGCTACGAGCAATACTTCTAGAAAAGTAGACAGCAAGGTAACTGAAAAGCATGATCTTCAGGTAATGTATCGACTTTACCAGTACATTCATTTCCTTACTGTGTGTTTTGGGAATAATTTTAGGAACCATGAGAATTAATGTTGAACTTTGAGCAGAGGGTACAGGCTTTTAAAAAATTCAGAGATCCGGGAAAAAAAAATAATTCACTATCTGTGTGATTTTACATTTCACTTCGTATTTCTTAAGTTGTTTTCTCATGTTCAGTGTTCAAGCTCAGTAAGGTTGTCATGACTGAAAGGATTATTCTGTTTCCATATGGTGGAATTTCTGTTACTCCCATTTCCCTAATTTAGGACTAGCCTAAAAGTTCACGTAGTACAACGTATATTATTAAATATGCTCATTTAACTCAACTCTGGACATGTTACACCTACATTGAAAGGTGTTAGAAAATGTGTACATTTGGGAAAATCCTAAAGAAACTACCCACAGATTCATGAGAGATGGTCTTTAAATATGATGGCATTCCTAGATAGAGACCACTGTGGTAGGCGGACAGAGAGTCCTGTGCAGTTCTGTTTAGGTGACTTAAGGAGATGTCAGTTGCCTCACTAAGTCACTTTCAGTTCAAGCCTTTCTAAGTCCCCAGACCCAGGCGAGCCGTAGAGGAGCTGAGAGTGTGTGTCGGGTCAGAGCAGGTTGTACTGTCTGCGTGTGATTTGCAGCAGGTGTGCTCCCAAGTTCCAACTGAAGGCCAGAGCGAAAGCCACCAGAGTTCCCTTAACATGAAGTAGAGCACCGGCCCCAGAGGTGTCACGCCACCAGGGAGATGTGTCATCCACTCGCAGTTGACGTGGGAAGAAATTGGTCCACGTGGCCACTGCCCCGGGAGAGTCAGCAGTGTTGTCCTCTGATACCGTTCTGGAGAGCTTTTAGGACACTGCACATCACCCGGCCAAATGCTTGCTGTAACCCTTCCTAGCAGACACTTCTGCGGGGACCCTCCTCTGTCGCTCCTGGAGCGCTTGGGTTCACGCCATCCTGCCCCTCTCCACCTGCGAGGACAAAGCTCAGACTGTAAACAGCAGAGGAAGGTTTTAAGCACATGGGTCTTGTGTTTACAAAAGAATGAAGTTCTAGCTCTGGCCACACAGAAGTTTTAACAGTGGACTCAGTGGGAACACGTTAGCAAGTTTTAACTGTCGTGAAAAGACTTGGTGTATTTATGATCTCATAGATTACTCTTTAACACAGTCACGTGTGTTTCCAAACAGATGGTTATATGGACAAATAAACCACTGTGGTTTTTCACAGACTTGTTCTGGATGTGCTGTAGCTGCGTCAGGCCCGGAGGGGAGCGAATAGTCCATTTCTCTTCTGTTAGAACCCTGTGACTAAGGCAGACAGCCTCAGGGTCCTTTCAATCCGAATGCCAGTGGTGCATTTACTTTTTCCAAATACTGCCACCTCTTCCAGTGCGTTTGAAAGGCCAACATTTTGGTCTTATTTGTCAACAGCAGTGCTTTCACTGAAGATCTAAGTCTTCCAAAGCAGGTCTGTAGGGCGCTGAGGCAGGCGCAGTGGAAGGGGGGCCGCGTGGGCATCCCTGTGCGTGGCTTTGGAGGCTGCATAGTACAGCGGAGAGAGCACGTCCTTAGGACCCACGCAGCCCTGCGGTCAAGCTCCTGTGCCACCGCTTCCAGCTGTGTGGTCTGGGTTCCCCACCTTGGTCTCGTCCTGCAGAGGGGACAGCAATCCCTGCCCCACTGGTTGTCGTGGGGAGCATCTGAGGATTTGCAGTGCCTGACGCCTTTGCCTCAGGCAAAGTGAATTTGGCAACTCCACTTAAAGGGACTTAAGTTCACGATAAAGAGATGTTCAGAGACTTAATGGGAGGAAAATGATGAAATAAATTTTGGAATAGTCACATATTTGGAGAACGTTTAATGAGGAGAAAATAGTCGCACTGTAAGATGAAAAAAGGAGGTTATAAAATATTATCTGTTCTGTAACATAAGCCCAATTTTCCCTAAAAGCCAGAGGTTGTGTGGGAGCAAGGTATATATTCTGGCACATACGTGTACAAAGGGGCACTTAGAAGCTTATACAGCAAAATATTAATGATAGTTATCTTGGAATTTTGGGTGTTTTATCATTGTCCTTATTAATACTTTCAATATTTTCCACAATGAGCTTTATATTTTACCATCAAAATTATTATATTGATGGATAACATTATATCATGTCTTATATTCACTTTTTAAAGTAATCCTGTGTGTGGCATGTGTGTGTCTGTGGTGTGTGTCTGTGTGGTGTGTGTGTGTGTCTGTGGGGTGTGTGTGTGTGTGGTGTGTGTGTGTGTCTCGGGTGTGTGTGTGTGTCTGGGGTGTGTGTGTGTGTGTGTGGGGTGTGTGTGTGGGGTGTGTGTGTGGGGTGTGTGTGTCTGTGGGATGTGTGTGTGTGTCTGTGGGGTGTGTGTGTGTCTGTGGGATGTGTGTGTGTGTCTGTGGCGTCTGTGTCTGTGGCGTGTGTCTGTGTGGTGTGTGTATGTGTCTGTGGGGGGTGCGTGTGTCTGAGGTGTGTGTGTGGGGTGTGTGTGTGTGGTGTGTGTGTGTCTCGGGTGTGTGTGTGTGTCTGGGGTGTGTGTGTGTCTGGGGTGTGTGTGTGTGTCTGTGAGGTGTGTGTGTGTCTGTGGGGTGTGTGTGTGTGTCTGTGGGGTGTGTGTGTGTCTCTGGGGTGTGTGTGTGTCTCTGGGGTGTGTGTGTGTGTCTGGGGTGTGGAGTGGGTGGGGCTCGGAGGAAACACGACAGCCAGGCGTTGATAGCCTGGAAACTGAAAGACTGGTACCTGGGGGCCTACTGTACTATTCTCTCCACTTGTCTATGTTTGAAAATTTTCATAATGTGAGGTAACATACAAATATTACTTTAAGAACTAATTAAGTAGGATAAAGGCATGAAAGTCTATGGATTCTATGAAGTACATTTTCTTATTCTTGAATTTAAAAAAAAATCAAGAATATTTAGTCTCAAAAACTTTTGTTCTTGTACAAAAAGTAGAAAGAAATAGGGAGACATATTTAAATTAAGCAGATGCGGCAGGATCACATGTGCATGAGTTCCACTGTCACCATCCTTGAGTTCATAAAACCCTTGGTGGCCTCAGCTACCTTCGTAGATGGGGACCCGAGGGTGTGAGAGAAGGAGCTGCCTCGGGACCCTGCTGTGACCGTGACTGCCGTGGTCTTGGCTCAGCAGATCCCATGCTGCTCTTTACCAGAGGGAATTGTCATGGAGAACACAGGTTTCTTTTTGTAGCCTAAGGACTGTCAGGTAGATATAAGCCTTTTTTCTTTTCTCTTTTTAAACTAGGTTTGTGCCTGTCAAGTGCGAGCCACGGGAAAAATGTATGCCTGTAAAAAGCTAGAAAAGAAAAGAATAAAGAGGAGGAAAGGGGAAGCTATGGCTCTCAATGAAAAAAGAATCCTAGAAAAAGTGCACAGTAGATTTGTAGTAAGTATCTCCTCTCCGTCCTCGCTGTGGAGTGCGGGATAAGCGGCATTTTTCCGGCAGACCTGCTGCCGGGCTCGTGCCTTTTCTTAGCTGAGCGTGTGCGGGGTTTTGCTCTCCTGGCTGTTCATGGGGAGAGGTGCCAGGAGCAGCCCTCTCTTCCCCGTTCAGTCCTCACTGGACACACACGTAAAACAGTGGCGATTTGTTATGAATCTGTTGCTGTCCCCCGCCGCCTGGTCTGGCAGTGACTCTTCGCTGGCAAGGCGCCCCATCCTCTGTGGCAGCGGCCGAGCTCACCCTGCGCTTTGTCGCAGCCTCCAGCTGAGCCACAGACTTGAAGACACTTCTCTGCCCGTCTGGCTCCTCAGGTGGGCCTCGTGTCTCCACCTCTGTCCCCTTTCTGACACCGGCAGGTGTACTGCTCGCCCTCAACTAGCACATCCCAATTTGTAGGAGGCCCCAGACCTCACCCTTACTGTCGCAGGTAAGGACTGAGCCCAGGGACGCTGGCTCCAGGCCGTGCATCAAGTAGTGTGGTTTTCGTCTCCAAACCTGCTTTCTCTCCACCTAATTACATGTCGAAGGGGGAGAGTGAAAGACAATTTATAAAAGGATTCGTGGTGTCATTTATTTCTCACTACTGAGGTCAGCTGCTTTGTGCTGGGGCACAAATGTTCCAAAACAGAGACCCTCACAGCCATCATCTAAATGTGATAGCAAGAGTTAATGTGTATGATATGTCAGTCCTATGTGCATTATGTGAAAATCTTTAAATAAAATGGGCTCATCTTGGAGTTGCTTTAAACATATTTTTGTAACTACCTTGAAATGATCTAGCTTTATGAAAGGGACAAAAGTAGTAGTTTGGGTTTATTCTACTTAAATAAAACATTCTGGTTTCTATATTCTTGGCCTCTCCCAAGGAACCTAGAAATATTTTCCTTTGTCCTTGATTCTATTTTTCCCTTCCTGCTTGTGGTCCACCAGCAGGTCCTGACGGGTACCTCTGTTGAGTTCATCTCCTCCTCCTCCTCCCCAGTCCCCCCCACCCCACCACAACATGATTGTGTGCGTAGACAGTCCAAGACTTTCTAGAAAACTGATTGAGAATTTGGCCAAGTTATTAGATATGGCACCAATTAGATATGAAACAATTAGAAAATGAAAATTTTTAATTGAAACCATTTACAGTAGCACCAAGAAACATCAAAATCTAGGAAAAAAACAAACAAAATGTGCAAGACTTCTACACTGGAAACTGTAAAATACCATTACAAAAAATTAAAGAAGACCTAAATGAATGGTGGGGTACCATGTTCATGGATTGGAAGACTCAGTGCCGTGAAGATGTCGCTTCTCCCCGAATTGACATATAGATTAAATGAATTAAATGCAATCCCAATCAAAATCCCAGAAGGGTGTGTGTGTGTGTGTGTACTCGTGTGTGTAAAATGGCATACAGACCAATAGAAAAGTGGGCAAAAAACTTGAACAGGCACTGCACAAAAGAAGTTCCAAGTAGATAATAAGTATTATACATGAAAACGGTTTGCGATACATCCTCCGTATTTGCATATACAGAGGAATGAGAATTAAAACCACAATAAGAGGCCACCGTACCTCCACCAGCGTTGATTGACGACACAAAACGTTGGAAGGGTGTGCAGTACAAGACCCCTCTTGCACTGCTGGGAGCTGTCTTTAAATTTTATGCTAAATGCAGACATTCCGCAAGTATGGACTGTAGGTGCTCAGTGAGTAGAGCATAGCTTTGAGGATCGTGACCCCAGGTGTCTTTGTGAAGGTTTGACACTGACTCAGTTAGACATAGAAGGTTCTCTGCTTTCAATACGGAGCAGCTATAAGATGTTCAGTAGTTGAAGGTTCAAGATGGCACACGGTATATGTCTCCCTGAAGCAAGCAGTAGTTGGGTGTTCTAATTATAAATCTAACATGGATTATTGTTAGCAAATGGAGTAAATCCCCAATGAATGAGCAGGTTTCTGTGTTTTGTTTTTTATGATGCTGTTGTCTTTAGGTTAGCTTGTGCTACACTTACGAAACCAAAGATTCCTTGTGCTTGGTGCTAACCATTATGAATGGAGGGGACCTGAAGTTTCACATTTACAACTTGGGCAACCCTGGCTTCGATGAGCAGAGAGCTATTTTCTATGCTGCAGAGCTGTGCTGTGGCTTGGAGGATTTGCAGAGGGAAAGAATTGTGTACAGGTAAGAATGGCATGGACTTCGGGGGCCTTGAAGCTTGGTCCTCCTGAGCCTTAGGCCACCTCGAAGCTCTTGCTGGCCGCTCTTAGGGGCCTGGGCGGGAGGGCCGTGGGTGAGCCGCTGGGCGGTGGTCCCTTGGGGCTGTGCTCCCACGCTGCTGGAAATATGGCCAATCAGAGGTGGACCTTGGTTTTCTTTTTAGTTCTCTTTTATCTCTAGTAAGTATAATAGTTCTAAGTTGGTCAAATATGGTCTTGCTACTCACATAAGCACGAGAAGAACCCATTTCCAAGATTCTTAGACATTTTGACAGTTCTGCTAAGGACTAGGGACTGGGTCCCAACAAAATAACAGATGTCTTAAAATAATAATACGTGTTTTAACAGCATTTTTTTAAAAATTAATTAATTAATTTATTTTTGGCTGTGTTGGGTCTTCGTTTCTGTGCGAGGGCTTTCTCTAGTTGTGGCAAGCGGGGGCCACTCTTCATCGCAGTGCACACGGGTCTCTCACTATCGTGGCGTCTCTTGTTGCGGAGCGCGGGCTCCAGACGCGCAGGCTCAGTAGTTGTGGCTCACGGGCCTAGCCGCTGCGCGGCATGTGGGATCTTCCCAGACCAGGGCTCGAACCCGTGTGCCCTGCATTGGCAGGCAGATTCTCAACCACTGCGCCACCAGGGAGGCCCCTAATACGTGTTTTAATACATTTTCGTCTTAGAATTCAGTAAAGAAAATTGAGTACAATAGTTGGAATTAGTTTCGTGTGATCAGTAGATCAAGTTTTAGGGAAAGCAGTCCCTCCACCACCCTGTAGATGCTGGAGTCCTGGCCTCTGATGCTCTTCTTGGCCACTCCCTGGGCAGCTCCCTGCATTCATCTCTGCGCGTCCACCTACCACCTGTATGCACGTCGTTCCCTGATGGGCGTGTCTATCCTTGCCCTTTCTCCTAAATTCCCAAGGGGTCTGCCCATCCCTTGCCCCAGTCCTCCCCATCTAGTCCAAATCCTCCCCGGCTTTGGTCACCAACTCACTCCTGAACATTTCTCAAATTACTCTCTGTTTTCTAGGGTCGGTGGCTTAGATCGCATCTTCCTCAGGTCAGCTTGCTCTCCTGGAGCTTGTGCAGCGTGCTCCTGTCTTCACCCCTTTGCTCGTGCGGCTCCCCCATGTGGATGCCTTGCTTGCACCGCGGCCCCTCCTGCTTCACTCTGAGCAGCTCCTGCCCACCGTGCGGAGTTAGCACACGGATGTCCTCTTTCCAGAAGCCGCCTCCTCTGACCACGTCCTCACAGCACTCCATGTTGCCCATCCTGGGGGCAGGGTCCCTCTGGCTGGCTAGCTTCTTAGGAGACCTTCATCTTACCCATCCCAGTTTTGATGAACTTCTGACTTTTCCTTGTCTTTCGTAGCCCAGAGCCAAGTTAAGTATCTCTTGAGGATCAGCTACCAGGCTGGGCCGAGGGACTGACACGGCCCCGCCCAGCGTGAGTTGTGGAGCAAGGGGTGGCCTGCTGCCCTGGGAACGGTTGCCCTAGAGGGAGAGGGGTTTGTCTGAATGGAGATGGCCTGGCCATCATCCTTACAGGGAGTGGCTCTGAAGCGTGGCCCAAGCCTAGAGGAGCTTTGATTCCGGTTTTACCGCTAGAGGAAATTAGTTTGTTACAGTTAAGTACAGTTGAGCCGCCTTTGTTTGCTTCTGGTGTTAAGATGCATTACTGGATTGGTTGGAAGATTTTCATTTCCCCCATCCTTTTACCGTGGGCTCCCACTTGCCCTCCAGCTGAGCAGGTCTGTCTCGTCCCTACTGTGTCCACAACACCTGCCATCAGGAGGTGCCACCAAGTGTCTGTTGAGTGAATGACCGATGGCTTTCAGGCTCTAATGGTACATCCCCGCCCTCTTTAAACAAGGACCTGTTAAAGCACAGCTTGCATGCTTCAAAGGATAGGGGTTCTTATGTACTCTTACCTATTTTCAGAGATTGCCACTTGACAGATTTTATCAGACCAGGTCCTAGAGAGATGGTCTTGCTTTTTGCACAGAGACAGTACAAATAAAAATGCTCTACTATTTCAGCAGTTTAAAGGTCCGAAAAGAGGGGGCACTCAGGCTGGGCTTTAAGCATCCTTAGGGAAGAGCTTGTTACCAGTGAGAATTGAGAGCCTGGGGCCACCTTGCCCTCCTGCCCACAGAGCTGCCTTGAGAGCCCCGGTAGCATGGGGAGGGCACGGCCTTCAAGTGCGGCCTCCAGCCTCCATGGAGGCGTTGAGGCAGGTGCTGCAGTGCAGTTAAGGAGTCTCCCAAAGAGGGGCCTGCGTTTCGCAAGCAGTTAAATGTAATGGGTTAATGCTTCAAGTTAGGCCAAGGCCTGATCAGGGAAGGCTTCCTGGAGGAGCTGGAATTTAGATTGCAACTTGGAAGGATGGCTGAGAAGATCTGGGCAGGGGGGAGAGGGTGGTTCTTCCAGGGGAGACGTGAGCTGAGACGTGAGTTGTGTTTGCATCTTGGAGAAAGTGAACAGAGGAGTGTGACTAAACCAGAGCGTTTGTAAAGAGACTGGGAAGGAAGGAGCAAGCGTGTGTGGCTTTTCTGTTGCCTACCAGGCCCTAGGCTGTGCCTTTTTACATTTATTTATTTGGAGAAAAGCTTAAGAAGTTAGTAAAAAGCCATAGCATCACTTGAGGGCCTTTTATTCCAGACGTAGTTTTCCCGGAGTGTTTCATTTCTTTTCTCTATACTTCTCTGCTGTTCGTTCAGATAAAGTGCCTGAAACAACCAGCCACGAAAGGAGCCCCAGGCTCAGTGCAGCCCAGGCCGGGCTGCTGGGCGGCCTTTCTGGGGCTGCTGTGCTTTGCTTTCTGTTGTTTTGGTGCTCGTTTGTTTGTTTGTTTGTTTGGCTGTGCCGCGTGGCTTGTGGGATCTTAGTTCCTCGACCAGGGACTGAACCCGGGCCCTTGGCAGTGAAAGCACGGAGTCCTAACCACTGGACCACCAGGGAATTCCCTCTGTCGTTTTGATAGTGTGATTTCTTTTAAATTATAAGAATTATTTTTCTTAACAAAGTACAATATGTATACAGGTAGATATGGCAGAAAGACTATGAAAACTTTAAAGAGTTGGCTTCTGAAAATGTTTTCAGTTTTGCCACCGTGGAAAACAGTATGGAGTTTCCTTTAAAAAAAATTAAAAATAGAACACCCATATGATCCAGAGATCCCACTCCTGGGTACATAGCTAAAAAAAAAAAAAGTCAGACTCATAGAAATAGAGTAGAAAAGTGGTTGCCAGGGGCTAGAGGGTGGGAGAACTCAGGACTCCTTCAGTTCTATTCCGTTGGTCTGTGTCTGTGCTCCCGCCTGTTCTACACTGTCTTGATTACTGCACCTTGGTAGTCAGTTGTGAAATTGGGAGGTATGAAATCTCTGAGTTTGTTCTTCTTTTTCAAGATATTTTGGCTATTCTGGGTCCTTTGCATTTCCGTATGAATGTTAGGATCAGCTTGTCAGTTTCTGTAAAAAAAAAAGAAATATATGTGTGTATATATATATATGTATATGTATATATATGTATGTATGTATATTTTGCCTGCTAAGGATTACATTGAATCTATAGATCAATTTGGGGATAATGAATATCTTAACCATATTGAATTTTCTGATCTATGAACACAGAATGTCTTTCCATTTATTTAGATGTTCTTTAATTTCTCTCAGGAATGTTTTGTAGTTTTCAGTACATAAGTCTTGTACTTTTTTTTGTTAAATTTATTCTTAAGTGTTTGATTCTTTTTGTTAGTATTTCAAATGCAATTGTTTTCTTAATTTCATTTTGGATTGTTTATTGCTAGTATGTAGAAATCCCATCGATTTCTGGGTAATGATCTTGTGTCCTTGCTGAACTCTCATTAGCTTTAGGAGTTTACTGTGAATTCCTTAGGGTTTTCTACATGCAGAATCATGTCGTCTGTGAATAAAGACAGTAGAGCCCGTGTATGTTTATTTCCCCCCCCCCCCCACTAGAATCCTGCTGCTTCTGTTGGTACTTCATGAGAGGGAAGTTTTGGATAGATGTACAAAACCTTGAGTCAGTGCACCCTCATGAGTCTTCTGAAACAGACTGGAACAATCGATAGTTAAAAATCTGCCTGGTAAATGTTGTTTGTATTTATAGACGGTGAATATAGAGAAAGCAATTTGAGATTGATGTCCCAGAGGCCAGCTCTCTCATCAGGTATCCTAATGTCACTATCAGAGGCAGAATCTGAGCTATAGTTTACAGAGCTTGTATACTATAGGGTCAAGCCGAAGACTGTCGTTCTTTTATCGTGAGGCACGTGGAAGCTGTGGTTTCTCAGGGATGTTCAGTAGACGAGAAGGCCTTTGGTTACTACTCGCTTACTTAGGTTTGGTGTTGTTTTACGTTTTCTCTTTGCATAGGTTCTTTAGGTTACAAGTTCAGTTCTCAGATTGGGAGTTAAATTTTGTTCCTTATCTCAACCATTAAATCAATTATTTTGCATTGTCTTGGTGGAAAATAAAATTTCTAATCCAGAACCTTATCAAGGTGTTTCTCTGCAGCGACAGCTTCATGGTCGCTCTTTTTCTGATACACCCGCTGTTCCGTGCCAGTCTCAGCCCACTGGTAACCAGCGTTGTGGCTGGACCCGCCTTGTGGTTCTTACTATGATTGCACCCTCAGCAACAACCGTCAGGAGACGTTGAAAGAGACAAGGTTTATTACTCACAGGGCCTGGAAATTACAGCCAGGTGGGGCAGGGGAAGAAGCATGAGCGTGGGCTTGGGAGTCTACGTTTATTGGGGTCTAGAGTAGGGGCCTAGGGTTTCAAGGGCTCACCGTTTACTGGTGAATGTAAAACGTGAGAGCGAGAATTTAAAGCACAGGAAGAGAAAAGTCAAGGCACCCAGGTGGTCATTTATGGAAATCAACCAAGGTCTCTCTAACAGAAAAAAGGACGCCTCAGTGGGGGTGCGGGCAGTGGCTGGCGGTGTGTTTATTAGAGGTAGCCCTCTTTCAAGTGGGTGCCTCGGCGATCAAAGCTCAAGTCGGGCACTTGCTTTCCAAAAAGAGGAAAACCAGTCTGCAGGGCTCATACTACATCCACAAACTGGAAGTGGCTGTGGAGTCCAGGAGAATCATTTATGGTTTAATGAAATTCTGGAAGATAATCTCCTTGTCCTAAAAGTGACTCTAGTTAGATGGTCTCTCCAGCGTTCAGACCAGGTGTTTTTCTGGCACTGGACCTGACCACCACGGCATCTTTCAGGAGTTCTGGGTGCATTTGGATACTTTGCGCTACTCATGGGAGTTGGGAGTGAGCTGACAGGTGGCTTTCTGAAGGATCAGAAACAGCTTCTTTGTGTTGTGAGAGCGACATTATGCGGCGAGGTGGGTACGTGTGACTCAGAGTGATTAGGTTGGCTTCTGGGAAGAGTGTGGGGTTTGTTAAGATTTGTAATTACTTAAAACCGAAGCTCCACCTCCTGCTTTCTTAGAGGAGGAAGGACGCAGCCGTTGCTTTGGGAGGAGGTGTGTTCAGCGTAGGGTCCCTGGAGATGCACCTGGGGCTGGGTGCTCACATGTGGTTACACAGCAGCGTCCGTGTCCACCAGCAGGAGGGGTGACTCAGGCAGGGTGATTCCTGCAGAGTCGGAGCTCATCATGGAGAACACATTGAACTCTGGCTTTGTTTCCATGTATCACTGTGCTTAGAGAAAACCACCCCCTCTGATATGAGTAGCAAAAAATGCTGCTGGCTTCGGTCAAAATCGATACCAATAACAGTCACTAGTAGAACACGTAACAGTTTCAGAGCGCTTTGACGTGCACTGTCATCTCATCTTCCCAACAGTCTTGTGAGGAAGGCGTCACATCCATGTACCTTCCTGGTGAGAGATGGGTACCCGGTGAAGTCCTGTGTTCTGCCCTCTTTTCCGTAACAGGAGGGGCAAGCGGAACCTCTTCTTGGTTGGATTGTTACATTTCCGAAGAGACTTGACTCTGACTCATCCTGTATTAAAAAAGATTTGAATCATGACACTTCCACTCGTCTGGAATGCTGTAGTTGGAAATGATCAAGAGAAAATGCCATTAGAAATTACACTAAGGGTGGGGGACGTATAGCTGTGCATTGGATGAATTGTGGATTGGAAAGCAGGTGAATCTTCCCCACTCTAAGGAGAATGCAGCTGGTGTGCAGGAGAACAATGGGGAGAGGGGAACAATTCAGACCTGTAATTTGTTTCAGTACTGAATTGGGTCATGCAGGCCTTTAGACACTACAGATTATTGCTATCACATTAGATTTATCAGTAGCTGACAGGTTCATTTATTCATTCCAGAAATATGTATTGAGTCCCAGGTTTATATGCTCCTGAGCTGTGTGCTTGAAGCACGTCCTGGGGACACATCAGATTTTGAGGTCCTTGTCCTCAGGAAGCTTATAAGCTAGAAGGGCTGTGTGTGGGTGAACATGTAAGTGGAGATATAATTACCATTTATGATAAGTGCTTCAAAGGATGATCTCTCTTGTTTTCTACCCTTTTTGAAACATGGACGTTTATAGTAAAAATGGCAGACGTTAATGTTTATAGGGACCGCTAATCTGTATATGACCCACATTCTTCCAGATTGGACATTTCTGCCTCTTAGGGATTGGTTCTCTAAAAGCAATAGTAGCTAAGAAGCCCGTTTCCTGGTGGCTCTCTTAGGTCAGTCGGCCTTCTGGACGGGGCCACTGACTGACCAGGACCTCAGAGTCTTGCCCTGAGGCCAGTGGGCCATCTCTGTCTTATCTAGACTCAGGTGTGAGCAGGTTGTCATACTGTGACGTGCCTGGGCACCAACTCAAGATGGCTGTTTTCTCGTCACGCTCCCACCAGGAACATTGCTCCAGATGCCTTTGCATTGGAGCAGAGCCAATTTTCAACACCGTGGTTGAACTGTTTAGGCCGCACTAAAGTGCTGGTTAGGCCAGAGCTCTAGACACCTTCCCTGTGGCCGTGCTGTTCTCCCCACCTTATTGCCAGCGGGTCCTCCCCACATCTGCTCACGTCTCCCTCCCGGGAGGGGCTGGGTGACTGAGGCCATCGTGGGAGACAGAGGGCGCCGGGGAGGGCAGGCCCCCCCGTGAGCCGTGGACCAGGCCTCAGTCTCCAGAAATCGTCTTCAACTTCGCCATTTCCTGATAACTCATGACCCAGTAGCAGGCCGGGAAATGGGATCCAGATGGGAAAGTACTCTTTTAACAAGAAGAGGAAGGGCACGAAGCCAGCAACCCGAGTTTCCAGGGAACTGGGACATGGAGGTAAAGGTGACTTTTAAACGGCCTGAGAGCACACCAGTTACACACCAGGCAGCAGGACAGCACCAGGGTTGGGGGATGGTATAAAAAAGTCAGAAGACAACCTTATCTCCTTTCATCCTCAGCTTTGGTCAGACCCTCGTGTATGTGCTGAACTTAGTTTGTCTTCCTGGCTTAAGGTTATGATTAGAGCATCACTTTTCAATACAAAAGGAGCTGAAAAGATCATCTGGTAAAACCCTTTCACTCGATGGTTGAGGAAACCAAGCCCCGGGGGTGAGTGACCTCAGCCGTGGTGAGGCATTCTCTCGCTGAGCGCCCTGGGCCCAAACTGAGAGAGATGTGAACAGAACTGCGAGGCTGATGAAAAGCCTGCAGAAGTGGTTTTTGAGGGAAGGTTCAGGAAAGGACACATACCCAGTGTGTGGTGTGGGGCAGGGTGGGAGCACGGCGGCTTTGGGATTGGTCCCAGCTTGCCGTCTGGCATCCTAGTGACCCGCTGACTTAGCTACAGCCCAAGAGTGTCTGGACGTACTCCAGAGATGCTGTGACAGTCGCAGGAGTCGGTGCGTGTCAAATGCTTAAGCACACATCTTGGCATCCGGAGAGCGTTCAGGAGGAGTTAGCTGACACCATTACTGCTACCACCGTGATTATTCTGCGCAGTACACACGGCGCACCTCCTTTCGGAGCAGGTGGCTGGCGCTGGACCTGAGAGCTGAGAGTGGTACTGGCGGCAGTTGTTAGGTCAGGCTTCTCACGTTTCAACGAGCCGGTCCTGGGACCAGGCGAGGATGCGGGTCGGCCGTCAGCAGGTCTCGGGCGGGCCCTCGATTTGCTTCCAGCCAGCTCCCGAGTGGTGCAGGCCCTCGCTCAGAGCATTGGGGCTCTAGGAGGTCTCGAGAGACGTTTGAAGTAAGGTGGGTGGGCAGCTGTCCTGCTGATGTGGAGTGCGGCTGTGAATGTTGCATACAGGGAGGGTTACTTTGTTTTCAACTGCATTTCCTAGGATTTTTTAAATACAGAAAAGAATGAAAGAAAAAACAAGGGTGTGCACATGGCTGGGCAGTGCAAGCAGAAGACACCCGTTGCCGCCCCTCTGCTCCCCAGGGAGACCAGTGACGGTGGCAGGGGCGTCTTTCCAGAGAATGTCTCTCTGCAGCGACCCATGCCCACATTCTTGATTCTCTGAGCTTCTGGGCAGGATAACTTCTCGGTTCTCTTCTGGGGTGTGGTTTCTGACCCCGGGAGACATTATAGTCACTGCAGCCCCTGGGCGGGTGGGCTGGGAGCGCCCCCTTGAGACCAGCCTCCTCTGAGCGGCTGCTCGCTGCTGCTGGCTCTGTCCCCTCTGTAGGTTCCAGTGACGCGGCCACAGATGGGGGGGTGGTGCTCAGGAAGATGGACTCTTGTGACAGGGCCACACTTGAAATCAGAGTTAAATATAAATCCTTTGAAAACTAATTTTCTTCTCTCTAAGGGAAAAGACAAGTAGTTTGAGATATCACACTTAAGATATTGTCATCTTTGGTGGGACACACTTATTTGAAGTTTGTGGCGTCGCCCTGCCTTCGCAATCAGTAGTCACTGCTGCGGGTTATGTGCTCGCTGCCACGAGGCCTGGTCTTGCCCAGACCCTGCGCAGCCCGGGCAGTGGGCGGCTGCTGGGCGCTGTGTCTTGCAGGTGAGGACACAGGCTTGGAGAGGTTGAGGCCACAGAGCTGGTAAGTGGCAGAGCCGGGATCTGAATCCATGCCTGTCTGACCCCCCAGACGGAATTCTTCTAGTATGGGGAATGTTCAGTTGTTGACATTTTAAGCAGTATATTAATGATGGGAGAAATGGAGCCGCGTTCCTTAGGGGCTAACCCCTCACCACGGGGCTGCGCGTCTCACGGCCGGGACGTCTTCCGTTAAGTCTGCAGAACGGTGCGCTTTGTGCACGTTGTCTGTAGGATCTTCCTCCTTCATGTGGCCACTGGAGCCTCGTGACGACACCAAGGGCTCACCGCTGGACCCACAGACGGGGTTCTGTTACCTGCCTTTCTTGCCGTTGCTCAGAGCACAGAGGTGTCTGTGGGTCTTTCTGCTGGTGCCGACGGATCCCAGCGTCAAATTCCGGATAACTGACTTTCTGTTGTTGTTTCTTCCCTTGCAGAGACTTAAAGCCTGAGAATATTCTCCTCGATGATCATGGTGAGTGAGCGAGCCTTTCCCGTCCACAGCATAGACTTTGTTAACAGGGACTCGGGGACGGAAAGTTAGTGCACACTTGGCCAGTTAGTGCGGAGGGGGAGCCGCAACAGGAGGGGACGCCCTTCGGTGTGTGCTCGTTTAAGGACAGAATGGACGGACTTCCCTGGCGGTCCAGTGGTTAGGACTCCACGCTTGCACCGCATGGGGCTTGGGTTCGATTCCCAGTTGGGGAACTAAGATCCCACAAGCCGTGCGGTGTGGCCAAAAAAAAATAGAATGGAGATGTCATCGTTATTCCCCTGTATCTAGGCAAGAAGCAGAGATGGTTCTAATTTTCAGTTAAACTCAAAGGAAGAACATTTTCCCCTCCCTTATTTCTTGCTGTTCGCCCACCTCTTGCTTTATTCTCAGTGGTGTGTCCATGCCCTCCTAAACACCTGGCTACTCTCGGGGGCCGCCCTCCCAGCAGAGCATGGGTAGGAGCAGGCGTGGGGCTGGGGGCCCTCGGGGGCAGCCGGAGGATGGACGGCCCCCAGGCAGGCCCACTGCGGCCAGGTGTTGACCAGCGGCCCCGGGGTGGCGTCGGGAGGGAGCTGTCTTCGGGGGATTGTTGGGGTTGTCTCAGGACTCTCACGGTCCAGTGGAGAATGAGCCCAGGCCAGCGTGGCTCCTGCAGAGGAGGAGAGGGGCGGTGGTATTGAGGGCAAAGAATCCTGAAGGCGGACGTGGGGCGCGTTCAGTGCAAAGACTCCTCTGACGCTTCTGCCGCGTGCTTCCCGCGTGGTGCCTGACACGTGAGCACAGAGCAGCCACCTGTGCGGAGGGAGTGGAGTCTCGCTTCGTGGGAGGTGATGCTGAGATTTAGAAGAGTGTTGCCCAAGGGCATGTTCACAGCTTTGGGCTCTGAGCCCGTGGTTCATTCCGCGTGCTGTGCTGTTAACCAGAGCGGGGATTCATGCCCCGTGTGGGGATGAGGAGTGTCTCCAGGAGATGTTGTTAATCGGGAAAGAGTGAGGTGAGAGCAGCGTGCAGTGTGCTTCCTCTTGTGTAAAAAGGGGAAAATGATCAGGGATATTTGTATTTGCTCGTATATACGTAAAGACACAAAAAAAGAGTCATTAGAAACTATGAAGAGGGACTTCCCTGGTGGCACAGTGCTTAGGAATCCGCCTGCCCATGCAGGGGACACGGGTTCGAGCCCTGGTCTGGGAAGATCCCACATGCCGCGGAGCAACTAAGCCCGTGCACCACAACTACTGAGCTTGTGCTCTAGAGCCCCTGAGCCACAACTACTGAGCCTACACACTGCAACTACTGAAGCCCGTGCACCTAGAGCCCGTGCTCCGCAACAAGAGAAGCCACCACAATGAGAAGTCTGCGCACAGCAACGAAGACCCAATGCAGCTAAAAATTAATTAATTAATTAATTAATTTTTTAAAAAAGGAGCAGTAAACTGCAACCAAAGGGTTTTTTTTTTTTTGAAGTGCAAAAACATCTAAAAGATTTGCCACGGACATGTTTAGAAATTAAGGTATGTTGGGACTTCCCTGGTGGTCCAGTGGTAAAGAATCCGCCTTCCAATGCAGGGGATGTGGGTTTGAGCCCTGGTCTGGGAAGATCCCACATGCCGTGGAGCAACTAAGCCCATGCGCCACAACTACTGAGCCTGCGCTCTAGAGCCCGCGAACCACAACTACTGAGCCCGCATGCCACAACTACTGAAGCCCACGCGCCTAGAGCCTGTGCTCCACAACAAGAGAAGCCACCGCAATGAGAAGCCCGCGCACCGTAATGAAGAGTAGCCCCCACTCACCACAACTAGAGAAAGCCCACGTGCAGCAATGAAGACCCAACGCAGCCAAAAATAAATACATAAAAGATAAATAAATTTATAAAAAATAAAAAGAAACTATTAAGAGTTAAAATAGCATGGGGGAGCAGACTTTCCAGTCATACTGACACCTTTATATATGTTTTTAGTATACAATGCAATTTCTGCAAAAAAACAACAAAAAAATCCCAAAACACCCACAACATGCTGGTATTTTGATTGGAACTGTGTTGAATCTATAGAAAACTTGTGGAGAACTAACACCTTAATATTGGATCATCCAATTTAGGAACATAGTCTACAGTTCTATATATTTGGGGCTCCTTCAGTTTCTCTCACTATTACTTTGTAGTAGTGTTCATTGTAGTATAATGTGAATATATTGCTTATTAAAAATCTTTTTTTTTTTTAAGTGGACTCGAAACTCCGTGCATATATTTGCAGATCTTTTTCTGCATGGGTCCCTCCTCTCCAGAACGTTATCCCACAAACTTGAGCTGACCTATCTCTCCCATGTTCTAACTTCCGTCTTCTCAGCTTAGCAAGGCCGTCCGCTCTGCTTGGGTCCCCTGTCCTGTGCTGAGACCTGAGGGTTGCTCCCGGCTAGGATGCCAAGAAGGTTGTAGGGCCCAGCTCGCTGTTTCTCTTCTCTCAGGACTCACGGTCTGCAGCTGCCCTGGACTCAATGTGTTTAGTGCTTTTGTGTTTTGTTTAAGAAATCTTCGCCTGAACCTCAAAATGTTCTATGTTTTATTCTAAAAACATTACTGTTGGGCTTCCCTGGTGGCGCAGCGGTTGAGAATCCGCCTGCCAATGCAGGGGACCCGGGTTTGAGCCCTGGTCAGGGAAGATTCCACATGCCGCGGAGCAGCTAAGCCCGTGCGCCACGACGACTGAGCCTGTGCTCTAGAGCCCGTGAGCCACGACTGCTGAGCCCACATGCCACAACTACTGAAGCCCGCACGCCTAGAGCCCGTGCTCTGCAGCAAGAGAAGCCACTGCAATGAGAATCATGCACACCACCACGAAGAGTAGCCCCTGCTCTCCACGACTAGAGAAAACCTGCGCACAGCAACAAAGACCCAACACAGCCAAAAATAAATTAAATAAATAAATTAAAAATAAATAAATAAATAAATTACTGTTTTATCTTTCCCATTTACTTCTGTAGTCCCTCTGGAACTGATTTTTGTGCATGATATGAAGTAGAGGTTGACACATTTTTTTCAAATATATAACCAGTTAACTAACACCATTCATTGCAAAGATCATCTATACCCCTTTTCTTTGGAGTGTCACATTTTACATAAATCTAGTGTCTCTATATGTGTGGATCTGTCTCTGGACTCTATAGTTTCCTTGGTCATTTTATTCATCCTTGAACCAGCACCATAGCACTTAACCACTGAAGCTTTCTAGTGAGTCTTGATTTCTGTTCAAGTCCTCCAGCATCATTACTGTTCTTCAAGATTACCTGAGCTATTCTTAGACTCCTTCATTTCCAGATGATTTTTTATAATTGGTCAATTTCTAGAGGGAAAAGCAACAAGGTATTGGGATTTTGATTGAAATTGTATTGAATTATAGAATAATTTTCAGAGAATTAATTAATATCGAATCTTTGAATTTATGAACCTAGTATACAGTTCTACGCATTTGGGTCTCTTAAGTTCTCTCAATATCACTTTGTAGTTTCATTGTAAAGTTGTTACGCATTTCTGTTATTTGATGTCTTTTAATGGTATTGCTCTTAAAACTTCATTTTCTATTTACCTGTTGCTGGTATTTCAAAATACAATTTCCCCTAGGATTTACATTTTACATTAGTGTGTGAGACGTTGTGACAACTGATGAACCGATATTGGTACAGTATTATTAACTGAAGTCCACAGCATGTATGAGGGTTCATTCTGTGTTTTACACATTCTGTGGGTCTTGACAAGTGTGAAATGATATATGTTCATTATCGTATCTTATGGAGTAGTTTCACTGCCCTAAAAATTCTCTGTGCTCCACCTGTTCATCCCTCCCCCACCCCCAACCCCTGGCAACCACTGATGTTGTCACTGTCTCCATAGATGTACCTTTTCCAGATGTCGTAGATTTGGACTCACACAGTCTGTAGCCTTTTCAGATTGGCTTCTGTCACTTAATAACATGCATTTAAGGTTCCTCCACGTCTTTTCATGCCTCGTTAGCTCATTTCTTTTTAGCACTGAGTAATATTTCTCTGTCTGTATGGACCAAAGTTTATTTATTTTCACCTACTAAAGGATATCTTGGTGGTTTCCAAGTTTCGGTAACTGTGAGTACAGCTGCTATAAATATTTGTGTAAAGTTTACGTGGACATAAGTTTTCAGCTTCCTTGGGTAAGTACCAAGGAGTGGGATTGCTGAATCGTCTGGTGAGAGCATGTTTAGTTTTGTGAGAAGCCACCAACCTGCCTTCCAGCGTGGCTGCCGCATTCTGCGTTCCCAGCGGCAGCGATGCGAGTTCCCGCTGCTCCGCCTCCTCGCCAGCACGTGGCGCTGTCAGCGTTGTGGATTCCGGCCGTTCTGACAGGTGTGGGTGGAGTGGGATCTAGTTTAATTTGCGTTTCCCTGATGACAGGATGTGGAGCCTCTTGTCATATGCTGACTTGCCAGATGTTTATCTTGTTTGGTGAGGTATCTGTTCAGGTCTTCTGTCCATTTTTAATTGGGTTGTTTGTTTTCTTATTGTTGAGTTTTAAGAGTTCTGTGTTTATTTTTGATACCAGTCCTTTCCTTTAACAAATATAAATGTTTTTAAGTTTAATGAGGTCCATCTTATCAATTTTTTCTTCGATGGTTTGTGCTTTTGGTTACAATTGCAATTGACTTTATATCCAGTGACCATGTTAAATCCACTGAATTCTAAAAGTTTGTAGACTCTTTGGATTTTCTGCAGACACCATCATGCCATCTGCACTTGGCCACTTTATGTCTGCCTTTCCAATTCTTCAGCCTTTTGTTTCTGTTTCTTGCCTCATGACACCGGATGGGACCTTCAATACAATGTTGGATAGAAGTTGTAATAGTGGGAATTCTTTCCTTATTTCTGATCTCAGGGGTAGCCTTTCAGTGTATCACCATGAAGTATGAAATCCGCTGTAGTATTTTTATAGAAATTCTCTTTCAGATTTAAGAATTTTCCTTTTAAAAAAAAATGAATGGTGGCCGAATTTTGTCAGTGCTTTTTTCTACCAAAATGACTGTATGTTGTTCTTTTCTCCTTTTAATATAGTTAATCCACCAGTTAATTTTCCAGTGTTAAACTAATCTTTCATTCCTGAAATAAATCCAGCTTGGGCACAGCATGCTCCAGGTAAGGACCTGGATTGCTGGATTCTGAGGAGGCCCCTCACCTCCAGCACGGTCTCTCTGGCGCACTCCGCGCGAGTGTCGGAATCCGAGCTGGTGTCTCCGTCCCTACAGCAGTCTCCAGGGGTTCAGAAGTCTCCGTTCTCGGCATCCAGCTGCTCCCAGCCTCGGTAGGCGTCCAGGTGGGAGCGGCTGGAGAGCCTCTGTGTGTCCCCCATTCCCAGTCAGCAGCCTCTGGCTTGACCAGGCTTTGCAAATGCTTCTGAGGGAAACACCTGCTGCCCCAGCAGGGCGCCTTTGCGTGGATCTCCTGCTCAGACGTTTTGGTCCATCCAGGCTGGTCACGTGGCTCCTAGTTGTGGCCAGTAACAGCGTAGGCCCACCGTGGCCTTCTCCATCCTGCCCTGAGGCAGGCGCTCAGCATCATGTCTGTGGCAATTACTGTGTGACTTGTTCTTTATACACCAGGGACCTGGTCCCGTTCCAGTTAAGCACAGAAAGGAATGACAAAGCTTTGTTTTGCTTTTCTTGATTTCAGGAGACTTTTAATCTTTTCTTGGTGTTTTCTTACTCTTTTAATTTTTAAAAATGTAATCCTAGCTGTACTTTAGTTTCTCTGACTTAAAAAATGCAATTGATTTTAGGATGTTTACTATCTTAGAATTAAAATTCCGAAGAGCTAATTTGCACCAGTAAGCCATAGAACATAAGAGTAACAGGATTGTAAGTACCTCACTTCCGTTATAGACAGCTTATTAGGTTTTCTGTTTTCGTCTGTAAAGTAGAACTTGACATTTGGATTCAATTTAGATTTTTTAAAAAAGCTGTTTATCATCTATTCTACGTTGTGAGGTACATTTACCATTTGTCCATCCTAAATATGGAAGCAGTCTTTTTTGCAAGCTTATAAATTAAGGGGGATTTGGTTTGTGAAAGTCATCTTGTGGTTGAGATAACAAAGAAAACTTTATCATGCTTATATTTTCTATAGAGGCCTTCCTATTTTTATGAAATAGATATATCCCTAAAGACTGGGATAAATAGTTTTTGTAAAAACCAGAAGCATTTTATTATTGACGGTGGTTTTAAAGGGAATCCTATGCATCATATTCTTCTATCTATAAAAATATTTATGAAAGATACAGATACTGTTTTTAATATAAATACAATACTATTTTTTAAAATAAATTTATTTATTTATTTATTTATGGCTGCGTTGGGTCTTCATTGCTGCACGCGGGCTTTCTCTAGTTGCGGTGAGCGGGGGCTACTCTTTGTTGCAGTGTGCGGGCCTCTCATTGCAGTGGCTTCTCTTGTTGCGGAGCACGGACTCTAGGTGCGTGGGCTTCAGTAGGTGTGGCATGCGGACTCAGTAGTTGTGGCTCGCGAGCTCTAGAGCGCAGGCTCAGTAGTTGTGGCGCACGGGCCTAGCTGCTCCGTGGCATGTGGGATCTTCCCGGGCCAGGGCTCGAACTCATGTCCCCTGTAATGGCGGGCGGATTCTTAACCACTGCGCCACCAGGGATGTCCCTACAATACTATTATTAAATCCAAAACTATTTAATGATTCCTTAATATCACCTAATATCCCATTGGCTTTATCTTCCTTAATTATTTCATAAGTGTTTTTATAGTTGTGTATTTAATGTCCAATGAAGTCTACATTAGATTTGGTTGATATCTTGTTGGGTCTTTTGTAACTTCATAGGTTCCTCCTCCCTGCTTCGTTTTGTCATTTATTTGTGAAACCAGGTGTTATGGGTTGAATTGTGTCCTTCCAAAATTGATGTGGTGAAGCCCTAACCCCCAGTCCTTCAGAATGTGACTGTATTTAGAGATAAGGTCTTTTAAGATATAATTTAGGTTAAATGAGGTCTTTGCGGGGGGCTCTAATCCGGTATGACTGGTGTCCTTATAAGAACAGGAGACTGAGACAGACACACGGTGGGAAGACAGATGTGAAGACACAGGGAAAGGGGACAAAGGCCAAGCCTTCCAACACCTTGATCTTGGACTTCCAGCCTCCAAGACTGTGAAGAAATAAATTTCTGTTGTCTAAGCCATCCGGTCTGTGGTACTTTTTATGGCAGCCCTGGCAGATGTCCACAGACGTTTGTGCTATAGAATTTCCCATGCTCTGGATTTAGCACCTTCCCTATCCTCGTTTTTCCTGTAAGCCAGTAGTTAGAGCTGGAGGCTAGACTAGGTCCAGGTTTGATCGTTGGTGAGCAAACTTGGTGTGTCCTTCCTGTTACGTGACATCAGGAGGCGTGTGATGGCGGAGTGTCTCTCTTTGCTGTCAGCCTGATCCATCCATTATCCAGTTCCCACCAGCCTTTCACTCAGTGGATACATCATTCCAGTGGGCTCACCACACGATAAAATGATGAGAGTCTTACGCTGTCATTCCTTTTGCTCTTATTTGTTGGGATTCATCTGTAAAAAAGAACTTTGCCTCATCAACATTTGTTTACCTGGGGCTTCCCTGGTGGCACAATGGTTAAGAATCCGCCTGCCAATGCAGGGGACACGGGTTCGAGCCCTGGTCCAGGAAGATCCCACATGCCACGGAGCAACTAAGCCCGTGTGCCACAACTACTGAGCCTACACTTTAGAGACTGTGAGCCACAACTACTGAGCCCATGTGCCACAACTACTGAACCCTGCGCGCCTAGAGCCTGTGCTCCACAACAAGAGAAGCCACCGCAATGAGAAGCCCGCACACCGCAACGAAGACCCAACGCGGCCAGAACAAAAACAAAAACAGTTGTTTACCTGTTTGTTCAGGAAAAGCAGAGGAAACACTTGAATACTTCCCTTTATTTTCATTTCTCAGAATATTATGTTAGTTCTCTGTCATTCTCCAGGATGACAAACGAGGTTTTTGTTTTTTCTGTTTTGGTGTCATTATGAATGTGTGGACTAAACACTTTTATACATTACGGGCCTTTGGAGTCATTATTCCTTTTGATGTTGAGACTGTCCCGTCTTTGGCCAGCGGGTGTCCAGTAGTCTTTGCTAACTTCCTTGTCTTCTGCTGTAAGGAGATGTTCCAGGATTGTCTTGCCCATGTGCTGACCCAGACCTGGGATCCACCATTTCTCCAGAGGGCCCCGGTCCTCTGTGCGGAAAGCCGCATCGTGAGGCCACCGTGTGGGCGCTGAGGTTGCTCATTGCTGCCCTGTTGGTCATTCTTCCTAGACCTGCTCCGTGGACAGAGAAAAAAATGTGCTGTTCCTTTTTAAAGAAAATATTCATCATGGATTCATATTGATATTTCCAAGTCTCATCAACTTCTTCATTTCACTTTTGTGGTATTTTTATCCTAACGCTGAAAACGTTAGTTCCTAATGACAGTAACAGAATTACACTATTTTTCTCCCCCTTTTTTTTTTAAGCAGAGATCACTCTACAGCACTAAGTGCCAGCAGAAGAGCAGGCTTGATGTGCCCAGTCCCCACCGATAGGTGGGGGGCTGTCCCCAGGCTCCTGCTGGTTTGTCAGTGCTGCAGGGTGCAGCCTGTGTCGAGGCATTTCCCGTTTCTTGTTTCTTTGAGCGTTTCCTCGGGAATCTATCGCAAGGAATAGTGGGAGCGCGAGGCAAGGGCTGCACTCACGCACGGTGTTGCCAGACATCTGGGTCGCTCTCGTGCCTGTGCGGGCCCCACCAGCAGACTGTGTTCTCAGACCTGGAGTTTTCGTCAGTTTGTCAGTAGTTCTACTTTTTATTTCTCAATTTAAAAAACACACTTTAATTTAAAAAAATAAGACCAGGGATACTTAAAGTTTCACAACATGCCAGTCCTCTGCTTAGACATGAAATACGTGAAAGGTGCGTTATGGAGAGAATCTTTGTGTTTGAAAGGAGGAACCTGAGACACAGTAACAAATGGCAGAGCTGGGGCTCAGACCCAGGCTGTGTGGCTCTGGGTGTGCTCTTAAGCCCTCTACCCTCCTTCCTTCCCAGGCGGGCGGGCATGCGGGCAGGGCCACCGAGCTGGCCAAGCCGAAGGTTAGTCTTCCTGTTGGGGGGCACAATGGAGACTGTTTAAAACTCTTTTCAGTGCCTTGGAGGGCATGTTGCATATTTTTAGTGTTCTGCAAATATTTATTGGTTGATTCATTCAGTTCTTTCATACATTGTTTTAAATTAATTTTTTTTAAATTTTATTTATTTATTTATGGCTGTGTTGGGTCTTCGTTTCTGTGCGAGGGCTTTCTCTACTTGTGGCAAGCGGGGGCCACTCACTATCACGGCCTCTCTTGTTGCGGAGCACAGGCTCCAGACGCGCAGGCTCAGTAATTGTGGCTCACGGGCCCAGCTGCTCTGCGGCATGTGGGATCTTCCCAGACCAGGGCTCGAACCCGTGTCCCCTGCATTGGCAGGCAGATTCTCAACAACTGCGCCACCAGGGAAGCCCCTTAAATTAATTTTTATTGGAGTATAGTTGATTTACAATGTTGGTTCTGCTGTACAGCAAGGTGAATCAGCTATATGTATACATTTATCCCCTCTTTCTTAGATTTCCTTCCCATTTAGGTCACCAAAGAGCATTGAATAGAGTTCCCTGTGCTATAGAGTAGGTTCTCATTAGTTATCTACTTTATTCCATGAATATTTGTCACGCACCTACAAGACACCAGGTACAGTGTTAGGAGCTGGGGATATGGTGGTGAGTGGGCTGGACAGGGCGCCTGCCTCCAGGGCTGGTTTCTCTTTCTAGACACTCAAAAGAATGTTCTCTATGATTTATTATTTTCACAAGGAAATTGATAACTATTTTAATCTTCCTATATAAAGGCATTAACACATGACAGTTTTTTAAATGAAGTTCCTTCATTTTATTTATTATTTCCTTGACACTATTACCATTTGTTCTTTAGAGAAAAACTCCATATTATTTGTCTCTTGTTGTCCCTGTGTATAAGCCTCTTGGTGTTCTGGCAGGGAGTGTTTATTTGCTGTTTCATAGTTAATATAGTAACCATTATAGTTTTTTTTTAATTAATTAATTATTTAATTTTGGCTGTGTTGGGTCTTCATTGCTGCGCGGGCTTTCTCTAGTTGCAGTGAGCGGGGGCTACTCTTCGTTGCGATGCGCAGGCTTCTCATTGCGGTGGCTTCAGTAGTTGTGCACAGGCTCTAGGCGCACGGGCTTCAGTAGTTGTGGCATGCGGGCTCAGTAGTCGTGGCTCGTGGCCCCTAGAGCTCAGGCTTAGTAGTTGTGGCGCGTGGGCTTAGTTTCTCCGTGGCATGTGGGATCTTCCCAGACCAGGGCTCAAACCTGTGTCCCCTTCATTGGCAGGTGGATTCTTAACCCCTGCGTCACCAGGGAAGTCCTCCATTATAGTTTGATTTATGTGTCTGGTAGTTATATGGAAATAAGATAACAAACGTAATGCTCCTATCTTATCCTGTGGTTGTCTATGGTTAAAGGGCTTCCTGATCAATAGCCAGGCATAAATCTAATTTCCTGCGGGTAGTGGAACTGAACGCACGACAGGATTTTACTAAATGTGGAAAAGTTAAATGTAATTTTATTTTTTGTATTTTTTATTTTTATTTATTTATTTATGATTGAACCCGTGCCCTTGGCAGTGAAAGCGTGGAGTCCTAACCACTGGACTGCCAGGGAATTCCCTAAATGTAATTTTATATCTAAATGTTTCCAAGTATGAATTGCTATAATTTCCATCAATGTTTTTTAGATTTTTTTCCCATTCTTTATTGGTAAAGTGTCAGCTCGCCCCCTGTGATTTGTCTCATGTATTTGGCCACATGCAGGACACATCCGGATTTCAGATCTTGGTTTAGCCGTGGAGATCCCGGAAGGGGAGACCATCCAAGGAAGAGTTGGAACGCTCGGCTACATGGGTCCGTAACCGACCACCCCAGGGTGCTCGCGCCCCCGCCCTCAGGACACAGAGAACTGAACACGGGAAGGGACCTGGGGTCAGCCCTGGCCCGCTGCTGGGAAGCGTACCTGGCCCCCCGGCCTGCCCTCCTCTCTGCTGACGGGCCAGAGCAGGGACAGGACAGCGGGCCTCCTCACTGCTCACTGGCCCTGCACACCCCTCCCAATGTTGTCGAAGTTATTCGCACAGCTCCAGAGCAGTGACCCAGCCTGACGCGGAGGAGCCTCTGACATAAGGGACCCTAAGGGCCTCTGCTGAGTCCTGCACTTCCCCTCCCCCCATCCCACTGTGGCTGCTGTCACCTGCTGCTGGGGTCTTACTCTGACGGAATAGGGGTGCCCGGGGGCCTGGCTCTGCCTGTTTGGAGGCGGGGTTTCCCCACGGTAGTTACTCCACGAGTAGTAGGAATGGTTTGTAATAACAGCTTTACTGAGATGCAGTTCATATGCCATAAAATCCACCAACCCTAAGTGTGTAGTTGAGTGGATTTCGGTATGTTCACAGAGATGAGCAACTATCACCACTGTCTGATTTCAGAACTTTTTCATCACCTCAAAGAAGAAGGCCCGCACCTGTCAGCAATCACTCCCCACTCCTCACCTCCCACCCCCAGCCCTGCAGCCGCTAATCTACTTCCTGTCTCCGTGGACGTGTCTGTTCTGTTTCGTATAGGCGGACTCACGCACTCTTTGGCCTTTTGTGTCTGCCTTCTTTGGCTTAACATGTTTGCGAGAGTCAGCCCTGTGGTAACAAACATTAAATTTATAATGTGTTGTTTGGAATTAAGTATGAGGACATTTAATTTAATTTAAATTTCCTGTGTTTGTTATGTAGCTCCCGAAGTTCTCAATCGTGAAAGGTATACATTTAGTCCTGACTGGTGGGGACTTGGCTGTCTGATGTACGAAATGATTCAGGGACATTCTCCGTTCAGAAAATTCAAGGAGAAGGTTAACAGGGAGGAGGCGGAGCGGAGAGTGAAGGAGGAGAGGGAGCGGTACTCCGAGAAGTTCTCCGAGGACGCCAAGTCCATCTGCAGCCTGGTGGGTCGGGCTTGGGGAGGGCGGGAGCGGGGCTAGGCTTCTGACCGCCCGCGTTCAGACTGGCGACTGGGGAAACCCAGCCCTCCCTCCGTAGGGCTCAGGAGGGGCCACCTGATGCTCGCCGGTGCCAGGGACAGGGCCTTCCTCGCAGGGGTTTCTGATCGCGCAGAGCAGAGTTCGTTGTTTGCTTTCCCCAAAGGTGCTGCTGAGAGGGAAGGGTGGTGTCGGGCCATTGTTTAGGGCACAGCTGGCCAACTTCACAGGACGCTAAACATGGAACAGAATCTTCAGGGTGCTTTGCAGCGGTGAGGTTTTTCTCTCTGCCCACGTTCCTCAGAACTCCCTTTAACTGGTCGCCAGGGACTGTGGTCCTATAGACACCCTGACCCGATGGCCTGCCACGTGCCTGGCACTGTCAGTCCCAGGCCGTCCTGGCAGTAAGGGGATGAGAGAGGCTCTCCTTGTCACTTCACTTCTCGTAAGCCAACACTTAGGATTTTCTGAGCACATTTTAAAATTCATTTGCATCCAGCGAGAATTTATTGAGCAGCCCCCATGGGACCTTCCCCGGCAGTGAGTAAAACAGGCAGTAATCCCAGCCCTTCTGCCCCCAAGCCCGGTGCTCTCACCCACTGAGGGGAGGTGGCCTGTGAGTCGGGGATCTTCAGCCGGGAGGTGGGAGGGGCTGGCCGCCCGGTGGGGTGGGGAGGAGGGACCGCACAGGGGCAGGAGGCCGGGGGCTGATGCGCCGGGACTCCCGGGAAGAGACCCACGGGACAGAAGGAGGGGGGCCGGCCCGGGCTTTGTGGAGATTCAGGTGGGAGTCTGAGCCCTGGGTGGTGGCAGAGCGAGTAAGAAGCCGTCGGACTCCGGGTGGACGGGAAGGCCGCGCCCGCAGGAGTTGTGAGCCGTGCACGGAGCGGGGAGGGGCTGCAGCAGAGCCCCGGCGGGGCGGGCAGCTTGTCCCCTCCTCCTGTGGCGCGCGAGGGTGGGAGGGAGCCGCTGGAGGTGTGCGGAGAAGGGAGGGTGCTTCCGGCGCGCCAAGGGCCGCGTGGGCGTCCAGGGGGGTCGGTGGCTGGTTGGGTGCCGTGCTCCTGCCGCCCGCGCCCGGCAGGCCGGACGCGCGAAGCTCGCAGCAGGCGGGGAGTCGGGCTCGCTTAAGCGGGTCTGAAGAAGCCGGAGAGAGGCCGCGGGGCTGGGTGGGTGCAGAGGGGCGGTTGGAGGAGCGACCGTGGGTGTGAGCGGGTCACAGAGGAGAGTGCGGACACGGGGCAGGTGGAGGCGGGCTCCTTGCCGGAGTTAGACACACGGGGGCGCGCGCCGCGGGGGGAGGGCTGACGGGGTGGGGGTGGCAGGGTGGGGGACGCAGGACCACACTGGACGGCGGCCACAGAGGGCGGGGCGTGGTCCCCCAGTGGGTGCTGGGGTCAGCCGGTGCGTCGGTAACTTGCGGGAGTGGACACTGGCTGGGGACGAATTACCTCGGGATCCCTCTCCTTTTGTGTCCACGTGTGAAGGGACGTGTGCTGGTGGCCTTTCTCGGGCTGCGCACCGTGCTTGGAGCTGACGGCGTTCAGTCAGCTGCTCCGTGACCGCCTCCTGGCCACCCTGCTGTTGCTGTTAGGTTGGTAAATGTTGACCCGGTGTCTGCTCACATGCGACAGTCCGATGGGGCTGCAGGAGCATACAGATTAAGTGAGACGTGGGGCCGGCCCCCCGGGAGCGCACAGTTGAATGGCAGGCCTAAAATAACACGAAAGCAGCTAGAGTCAAAAGCAGAGCTTGACGGGTGCGTAAACAAGATAGAAGCAAAGGCTTCAGGGTTTTCAGGATGAAGGTGTGCTGTTCGTGGGAAAGATGGTGGTGTCTGCGTGAAGCCCAGCGTTGTGACTCAGGGCGACTCAGGGCCCGGGGTCGAGGCCCAGCATCCCGCCACCACGCGCTCACCCTTCCGGGTCTCGGGTTTCTCATCTAGAAGATGCGGACGGTGGATAATTTCTACCTTATAGAATTGCCAGCGGGATAAAATGAAAGAGTGCGCGTGAAGTGTTTAGTCCCACGTGAATCCTTGGTAACTGCTGAGAGGGGCAACAGCTAGTTCTTAGAGAGCCTGTGAAATTCCAACAGACAGGGCCTGGAGGAGAGGCCAGCTCAGGTGCAAGGTCGATGTGAACAGGGCACGGGGGGGAGCGTGGGCACCTGCGGGGTCCGGGATGTGGCCCGGCACTGAGGGCACGCGAAGGGGACTGCCCGCCTCTGCAGGTCTCTGGCCTCCTCTGCCCGTCCCTGCCGGGCCCCTGCCGTGACACCTGGCGTCGGGTACCGCTGGGCCATTTTCAGAGCTCTCTGTTTTCTCATTTCATCCCCACAGTGGCTTTCTAGGATATTCTCAGAGCCTCACGGTGGAAAAATTAAAAGTTGATTTCCATGGTGTCCCGTAGTCAGTGGCAGCAGGCAGCACGGGCACAAGGTGCCTTCCGCTGCCCGGCGCTGCCCGGTCAGGCCCCTGGACCGCGTGAGTTGGCAGCAGGCTTGACAGAGGCATGGAGTCCCCGCGGTGCCGTCATTGCATCTGGCCTGACACAGTGTTCGGGTCTGGTCTTACTTAAGAAAGCCTGTCTTACTGAGCCCCGCCCTGGCTCAGTGCTGGAGTTCCCACGGCAGCTGCCTGCAGAAGCTTGAGTCCCGCAGGAAAGCCCGGCACTGAGCAACTACACAGGTGTATTCCCATCGGTGGTGTCTGGTAGGAGTCAGCTTGGCTGAGAGACGGCCTCGGTGTGTGTGCGGCACGGCTGAGCAGGCGGGGCCCGGCCCGGGGGCTGCAGGTGTGTGCAGGGGCGTCGCACACAAGCCGGGAGCCGAACGTGGGTGCTGGCTGGGAGTCGAGGCCACGGGTCAGCCAGCGTTCCTGTGAGGCACCAGGTGGTGTCACTGGGGCTTTGCAGGTCTCTCTCGCATTGTTCAGCTCACCGTTGCAGTGCAAACAGCCACAGACCCCTGAGCTAAGGGCCAGCTCTGCTCCCACAAAGCCCTATTTACAGAAGCAGGCACTGGTGCGATACAGCCCTGGACTGCAGCTTCCCAGCCCCCGGCTGCAGCTTCCCAGCCCCCGGCCTAGGCTAGGTTTTGGAGGCCCAGACCTTTCCTGTGTCGCTTTGAGCAGAGGCAGACCTCTTTGACTGCTAATTGTGGAAGAAGGCCTATCTGAACTTTTGGCAATAGTGGGCATACCTCACTTTTATGGTGCTTCACAAATAGTGTGTTTTTGACAGATTGAAGGTTTGTGACAGCCCTGTGTTGAGCAAGTCTATTGCCACTGTTTTCCTAGCAGCATTATTCTCTAATTATGTACAATATTTTTAGACATAATGCTATTGCATACTTAACAGACTCTAGTAGAGTGTAAACGTAACTTTTATTTGCACTGGGAAACCAAAAAATTCGTGTGACTTGCTTTATTGCAATAATCACTTAACTGTGGTGGTCTAGACTCGAACCCGCGGTATCTCCGAGGTCTGCCTGTTTAAATGTATAAGTAAGGAATACTTTTGAAAGAGACACTTTCTATTAATTTTAAGAATATACAACTTTTAGAACTAGGTTTGCTAAATTTTTGCCTCATCTGAGGTCCTTAGTGATCTGTTTAATTAATAGATTAAAATAGTTTCTAATCATCAACATAACTTGGCATGAAAGTGGTGTCTGCGAAGTTCCCAAGAGCTTCTATTTCTTGAAAAAAATTCCCCTAATTTTTACATGGGTAAACTTTTCTTAAGGATTTACTTAGCCAACTCTATTGATAGCTCAAAGGCAAAACTTCAGTTTCAACTCCTTTTTGAAGCGTTACGTATTCTAAATCAGTAAAATCTGAAGTAACGAGGTTTGGTTGATGCTTTGGAATTTGAGTGACTTTGTTTAGGTGGAGGTGCTCTTTGCCACCCCGAATTCTTTGGCCATTATTACGGAGCTTTTCTGGGTTTTCTTTTTTAGCCTTGGAGCTTCAATTGACTCCATTTTTCCCCTTCCACAGTTACTCACCAAGGATCCCAAGCAACGCCTGGGCTGCAGGGGCGAAGGAGTGGCTGAAGTCAAGGGCCACCCTGTGTTCAGGGACATTAACTTCAAGAGGCTGGAGGCCCACATGTTAGACCCCCCTTTCCGTCCTGACGTAAGTGTGTTGCCAAAGAGCAGCGGGGTGCTGGGGTGTCTGAGAAAGCGGATGTTTTCCAGGTAGATTCAGGACCACCCGTCCTGCCCTCAGTGCCCCCTGGCCCGTCCTCACGGCCTCCCGGCCCGCTGCCGCCCTGGCTGGTGGAGCCCACCCAGGTCACTGCCGTGCTCAGAAACCTCAGCAGCACGCGACACCCTCCCCGGGGCGCCCCGCCGGGGCCCCCACGTTTCCGCGGCCCCGTCCCCCGTCCGGAATGCGCTTCCCCACGCCGGGTCTCGCAAGGCCCTGGCTGCACACTGAGGGCCCTGGGGTGGCCGCTCGAGCCTCCTGGTGAGCGTGTGGCGGGGCCCACACGAGGCCACGTCCCCAGTGCCCAGCAGGCCCCGTGCACGTCGGAGCTGGGCCGGAGCAGGCCCCTCTTTGGCCTTGAGCTGCTGCAGGCCTGTGATGGAAACGTGGAGATTCGATCATTCCGCAGGATATGATGGGCCTGAGACGTGCGGTTAAAATAGTTTTAGTCGTACAAGTCAGGATTCGTTGTGTTTACGTGGAATGTGTCGTGACAGCAGCTTCTCCCTTTGCGCTCGTTCTCGCAGCGCCCTCCCACCTGCTGGCCGAGGCTCCAGGTACTAGAGTCACGGGGAGGACCAGCTCCAAGACAAGGAAAACCCAGCCGGGGCTTCTCGGAGCCTTCTTTCCACCAGGCCCTGGGTGCCGCGGGCTGCAGCCTTCCCTGAGGAGGGCGCCGGCTGGGGAGTGAGGGCCAGAGGCGCTGGGGCTGTTCCGGGGGTTCTCCTGCCTTTAACCAGAGGGCCTGGGGGCCCCCTGTCAGCAGCGTCTGAGGGCGTCAGGCAGCCTGGCAGGGGCGCAGGATGGGGTTCCGGCCTGGCCTCGGGCCTCCCCATCGTCCCCTGCACCGTCTCCTGAGGGCCGGCCCGCTCGGCGGCTCCCACCTCCCCGCTGCTCTCAGAAGTTCTGAACCGGGGCCCGGGATCGGCACGCTCCTTGTCGTGCACACGCTCGGGCGCTCAGAGCACGCGTCCCCGCGCCCCGGGTTCCCTGCTCCAGAGGCGGCGGCCCGGGCTCCACACGCCCCGCCTGCTGGCCTGACTCTGCGCCCGAGGACGCCAGTGCCCGGTGGGGTGGGGGCCTGGGGTCCTGCCCAGCGCAGACGGGGGCCAAGCAGGCGGACGGGCACGTGCGCGAGGGAGGCCGAGGGCTGGAGGCTTCCTCCGCCGTGTCCCAGCAGGGGCACCCCCTCCGCCCTTCTCCATCTGCAGCCTCTGCTGTGGCCCGTTTCCGTGCAGGAAAGAGAAGGCGGGGCCTCGGGAGGCTTGTGGGCGAGAGAGTGGGGAGCTGGAGCAGACGGGCCGCGGGGCCTGTGGCTCTGGGGGTTCCTAGAGCGAGGATTGGGCGGGCTTCACGCCGGGAGGGATGGCGAGGAAAGGAGGGTGCAGGTGTGCGTGCGGCGGCTTCCCAGGCGTCCTGAGCGCCGCTGAGGGAAACAGACGCAGCGGCTGCCGTCTCAGCGGCGCCTCTCTGTTCTCGGTGACAGCCGCAGGCGGTTTACTGCAGGGACGTCCTGGACATCGAGCAGTTCTCCAGGGTGAAGGGCATCCACCTGGACAGCACCGACTACACCTTCTACGGCCAGTTCGTCACGGGCTGTGTCTCCATCCCCTGGCAGAACGAGGTACTGCCCATTGCAGCACGGCCCGCCTAACTAGTTACAACGACCAAGAAGAACCTTATGTGTGTAGAATGAACAGTTTCCTCTTTAAAATATCTTTTTAGCTATTTTACATACACATCCATTTGCGTGTGCGCACGTGTGCATGTTCGGAGGTAAAATTGTATGTGGCAACTGCCCCTGGTGTCTTCACGGGGGGTGGACAGAGGTGGCCCTCTCGGGTCTGCTGGGCTTTTGCCGCCCTGAGTCCTGCTCCCTGAGTGGGGCTGGCTGGACGGGAGTTCACTGCTTTGGGGGCCACGTTGGCGGCCACGTGACCTCCCCCAAGAGGAGGTCAGGAAGCAGGGGAAGTAGGAGCCGAGGACCGGGGCCGGAGTGGCCGCCGAGCGCTGGGCTGGGGGCCGGGTGGGCGATGCCGACCGGCCGCGTGGGGTCTCCACCACTTGTCTGTCCTGCCCTTCTGTGGATGCAGATGATCGAGTCTGAATGTTTCAAGGACATCAACGAAAGGGGAAATGTGGCCTTAGATCCAGAAGAGAAGACATATCAACCAGCTCCCAAACAGAAGAGGGGCTTCTTCCACAGACTCTTCACTCGAGGGGTAAGGGTGAAACACGTTGTTATTATTACTATCACATTATAATGTGATGTGTTAAAAGGAATATTTCACCAAGGTATAACTTCCTTTGTTCAGCTTTCTTTTTTCAGTGCCTGTTATATAAGATAATTTACATAGTTTGAAAGCCAGCCATAAGGTGCAGTTTGAGCCCATCGAGAAGAATCCTCACAATGATGTTTGCTACTGGTATGAAAACTGTTCTGATGCAAAAAGAAGGAATGGCTTACAACACTCGAAAGGAGATCTGTTTGTCGATGACAAAGCATTTCACACTAGGCTCAGAAATCAGCATCTTGTAGAACAACCATAAAACAGTGCACATCACTTCAATTTCTGCCTTACGTGTTCTGATTCTTTTTTTTTTTTTTTTTCCGCTGCATTGGGTCTTTGCTGCGGCACGCGGGATCTTTCGTTGGGGCACACAGGCTTCTCTCTAGTTGTGGCTCAGTAGTTGCGGCACGCAGGCTTAGTTGCCCCGTGGCGTATGGGATCTAGTTCCCTGACCAGGGGTCACACCTGCGTCCACTGAATTGGAAGGTGTAATCTTAACCCCTGGGCCACCAGGGAAGTCCCCGTGTTCTCGTCCTTAGAGCTGTCACATCATTCGCCACGATCACAGGGAAAGCTGATTTTCTTTTGAACATGGAAGAGTGGTTTGGAGAGACTTTCTGTGGTAGCATTAAATTTAGGAATTTTTTCGAAGTCTCCTTGGACCAGTGGATTATCCTGCCGTGAACCCCGTCTGTTCCCGAGGGATTGATGCCGAGGTTGTCCACTAACATCCATGGTTTTTCAGTATAGACCCAGAGTGTGTGACCACGTTTCCTCTGCGAACTGGGGGCTGGGCGGGAGTTAACCCCGTCCTTCTCTGGGACCGGGTGTCTCTCGGTGCGAGTCCTCTCCGGTCCGCACCGTGGGGGCCTTCAGGGAACCTCCGGCCGGTGGAATCCATACAGTCGTTCCGGAAGGAGCCGCGCACCCCGCGCCGCTCAGCTGGGTGCTGAGTGCGGGGCGGGGTAGGCAGCGTGAGTGCAGGGCGCGTGGGCGACGCTGTCTCTGCGTGAACCAAGCAGCCCGCAGGACGTGCAGCACACGGGAGGGAATTTAAGGGTTTCCCTGCCTTGAAGTCAGCACCCCCCGCCACGTTTTCACGTCCACTTAAGGCAGGTCAGCGACTTGCATCAGAAAGGCGCCTGACAGGCCTTCTGCCGTCGTGCGGGGCTGCATCAACGCCAGCCCCAGCGAGAAGGAGCTGCCCTCCAGCCGGTGAGCGCTCGCTGCGCAGCCGGCCGGCGCCACGGAGCCGTGCCCGGGGCTGCATCCTGCCCGTGAACTGCAGTAACCACGCGGGACACACCCTGAAACGTGCCCGATGAGTCTGGCCATTTTTCTGCTTGCATAGCTGGATTGTCTTTTCACTAAAGCTGGATGGGGGAAAGGCCCCTTGAGGACTTGTGCCGCCCAGAAAGCCCCAGCTGCGGACGCCTTGTGGCGGGGACTCGGCGTGTCCCCGCGGGGAGGAGGGGAGAGGCCGGGGTGCCGGCCCTGCAGCGTCGGCGCCGGAGGTCCTGCTCCTCGCCCGCGGCTCCTCCCGTGCTCCTCCCGTGGGTTAGAAGACCTTGGCCCCTTTCCCTTCGTGTTCGCCGCTCCCGTGCCTCTCACCGAGATTCCCCCCACCCGCCCTCGGGCGTCTCCGTGGCGCCCCTGTCCCTCCTCTGAAGGAGGGTGTTGCCAGGACCCTGAGGTCGGGGCTTGGCTGTCGGGGGCCGCTCTCCCTACCCCTGCAGGGTTGGACGGGTTTCTGTGGCCGCGGCCTGTGAGTCTCCGGGGCTGGGATCCCGGAGCCAGACCTGGAGGGGCCCTGGAGTCGGGGCGAGGGGGCGCCCGCTGTGCACCGGGCCTCGGCAGGGCCTTCTGGGGCCAGAGCGGCCTTTGGCAAGGTGCGAGCTGGTGGAGGGAAGAGCCGGGAAGCCTCCTGTGTCCTGCGACCCCGCCGGCTGCCCTGCCTCCGCGGCGGGCCGAGGTCGCGGTCACTGTCCCTTGGCTTGCCCGGGAACCCTTGCCACCTGCCGTGTGGGGTCCAGGGTTCGGGCCTCGGAGACTGTAACCGAACAGCAGGGACTTGGTCCGGATGCCGTGACACCCGGGAAGCCACCGCCGGGGCCTGGCCCCGCGTCGCTCTCCCCCAGGGTCATCCGCCCCACCCAGCGCGTCCCGAGGAGCGGTTTGCATCTGCGCTGGTGGAGCTGTATGCCTCATGCTGGCTGCAGTGGGGAGCCCAGAAGCGCGGAGGCCCGTGTCTAGAGCAGAGGCCCTCCCAGGCCACGCACCACAGACCAGGGGAGGGGAAGGGGGAGCTATCTGGGGTCTGGGGCCTTGATTTTGGAGGGAGGGAAGTGGCTCGGCCTCTCCCGGTTGCGGCCCCTCTCCCCCGCCTCATCCTGCCTCTAGAGGGAAGGTGGCAGGAGTTCCCACCTCCTGGGGGCTGGGAGGGGAACGTGCAGCAGGGTTTGGTCCATGCTACCTGCTCATAAAGAGGTTACTAATCGCGGGAAAGGAATATGTGCACATCGTAAAGAACACAGGAGAGTGTAAGGAAAATAGGAATCACCTTTATTCCCACGTCCTGTTTACATTCTGACTCCTTCCAGACCTCCTTCCTCCCCTCCTGGGGCCCTCCCTCCTGCCTCCCGCTGTGGATAATCTGGGGGACAGGAGGGCCTGGCCCGTCACAGGTGGGGAGGCTGGGTGCAGCCCACCTGCTTGCAGAGTGAGGAGGAAGGGGGGAGGCGCAGGGACGGCCAGAGCCTGGGGGGTCGTCCGCAGCCGGGGGCACAGCTACGGGAACCAGTAAAGTCCTTCTTTTTCTTTTCCTTTCTTTTCTTCTCTTTTCTTTTTTTGCTTAAGCTAGTCTGAGTTGCACGTCTCCATGACCAAGTGAGAGCCCTGACAGAGACAACAAATCTAAGTAAGAATTTTTACACGGTATCTGGTAACTTAATAGATTGAACATGTCTTTTTTTTTTTTTCTGATTATAAGCAAATGTATATTTATTAAAGAGAATTTTGAAATTAAGATGAGTACACAAGGAAAATTTGTCTTTAATATCAGCCACTGTCCAGGGATAATCCCTATCAGCATTTTATTCTGTAATTTATATAATTGATAGTTATTTGTTTCTTGCCATGTCGTTTAAATATATCTGACTGCTTCACCTTTTTTTTTTTTTTTTAATTGATTGATTGATTGATTGTTATGTTGGGTCTTGTTTCTGTGCTAGGGCTTTCTCTAGTTGCGGCAAGCGGGGGCCACTCTTCATCGCGGTGCGCGGGCCTCTCACTATCGTGGCCTCTCTTGTTGTGGAGCACAGGCTCCAGATGCGCAGGCTCAGTAGTTGTGGCTCACGGGCCTAGTTGCTCCGCGGCCTGTGGGATCTTCCCAGACCAGGGCTCGAACCCGTGTCCCCTGCATTGGCAGGCAGATTCTCAACCACTGCGCCAGCAGGGAAGCCCGTAATTTTCTTTTTTTGTAGTATCTTTGTCTGGTTTTGGTATCAGGGTGATGGTGGCCTCATAGAATGAGTTTGGGAGTGTTCCTTCCTCTGCAATTTTTTGGAAGAGTTTGAGAAGGATGGGTGTTAGCTCTTCTCTAAATGTTTGATAGATTTCACCTGTGAAGCCATCTGGTCCTGGACTTTTGTTTGTTGGAAGATTTTTAATCACAGTTTCAATTTCATTACTTGTGATTGGTCTGTTAATATTTTCTATTTCTTCCTGGTTCAGTCTTGGAAGGTGATACCTTTCTAAGAATTTGTCCATTTCTTCCAGGTTGTCCATTTTATTGGCATAGAGTTGCTCGTAGTAGTCTCTTAGGATCCTTTGTATTTCTGCGGTGTCTGTTGTAACTTCTCCTTTTTCATTTCTAATTTTATTGACTTGAGTCCTCTCCCTCTTTTTCTTGATGAGTCTGGCTAATGGTTTATCAATTTTGTTTATCTTTTCAAAGAACCAGCTTTTAGTTTTATTGATCTTTGCTACTGTTTTCTTTGTTTCTATTTCATTTATTTCTGCTCTGATCTTTATGATTTCTTTCCTTCTGCTAACTTTGGGTTTTGTTTGTTCTTCTTTCTCTAGTTCCTTTAGGTGTAAGGTTAGATTGTTTATTTGAGATTTTTCTTGTTTCTTGAGGTAGGCTTGTATAGTTATAAACTTCCCTCTTAGAACTGCTTTTGCTGCATCCCATAGGTTTTGGATCATCGTGTTTTCATTGTCATTTGTCTCTAGGTATTTTTTGATTTCCTCTTTGATTTCTTCAGTGATCTCTTGGTTATTTAGTAACGTATTGTTTAGCCTCCATGTGTTTGTGTTTTTTACGTTTTTTTCTGTGTAATTGATTTCTAATCTCATAGCGTTGTGGTCAGAAAAGATGCTTGATATGATTTCAATTTTCTTAAATTTACTGAGGCTTGATTTGTGGCCCAAGATGTGATCTATCCTGGAGAATGTTCCGTGCGCACTTGAGAAGAAAGTGTAATCTGCTGTTTTTGGATGGAATGTCCTATAAATATCAATTAAATCTATCTGGTCTATTGTGTCATTTAAAGCTTCTGTTTCCTTATTTATTTTCATTTTGGATGATCTGTCCACTGGTGTAAGTGAGGTGTTAAAGTCCCCCACTATTATTGTGTTACTGTCGATTTCCTCTTTTATAGCTGTTAGCACTTGCCTTATGTATTGAGGTGCTCCTATGTTGGGTGCATATATATTTATAATTGTTATATCTTCTCCTTGGATTGATCCCTTGATCATTATGTAGTGTCCTTCCTTGTCTCTTGTAACATTCTTTATTTTAAAGTCTATTTTATCTGATATGAACATTGCTACTCCAGCTTTCTTATGATTTCCATTTGCATGGAATATCTTTTTCCATCCCCTCACTTTCAGTCTGAATGTGTCCCTAGGTCTGAAGTGGGTCTCTTGTAGACAGCATATATATGGGTCTTGTTTTTGTATCCATTCAGCAAGCCTGTGTCTTTTGGTTGGAGCATTTAATCCACTCACGTTTAAGGTAATTATCGATATGTATGTTCCTATGACCATGTTCTTAATTGTTTTGGGTTTGTTTTTGTAGGTCCTTTTCTTCTCTTGTGTTTCCCACTTAGAGAAGTTCCTCTAGCATTTGTTGTAGAGCTGGTTTGGTGGTGCTGAATTCTCTTAGCTTTTGCTTGTCTGTAAAGCTTTTGATTTCTCCATCGAATCTGAATGAGATCCTTGCCAGGTAGAGTAATCTTGGTTGTAGTTTCCTCCCTTTCATCACTTTAAGTATATCATGCCACTCCCTTCTGGCTTGTAGAGTTTCTGCTGAGAAATCAGCTGTTAACCTTATGGGAGTTCCCTTGTATGTTATTTGTCGTTTTTCCCTTCCTGCTTTCAATAATTTTTCTTTGTCTTTAATTTTTGCCAATTTGATTACTGTGTGTCTCTGAGTGTTTCTCCTTGGGTTTATCCTGTATGGGACTCTCTGCGCTTCCTGGACTTGGGTGGCTATTTCCTTTCCCATGTTAAGGAAGTTTTCGACTATAATCTCTTCAAATATTTTCTCTGGTCCTTTCTCTCTCTCTTCTCCTTCTGGGACCCCTATAATGTGAATGTTGTTGCATTTAGTGTTGTCCCAGAGGTTTCTTAGGCTGTCTTCATTTCTTTTCATTTTTTTCTTTAGTCTGTTCCGCAGCAGTGAATTCCACCATTCTGTCTTCCAGGTCACTTATCCGTTCTTCTGCCTCAGTTATTCTGCTATTGTTTCCTTCTAGTGTAGTTTTCATTTCAGTTATTGTATTGTTCATCTCTGTTTGTTTGTTCTTTAATTCTTCTAGGTCTTTGTTAAACATTTCTTGCATCTTCTCGATCTTTGCCTCCATTCTTTTTCCAAGGTCCTGGATCATCTTCACTATCATTATTCTGAATTCTTTTTCTAGAAGGTTGCCTATCTCCACTTCATTTAGCTGTTTTCCTGGGGTTTTATCTTGTTCCTTCATCTGGTACATAGCCCTCTGCCTTTTCATCTTGTGTATCTTTCTGTGAATGTGGTTTTTGTTCCACAGGTTGCAGGATTGTAGTTCTTCTTGCTTCTGCTGTCTGCCCTCTGGTCCAATTCTTTTTATTAGTCTTTTCAAAGAACCGACTCTTGGCCTGGTTATACTTCTCTGCCTTAATAGTTCTCTGATGCTTTCAGATAGATGATTTTTAAAATTTTGTCCCCTAGTTTACTTGTCCTTAGTGGGAGGAGGGTTTGTCTGAAATTTCCTAGTTCACCTGCTAGGGTTGGAGGGTCTCCTGCAGAGGCGGGGGGTGGCTGTGGCTCACCGTGGGTACATGGACACTGGCAGCAGAAGCTCCGGGAAGCACTCCTTGGCGTGAGCCCGCCCAGAGTCTGCCATTAGCCCCACCATATAAAAATGGTCTTAACTCACCAATTAAAGGGAGATTTTCAGATTGGGTAACAAGGCAAAACCCAACTCTGTGCTGTATCTGAGACACACCTAAAACCAAGTGAGTGAGAAAGGTTAAAATTCAACCATTGAGAATGTATATCAGGAAAATGCAAGCAAAAATAAAAGCAGCAGTCACAATCTTAGTATCAGACAAGATAGAATCCGGGCCAAAAAACGTTAAGCCAAGCAGAAGGGGCATTTTGTAATTGAAGGTACAATTCTCAAACAAGATGAAATGGTCAGAAATAACTTCACCAAGTAACAGCCATAGCTTTCCCAAAGCAGAGCTGAGAGGTTTAACCCAGCTGTCAGTCCCAGACAGATCAGACCTAAAGAGCTTGGTAAGGTGCATTTTATGAACATGTGTGTATGTGGATGGATGGATAGATAGATAATGTATTGATGTAATATATAGGTAATACATTCTATACTGATACTAAAAAATGCACTTTCTTTCCAATGCCCATGGAACATTCATGAAAAGGGACCATATATTATGGCACAAAGAAAATCCTCATAGGGACTTCCCTGGTGGTCCAGTGGTTAAGACTCTGCACTTCCACTGCATGGGGCACGGGTTCGATCCCTGGTCGGGGAACTAAAATCCCCATGCTGTGCTGCGCAGCCAAAAAACAAACAAGACAAAAAAATTTCCTCAGAGGCTCTAGATAATGGAAATATACGAGACACAGACTCTTAAACACTGTGCTCTCTATGTTCAAGGAGAAAAGTTGCATAGCTTGACAATTTTGGCAGGAAACTAGAACCTATTTATAAAAAGTGGCATAGCATACTTTAGAAAGAGATATAAATTCCAGTACTGAAAACTACAAAATTCCAGAAGTGAATGGTTAACATTAAGGGTTTAACAGTAGAATGGAAACAGCTAAAAAGAGAACTAGTAAAATAAATCAGATGAAACTATCCAGAATAAAGCAGTGAGAGGAAAAAAAAAGAAAATAGAAGATAGGATGTGGTGAGAACACCAGGAAGAGAGAAGAGAAACGGGACAGAAGCAATATTTTGAGATAATGACTGAGCAGTTTCCAAAACTTGGAAGCCATTAGTCCACACGTTCAGTATCCAACTAATTCCAAGCAGATTAAATGAAAAGAAATTCTACTGTTAAACCAAACCAAGCCAGGATAATAACAAACACCATAAACAACACATGGTGCAGCCATAAACTGGAGCCAATGGGGGAACTTGGAGGCCGAAGGTCATCAGAAGAAGCACCTGTCAAGAGGGAGGAGATATGGGGATATATGTATATGTATAGCTGATTCACTTTGTTATACAGCAGAAACTAACACACCATTGTAAAGCAATAATACTCCAATAAAGATGTTAAAAAAAAAAAAAAAAAGCACCTGTCTCCCGAGCTCTTTGCATCCCATGGAGAGTTGTGTAAGCCCTGGGCCCGGATGGCCACAGTGTAGGTAGTACCCCAGGAGAGGGACCTTGCTCCCTGTCATTCTGTGTATTTATCGGGGAATTGGAAGGGGACAGGGAGTCCCTGGCCAATCCTGCAGCCATGGCAGATTTCAGGCTGTGGGGAATGGCTTTGCTGGTGAAAAGAACATCCGGATCCTGGACATCTTTCACCAGGGGAACGTGTGCTTCCATGACTTTCAGAACTGGTCTTGGCCAGTCTTTTGGGCCCTTCCTGCTGAGCAGCCTATGGGGAGATCACTCGACGGGATCCCCAGGGGCATCCTGTAACAAGTAATTGTCTCCTTACACACCCAGACATGGCTCGCTGAAACCACAGAGAGCCAAAGACAGAGAGAAAATCTTAACAACAGCCAGAGGGAAAAAAGACACTTACCTCCAAAGGAGCAAACATTAATTCAACTGACTTCTCAACAGTGAGAATAAAAAGCAGAAGACTGTGATGTCCGGATCTTTAATCTGCTGACAGAAAGTATCTGCCAACCTTGAATTCTATACCCAACCAAAAATCGACTAGGAATGAAGGCCAAAAAAAAAGACATTTTCAGATAAACTGAAACTGAGAGATTTCAGCAATAGAAGATCCACTGTAAGAGAAATTCTGAAGGGTGTTTTCCAGGCAGAAGGAAATGAGCCAAAATGGAAGATCAGAGATGCAGGCACGGATGAAGAGTACCGAAAATGGTACATCTGGGAGTCAATTTAAACAAGAGCTGACTGTTCAAAACAACAATTACTGTATCTATATCTTTTGCAGTATGTGTATTTATGTAGAATTAAAATAACGGGGCAATAGTACCCTCTAAAGGGAACGAACCCCTTGGGGGGGACGGGTGGGAAGCCACCAAAGCACCCTCAGGAGTTGCCAGTCCACTCATCCTGTTCCTCATGGCTCTGCTTCACCTTTCCTTTTTCTGACCCAAGGCCTCACCCCCAATGAACTCCCACCTGGTTTTGGATTTAGGGCAGGTGCCTGCCCCCCAACTGGAGTGTACCCCGTTTGTGTGTGGGTGTGTTGGGTTCCCTCCTTTCCTGGGCAGAATCAGTCACAAGTGTGTTGCTAGGCTTTCATTTTTAGTTCTCCACTCAAACCTCTTTTACATGTTTTTCCCCTGAATAGTACACATTCATCGCTGAAGATCTGAAAAATACAGAAAAGCACCCAGATTAAATTTCCTGTAATTGCCCTGCACAGAGAGAGTCACTGTTATAGACTTGGTGAGCAGGTCTATTTATGTATGTATCGTTTTTCTTTAAAAAGAGGGGGGACTGTGCTATACACAGCAGTGTAACCTTCTAATGCATTGCACACCTTTTTCCATGTCATGAATGCTCTTCTAAAACAGGATCTGAATAACTGCACAGTTTTGTCATATGGATATATCATGCTTCATTTAACCAATCTCCTTCTGTCCGTGTTTCCTTTTTTTTCTTTTGGTCCTAAATATTGCTGTAACCAGTGACCATCCTGACACACACGTGATTCTTTTCCGAGGATAAATTACTGGGAGTGCATTTGCCATTCAGAGGCTACGTTCATTTTAAGGCTTTGGAGACAAGCCAAATTGCCTCCCCAGCTGTGTAATCTTTGATTAGTCTGCGACTATGCCAAGCTTTTCTCTGAATTTAAAAAATCTGCCTTCTGGACGGTCCCTTTCACTAGGCTTTCCTCTAAGACCTCTTGTCAGGGGTGTAGTAAGTTCTCAGCAGACGAGTTTCTTCTTGCCTCAGCTAACACAGCCTGATCTGCTGTGGCCATATAAGGTCTCAGTGACTCATACCCTCTCTGGACTGGTCAGAATTTGGGTTTAGGAGCCCATGAACAAAATAATCCAAAGTAAAAGTGGCTTAAACAAAATGGAATTATGTTTCTCTCCTATAGATATTTGTCTGTGAGAAGTCCAGAGATGGTCTGGCCAGGCTGGAATGGCATCTCCACTCAGTCCTGCCAGCTCCATCGTCCTGGGATGTGGCTTTCATCCTCATGATCCAAAATGACTGCTCAAGTGCCAACCACCATACGCCCATTCCAGGCAGCAGGAAGAAGACAGGTGTACCCCTTCCTTTTAAGGAGATTTTCTAGAAATAACACACGTCACTTCTGCTTACATCTTATCAGCCAGAACTTATTTAGTCACATGGCTACAGCCAGCTAAAAGGAAGGAGGGAAACGTGGTGGAAACGTGCCTGGATAAAAACTGAAGTCCTATTATTGAAGAAGGTCAGAGTGGCTATTAGGAGACAACTGTACTACTTAATGTGATGGGCTGAATTGTGTCCCCTGAAAATTCATACGTTGAGTCCTAACCCCTAGCACCTCAGAATGTGACTGTATTTGGAGAAAAGTGTCTTTAATGATGTAATTAAGATAAAATAAGGTCATGAGGGTGGGCCCTAATCAAATATGACCATTGTCCTTATAAGAAAAGAGGATTAGGACTCAGACGTGCATAGAAGGAAGAACATGCAAGGACACAGGGAGAAGACGGCTATCTACACACCAAGTAGAGAGGCCTCAGAAGGAACTAGCCTGCTCACACCTTGATCTTGGACTTCCAGCCTCCAGGACTGTGAGAAGATAAATTCTTGTTATTTGAGCCTCCCAGTCTGTGGGACTTTGTTATAGCAGCCCTAGCGAACTAATACACTTAATCTTTTGCTGTGTAACCAATCGCATGGTGGCTTAACAACGCAGGATCTCACAGTTAATGCGGATCAGGAATCTGGGCACAGCTTAACTAGGTCCTTCACTCCCTGGTCTCTCGGAAGCCTGCGTTGAAGTACCACCTGCCTCTCACTTTAAAGCTCAACTGGGCAGGGATCCACCTCCAAGCTCATGTGATGTTGGCAGGATTCAGTTCTCCCTGGGCTGTTGGCCGAGTGGGCCTCCCAACGTGGCAGCTGGCTTCAAGAACGCGTGTGCAAGCCAAGAAGGTGCAGAGAGCCAGCAGGACGGAAGGCTCAGTCTTTTGTAACTTAATCCCAGGAGTGCCACCTTTGCCTATTAGAATGTTAGAAGTGTCAGTGAAAATTCAATTAACAATCAAGTTAAGAAGAAAAAAGAGAATTTTATTCAAGCCAAAATGAGGATTATAAGCCAGAAGGCAGGCTCTCAGAAGCTCTGAGAGCAGTTCCGCCTGGTAGAAGTCCAAGACACAATCATATATATTTTTGAGACAAAGGCTCATATATCGAAACGCCACACTGACATCTTACAGAGAGCTCACCAAAGATACATAGTCCAGGTAAACTCTTACAAAGTGAGCAGTAAGTCAGTACGGCCCCCTCCAGAGTTGGGAAAGAATGCTCATCTCGTAAGAAGTTACATTGCTAGGTCAGAAGAAAGGAAAAGCAAAGTTGATCTCTACGGTCCGGCAGGCGTTCCCATCTTGGAGGAGGTCTGGTTAATGGGTAATGCAGATGCACACTGCACGTTAGGGAGGGAGGAAGCCCAAACGACACAGAGAACTTTCTGTTCAAACTTTTTTGTCTTGCTGTAAAATGTAAACCTTAATCAGAAGCCAGCCACCAGTGACAGCCCACTCTCAAGGGGAGGGGACCATACAAGGTGGTGAATCTCAGGAGGGGGTCACTAGGTCATCCGAGAGGTCTGCCAACCACAGTACCTGACAGCCTGGAGCCCCGTCATTGTGGCCTGTCCTGTGTGAGAGCTGGCACATGGCTTGGCCTGTGGACAAGGGCCTTTATTAAATCAGGGAACTGGGACCTCGAGGCTTGCGGCAAGTTTCTCTGAGGTCTTTCCCCTGAAGGCGGGGGTGGTTGCTGTCCCCCTGGGGACAAGGCTTCCTGTGGCGATGCTGGGTTCACCTGACTGCTTCGTGACAACAGGGTCTGAAATTAGGCGGAGACGTGGCTTGTGGCCTAGAACAGGGCGCTGCCCTGAGTGGGCTCTGGAGGCTTCACGCTGCTTGCCCCAGGCGGCTTCTCTGAGGGCCACCCACTCCCTGCGGGCAGGCGGACGCTGCCCCTCTGCTTGCTCACTGCTGCCCCTCCGGGTGGCGAGGCTCTGGAGCCCGGGACCCTCCCACGCCGGCCGGCCTCGCCCAAGGAGGGCACACCCTCGGGCCGGGCAGTCATGCCGGTGGGGCAGTCTCTGGGGTCAAAGCTGCTTCTCGCTGCACCAGCCAGGGCCTCTCCGGGCAGCAGGCACTGACCAGGCAGGTTTTTACCACCCGTGCCTGCCCCAGGCCCTCCGCCAAGCCCCTCAGCTCCTCCTCGGGCTGCAGACTGGCCCACCAGGGCTCCGCTCCTCCCTGGGGGCCACACCTGGGCTCCCGCCCTGAGGGTCCTCTGGCTCCACGCGGGGCGACCCACTTCCCCCTCCCTCCTCTGCAAGGCTGTCCCGTGAGCCCTCCCTCCGTCCGGGCCGCTGGGTGAGCAAGCACCCTCGCAGGGTCTCCGGCTCCGAGTCCACGGCCAGCCCTCCCTGCCACCCGCCGGGCTCGGCCGGAGTCTCCTCGACTAGGGGCTTCTTCCCGAGGGAGCATGACGCTCACGACCGCCGCGCCCCTAATCCTCGCCCGGGAGGAGCGCTGGGGTCTCCGTGGTCGCGGCGGTCCTAGGAGGCGAGACGGCGGGCGCGGGGGACTGGCTGGCGCCGCGCCCGGCCAATGGCGGAGGCCGCCGCCTCTGGCTGTCAATCTCGCCAGCCTGGCCCCGCCCCTCCGACGGAGCGTCGCGGGACGCAGGGCCGCGGGGGCTGCCGGGACGGACCCAAGATGGCCGAGCGCTTCGGTTCCGCTCCTGCCCGCGGCCCCGAGCCTCATTCATTGCCGCGCTGCTGAGCGGAACCGCGAGCAGGTCCGAGGGCTCCGGGGGCTGTTCCCGCAGGGCGGGAGGCCGCCATGGCGACCCTGGAAAAGCTGATGAAGGCCTTCGAGTCCCTCAAGTCCTTCCAGCAGCAGCAGCAGCAGCAGCAACAGCAGCAGCCGCCGCCGCCGCCGCCTCAGCCCCCTCAGCCGCCGCCGCAGGCGCAGCCGCCGCCTCAGCCGCAGTCGCCGTCGCCCCCGCCGCCGCCGCCGCCGCCGCCCGGACCGGCCGTGGCCGAGGAGCCGCTGCACCGACCGTGAGTGCGGGCCCGCTGCAGCTCCCCGGCCCGCGGCGACAGGGCCGCCCCGTGGTCCCTACCCCGTCCCCCGGCCCCGCGTGGGTCTCCGGCCCTCGGCAGGCGCGGGGAGCCTCGCCGGCCTCTCCCGGAGGCGCCGGGGCGGCCCCGGCCCCAGTCCTCTGCTCTCCCGGCTGCGAAGTTAGGGGAGGAAACGGGGCTGTGTTGTGAGCAGGACTTGGCAGAGCCGAGGCCGCGTGCCGTCCCTCTCCTCCTGGTCTGAGAGGAGGAGAGCTGGGGGCGCAGGACGCTCCGGGAATTGGAGCCGGAGTGATGCGGGGACAGTGGTGACATCATGCCTTGGGACGTCGGGCTGGAGGGCGGGGGAGCGCGCGCGGCCCAATGGAGAGCCTCCTGCGAGGGCCCCTTTAAGCAGCCTGTGGCTCGGGGCTGTCTTCCCGCAGCCTCAGGGCATTTCGTGTCGTTCGGGAGTCGCAGCAGAATGTTGAGCATCAGGGAGAGACCGGCTTGTCTCAGCTCAGGTTGGCCTGCGGGCACTTGAATGAGCTGTGGTTGCCAAGTAAGCGGTGAACTGTCTAGACGGTTGTTGTTAACACGTGAGAAGCAATAAAACTGGCTTAAATATTAGGAAGAGTTGACTGCCCTTTATTGCCTGTCCTCAGTTGGAAACAAATGACGTGTTGCTGAGGGAGAGGTTAATCGCTGGGGGCGAGTGATGTCCCTGTCACGAGTGTCGCGGTCCAGCTTTGCCGGAGCAGTGGTGTCTGCGGACCCCACACACGCTTCCCGTTGCTGACATCTGCTACTGTTTGGAAGCAGGGGGTCTCCGTTGCTTGTGCCAGGGAAAGTTTTTGAAACAGAAGAAGACAGACCATTAACGACACCGTTTAAGAGAACCGAGTACTTTTCCCTGAAGTCTTGTGTGCTGGGTGTTCAGCAGAGGTCAGGGTGTGTGCTCTGCTGCACTTCGGGCCTTTCTCTCATCTCGGGTCATTTTATTTCTGATCTGGGTGTGTACAGGATGGCATTTAACGAGGAAGGTTTTCGCGAAGCAGCCCCTCTAAGAAGCGTACCTTCTTCAGGCTGATTCGTTTTTAGTAATGTTTTCTTCGTTATGCTTCTGATATGATCCTTGCTGTGTCCTGAGGTTTCATTAGAAACTGAGAATTTGGGGAGTAATTTTGGCTTATCTGTTAAAATAAAATCTAGAAACAAATTAAGTTTTCTGCTAAAAGGTGAAAAACCTGTTTGGATACTTAGAGGGAAAAAAAGTTGTTTTTTTTTTTTTGTTTGTTTGTTTTTTAACAATTTGACTTTTCTCTGCAGCAGGTGATTTATAAGCATAAGTATCCATTCCAGACTTTTATGGTCGTGCTTTTCCTGGAGTTAGATGTCGTGGAAGTCCATGCCCTGCGTGATCTCGTATAAAGGCGGGAAGCACCAAGCAGGGCTCTGGGTGGGAAGGAAGGCCTTACTTCCGTCCCTGTCTGCTTGTTCAAATACTTGGTCAGTCTGAAAATATGCTTTCTGTTTCTTATGCTGATTTGACAGAACCTGAATTAGCTTATCTTCTTCGAAATCGGGGTGTAAAGAGGTTTCCTTCTTAAGCCAGCTTGACAAAGTAGATACGTTTTGTTTCATTACTTTATTGTAAGGAAATGTATGATTGACTTATTTTTAAAATTTAGTCTATCATTTTTGCATAAATAATACATTAACATGGTACAAATTCCAAAATTGCAAAAAGGTAATTAAAATGTCTCTCTCCCGTTCCTTTCTCCTGAGTACCTAACTCCATTCCCAGAGGCAAGCTTCCTCCTTCTGTATCCTACCAGATATAATCTATGTATTATATATATGAAGATAGATTTTAAATTTTTTAAAAACAAAAGTACTTCAGAATAGTAACTTTGAAAGGTTCTTAGCATGCTCTGAAATCAACTGCATTGGGCTTAATTATAGTTATTTTAAATAAAATGCATAAATGTTACATTTTTATGTACTTTGCTGTTGAGAAAGCAAGTATTCATTAATTTTGAGTAACGAACTCACTGCTTACAAATTTGGATCTTGGCATTTCTGTTCAGATGCTTCAGCTGAAAAATTCATTCCCCAAAGTAAGATTGGCCAAAAGCAATTAGAAAGTAACTGTTCTATTTTTATGGCTCTTGCTCTCTGTGGAGTTATAGTGTCACCAGCCACGCGTGGGCTTCAGTTGAAGGATCTGAGTGCCTACTCCCAGCTCAGCGTATGGGATACAGGGGTTCCGGGTGGTACTGGCCACAGTCTCAGCAAGGCTGACGTGCAGGGGAGTGCCAGAGCTTGGCAGGGTCCTAACTGCAATTATGAGGCAGTTGACATTGGCCTTTGGCACTTTCTCACTCTCCTTCAGATTCCCTCCTAGTTTTTCTCTGATTTTAATTATTTGCTGAACGTCTAATGTGTGCCAGCCAGTATCCTAATAGGTGCAGGGCTACAGCCGTGAACAGATACAGCTCTGCCCTCATGAAGCTTACATCTTAGTGAGGGACATAGACCAGAAAAAGGATACATAAGAAAAACACACAGTATGTTAGACAGTGATAAACGAAGCAGGAACAGCAGCAAAGCAGGGAAGGGGGTCTAGGAAATGTCAGGGTTAATACGGTATTGACGTGTCAGATAGGGTGTCCAGGGAAGGGCCACTGAGATGGTGTCTTTTGAGTAAAGACCAGAAGAGAGTCAGGGATTGCCATAAAGGTATGTGGAGGGGCGTTCCAGGCAGAGGGAGCAGGTCCAAACCCCGCTGATGGAGGAATAGCGAGGAGGTAGTGTGGCCCGTTGAATTAGCGAGAGGGAGACTCTTAGTAGGAGCTGAGGTCAGAGAGGTGGAGAGAGTACCGTACCAGATAGATGAGTAGGCCCTTCCTTCAAGGTGGAGTAAAGACAGTGGCATTTAGTCTAAGTGAGGTGGGAAGTCATTGGAGGGTTTGGTCCGAGGAGTGGCAGGATTTGAGTTCCATTTTTTTTTTTTTTTTTCTTTAAAGACTGATTGATTGATTGATTGCTATGTTGGGTCTTCGTTTCTGTGCGAGGGCTTTCTCTAGTTGCGGCAAGCAGGGGCCACTCTTCATCGCGGTGCGCGGGCCTCTCACCACTGCGGCCTCTCTTGTTGCGGAGCACAGGCTCCAGACGCGCAGGCTCAGCAGTTGTGGCTCACGGGCCCAGTTGCTCCGCGGCACGTGGGATCTTCCCAGACCAGGGCTCGAACCCGTGTCCCCTGCATTGGCAGGCAGATTCTCAACCACTGCGCCACCAGGGAAGCCCTGAGTTCCATTTTTAAATGAATACTGGCTGAGAACTGAGTGAAGGGGAGCATGGTCAGGAGCAGGAGACCAGGTAGGAAGTTAGTGACGTGGTCAGGTGAGATGATGGTGAATTCTGTCAGGTTGTTGGCAGTGGCACGGTGGGAACTGACTGAATTTTGAAGGTAGAACCAACAGGACTTGTTCATCTCTGTCTGCTAAGCATGACATAATTTAGCCATAGTTGGTGTTATCAGTTATATTCAACTGCAAGTAACAGAAAACTCTGCTGCCGTAACTTAAATAGGAAAGAATTTATTATAAGACAGCAGTGTCTGCTTGAGGAAGCTCACCAGTGATTAGGGACCCAGCTTCTTTCTTATACTTAACTTGCAAACCCTCATCCTCATTCTTTCCCATTTTTTAAGTTGGGTTGTCTTTTTATTGTTGAATTGTAACAGTTATTCATAATATTCTGGGTACTAGACCCTTATCAGATGCATGATTTGTAAAATGATACTCCCTTTCTTGGGTTGTCTCTTCACTTTTTTTTTTGGCTGCGCCCTGCGGCTTGTGGGACGGCTTGTGGGATCTTAGTTCCCCGACGAGGGATCGAACCCAGTCCCATGGCAGTGGAAGTGTGGAGTCCTAACCACTGGACCGCCAGGGAAGTCCGTGTACAGTCTTGATTACCATTAGTTTTTTTTTTTTTTTTAAAGATTAATTTACTTATTTTTGGCTGTGTTGGGTCTTTGTTGCGGTGCGAGGGCTTCACATTGCGGTGGTTTCTCTTGTTGCAGAGCACGGGCTCTTGGCATACGGGCTTCAGTAGTTGTGGCACACAGGCTCAGTAGTTGTGGCTCGCGGGCTCTAGAGCGCAGGCTCAGTAGTTGTGGCGCACGGGCTTAGTTGCTCCGCAGCAGGTGGGATCTTCCCAGACCAGGGCTCGAACCCGTGTCCCCTGCATTGGCAGGTGGATTCTTAACCACTGCGCCACCAGGAAGTCCCTACCATTAGTTTTGTATCACAGTTTAAAATCATGAAATGTGAGTCCTCCAACTTTATTCCTTTTCAGGATAGTTTTGGCTATTCTGGGCCCCTTGCATTTCCATTTGAATTGTAAGATCTGATTGTCAGTTTCTACGAAGAAGCCAGCTGGGATTCTCTGATGGGTATTGCACTGAATCTGTAGATCAGTTTGGGGAGTATTGGCATCTTAACAATATTACGTCTTCTGATTCTTGAACGTTGGCAAACATTTTATGTAAATGGTCAGACAGTAAATATTTCAGGCTTTGTGAGTACATCTCTGTAGCAACCATTAAACTCTGCCATGGTAGAAAAAAAGCATCCAGAAGCACTATGTATGGTTAGGGGTAACCCAGTGATACCGGCACTGATTGGACTGCCCTTCACCAGTCAGAAGCTCAGTGCCCAGTGGGCCACTGTTTAGACTTGGAATCATGTTGTGCACTATAGTCAAATATACTGTAAAATGAAAAGGGATGTGCAAAAAAATAAAAACAAAAAGCAAAACCTACTAGAAAAGGAGAAAGGGGAATGAGTAAACTTCTTTTCTTGCGGACAGATGTGCACATAGCCGCTAGTCAAACCAGCCTCAAACAGGATGCTCATAGCTTAATAATAAAAGCTGTGCAAAGGCCAAAAACAAAAACAAAAAAAAAAACCCCGTGTATGGGTTACCCCTAACCACGTCCGGCTATAATGGCACACTACACAGTAGCAGTGAACCGTAAGTGAATGTGTGCCTCTGTTCCAATAAAATTCTATTAAGGACGTTGAAATTTGAATTTTGTATAGTTTTCACGTCATAAAATATTATTCTTTGATATTTTTGGGGGGGGGTCAAACGTTTAAAAACGTAAAAACACTTCTTAGACTGGCCGAAACAGGTAGGCTGTAGTTTGTCTACCCCTAGATTAGATATGATAGGACCACTTTGGGGAAGCATTTCTTTTTTGGTTGCTTTTTATTAACTAGCTCAAAAAAAATTACACATATACGTTGTAACAACATCTTCAAATAGCACAGAAGATGGAAAGCAAAGCCTTCCTCCCTGGCTGTCCTAGTCTCATTCCCTAAAAATAATAATTGTTAAGTTTCTTTTGTTTTCTCTGATTTTTTTAATGCATATACAAGTCCTTTTTTTTTTTTGCATGAATGAGCTCACACTATATTATTTCACTTAGTATATCAAAGACATTGTTTCATAGCAGTACCTATCATTCTTATTAACTGCTTATAATACTGTAGAATTTCTTTTTAAAAGAGGACTTATGGAGATGTAAAGGCAAAGGTCTTACAGTGTCCTGACTTTCATATTCTCTCCTCCTTCAGAGGCCCCACTCCCATTACCTCTGGTCCCTGCAAGTGAGCCAACCACTCAGTAAACTACCTTGGAATGGAAGTCTTATTCAGATAACAAGAAGGAAAAATTAACACGGTATAAGATACTATTTAATGTTGTGTTAACTTGAATCAGTTTGGGTGCTAGAATATGTGTTAGAGACGAGATATGCCGTAGATCCTTGCTGCTCAGAGTGTGGTCTCAGGGCCAGCCAGCAATTTGGTATCACTTGGGAGCTTATAAGAAGTACAGAATCTCGCCCTGCCTTAGACCTACTGAATCAAGAGTCTGCATTTTAAGCAGGTTTGTGAGCAATTTATGTGCACATTAAAGCTTGGGAAGCTCCACTGTAGATGATCAGGACCTACTTTTCTGTTGATATAATATAATATAATATAATATAATATAATATAATATAATATAATATAATATAATATAAAATTCCATCAGCATTTGGGAGGGAAGACTTACGTTGCTTACATCTGTCCAGGTGTAGCTGAGGCAGTATCATTTCTCTGTCCTAGGGCCATGGAGCATTTGTGTAGCTGTCAAGTAGGGTGTAACCCTGACAAGGGAGCTGTGGTGGCATTAAGAGCTCCCAGCTACTGGGAATGGGCACTTCAGTGGGGACTGGACTAGATGACCTGGAAGGGCTCCTTTCAGCTGAGCGCCTGTGTGTGCCGGGGCCTGTTCTGGGCCCTTGGGTCACAGCAGTGAACAAGGCCAGTGGTGTTAAAGACTATGGAGAAAGACAAGGCAGAATAAGGGGGAGGGGGGCTGTGTGGTGTTGTTTAGGGTGCGAAGTGCACTGAGAAGGTGATGCTGGAGCAGGGGGAGGGGGGCGGGTATCTAGAGGAGGTGAGGTCCAGGTAGAGGGAACAGATGAGCGGGAGTGCTTTCCATGTTGGAGGAGGAGTAAGGAGGCCAGAAAGAGGAGATGAGGGGTAGCCGTTTAGGGCCTGTACCCCAATATAAGGACTTTGGATTTTACTCTGACCAGATGCTTACTTGTGTAGTCAAACAAGTGATATAACTTACGATGCTAAGCCAACACCAAATGCTGGCTTGGAAGAGACTGGGTCACTTAGTCATTGCTGGTGGGACTGTACAATGGACAGCTACTCTGGAAAACAAGCAGTTTCTTGTAGAACTGAACATATAGTTACTATATGACCCGGCAGTTGCACTCTTGGGTGTTTATCCCGCAGAAGCGAAAACTTCTGTTCACATAAAAACCTGTACACAAATGTTTGTAGCAACTTTATTCATAGTAGCCAAAAACTAGAATCAGCTTAGATGTCCTTCAGCAGGTGAATGGTTAAACTACTCAGCAATAAAAAGGAACAAACCCCTGATAATACATGCAACAACTAAGATGAATCTTGAGGAAATTATGCTAGTGAAAACAGCCAGTCCCAAAAGGTTATATACGGGCTGGTTCTACTTATGTAACATTTTTGAAATGACACAGTTCTAGGAGTGGAGAATAGATGAGTGGTTGCCGGGGTTAGGGGTGGGTGGAGGTACAGAGTGGAGGGCCAAAGGAGGTGGGTGTGGTTCTCAAAGGGCAGCTCAAGGGATCCTCATGGTGATGGAAGTGTTCCCTATCTTTTTTTTTTTATACATTTATTTATTTTATTTATTTATTTTTGGCTGCGTTGGGTCTTCGTTGCCGCACGCGGGCTTTCTCTAGTTGTAGCGAGCGGGGGCTACTCTTCGCTGCGGTGCATGGGCTTCTCATTGCGGTGGCTTCTCTTGTTGCGGAGCACGGGCTCCAGGCATGTGGGCTTCAGTAGTTGTGGCTCGTGGGCTCTAGAGCGCAGACTCAGTAGTTGTGGCGCACGGGCTTAGTTGCTCCATGGCATGTGGGCTTCAGTAGTTGTGGCTCGCGGGCTCTAGAGCGCAGACTCAGTAGTTGTGGCGCACGGGCTTAGTTGCTCCATGGCATGTGGGATCTTCCCGGACCAGGGCTCAAACCCGTGTCCCCTGCATTGGCAGGCGGATTCTTAACCACTGCGCCACCAGGGAAGCCCAGTGTTCCCTATTTTGACTGTAGTGGTGGATACACAGACTTACACATCTGATGATATTGTGTAGAACTAAATGCACACATCCGCACAGATGAGTAAAAGTAAAACTGGAAATCTAAAGATCAGTGGATTGTCTCACTGTTCTGGCTGTGATTGTTTTGCAGAATGTTAGCATTGGGGGAAACTGAGTGAAGTATACACTGGATTTCTTTTATTGATATTTCTTACAGTTGCATGTGAATCTACAACTACCTCATTAAAAACTTTTTTTTAGAAAAGATTTTCAAAAAATACTTATTTGTTTATTTATTTTTGGCTGTGCCAGATCTTAGTTGCAGCACGTGAGATCTTTAGTTGTGGCATGCGGGCTTCTTAGTTGTGGCCTGCATTCAGGATCTAGTTCCCTGACCAGGGATCGAACCCGGGCCCCCTGCATTGGGAGTGTGGAGTCTTACCCACTGGACCACTAGGGAGGTCCGCCTCATTAAAAACTTTAATTAACAAAAAAGGGCACCCTGGTGGACAGGGAGCAGGAATGAAAGAGGCTATTCAAGTAATCAGAGCTGATTGAGGTAATCAAATAAGCTAGAGGTGCTGGCAGCTTGTGCCAGGCTGGGAGCAGCAGTGCTGGTGGCGAGGAGTGCTCACATTCCTTCCTCTGGGGAGGAAGAGCTGCTGGGATTTGCAGACAGATTTTTTAAAAAATTGAGATTATGATTTACATATCATAAAATTCACCATTTTAAAATGTACAACTTAGTGGTTTGTAATATATTCACATGGTTCTGCAACCATCACTACTGTCTAATTTCTGGAACATTTCATCACCCCAGAAAGAAAGCCCCTCTTCATTAGCAGTCAGTCCCCATTTTCCCTCCCCCAGCCCCTGGCAACCACTAATTTATTTCTGTCTCTATGGATTTGCCTGTTCTGGACATTTCTTGTGAACGGAATCATACACATGGGGCCTTTTGTGTCGGACCTTTTTCATTTAGCATAGATCGCATTTTGAATTACACCTTCTTCTATTAGTAATCGTTACAGTACTCAGTTAAATTACTAGTAAGAAAGGCTTTCACAGCCCTTTTCTGTGATATAGACTGTGTGGTGGGGAAATCGTAGGCCTTGCTTCCCCTAATCAAACAGTACTTTTTCTTTTCGGCCGTGTCGAGCGGCTTTTGGGATCCTAGTTCCCTGACCAGGGATTGAACCCGTGCCCTTGGCAGTGAAAGTGTCGAGTCCTAACCATTGGACCGCCAGGGAATTCCCTTAAGCAGTACTTTTATTTTAAAATTATGTATGAAACATAATTCCAAAATGACTTTGGTGTTCCATTCCTTCTTAAAAAAAAAAAAAAGATCCAAAAGAGTCCTGATCTTCTAGGAACACTCTCATTAGTACAGTGCTTGGTGAAAGTTAAAGAGCAGCTGATGAGGAATCAGAAGACCTGGCTCTCTGCCCAGCCATTTACTGCCCTGCTCCTGCAGGCGGGGCAGCCTCTGGGCCTCAGTTTTACGCATCGTGTGGGGTGTGTAGGCACCGACTCGGAAATGTGTATGTGACAGTACCTGTGACCACAAATAGCAAGACAAGTTTTCATTTTGAAGGTGGAGTTAAAATAAGCACGTTTACAAAAACAGCTGAAGGATCAGGCCTGTTCTTACCTTGTTTATCCAGCTCTCACCCTGCTCATCCAGTTCCTGCCTGGAGCAAGGCCGTTCCGTTTTCACCTTAATTTCCATACTTACTCTTCTTGCAGAACAAGTCAGTTTGACATCGTAGTTCATCAGCCTAATTAAATTCCATGGGGGAATGAAATAGTTGTAGTTTTCTTAAACTTCCAAGTTGGTTTATTGACAAAATAAGACGGGAAGGAGGTATTTGAAGCAGGGACGATGGCATGTACAAGAACTGAGTTTGAAGGTGCATGACCAAAACGACTGAGTTATTTCCAGTGGCCAGAGTTCCCCTGCAGGTTTCCTGACGGAGGAAGGTAGCCTGAGGCCAGACTCTACTGGGCCTGGTTAAGCCAGGTTGGTGTTTGCACTGGGTGGGAGTGTTTGTTACTTTTGCCGCTATATTGCTGCCCTGACATCTTTCAGTGGGTAGTGTTGGAAGGGTCGTTTTTTTCGTTTTCTGATATTTTTGGTTAATGCCTCTTTGTTGGGGTGTCTGAGGGTAAAGTCTGATCCTCACACTTTAAAATGTGGGTATTCTTCAGTGTGATAAAAGAGAAGATTTTACAAGGTAAGTGTTTTGGTAGCAATCAGGTGGTTTTGTTTTTATGCTCCTCACCCAAAATAGGTACTTAGTAATTATTGTTTAAATTTTAATAGCAAGACTAGTAACCACTGAAGACTTTGACTGTCTGTCTGAAGAATCTTATGATTTTAGGGCTATCTATTGAGTGTGGAAAAGATGAAAATTTAAATATACTACAGCAGATTTTTTTTTCCCCCTCAAAAGTGTTTAGATTGCTGGAAAATGATTGTGGATGAGTTAGGAAGAGAAACTTAAAACATGTGCTTCTTTGTAGCTGACTATGAGAGAACCTGTGCTGCCCTCTTTCTGGCAGTAAAGTTGTGAAAGTCAGGGTCATCAGATGTGCCGTGATTGATGTCTTGGTCACAGCCAGAGGGGCTGAGCGCTGCAGCTCGGACTCCACAAAGTGCTTGAACTCAAGCCTGTGGGGTTGCCCTACAGTTTCTCTCTTTTTTAAGTTTTGCTGTTTCTACTTTTCTTTCCATCTCTTGGTTCTGCAAACTCAAGTTTAAAGTAATTATCATTTATCTTCTGAATCCTGTTTGTAAGACTGACTTAAGAACTTCTGAGTCAGTTTTAACGTGTATGTAACCTACTGTCCTACAGCAAACGCTTACTTATCCATTCCTTTGTTGTCTGTCTGAAACACCTTCTCCAGTGTAGGTGCTGTGCTGAGTGCCAGTGAGAGAGACACGATATGGCCCTTGCTCTTAGTGAGTCTGTCATCCCTGGGGAGGAAATTGCAGGAACAGTTACTACCAAAGAGTGTGATGGAGGTGCTGGCTGATGGCCGGGCCTAGGGCAGGGTCCTGGGTGAATAAGGCAGGCTTTCCCCACATGGAGCTCGGAGGAGGAGCTAGACCCAAACAGACAACAGAAGAATGTATTTTTATTTTGGTGGGTGAGATTGATATTTTCTCTTTGACTTTCTGCTAGTTTCATAAACTTTTGCTCAAGTTCTGGCTTGGGGGAACAGCACAGTAGGTCGTAAGGAAGTCAGGCGGCAGGTCCAGAGAGCTGTATTGTTTATTGTTACCTGTATTCTTGTGGTTTATTCCACATATGAGGAGGGAGACAAGGTTCTTTTTGAAGCTCATATTTGTATTTATCACTTTTCTATTCTGACCATCGTTAAGTAGTGAGGTCCACTCAGTTTAGTGTTTGTCGACCTTTTTCTGCTTACCATCCCCCTAGGAATCATTTTAGACCTCACGGTAGGAGGCTACCCAGGGAGGGGCCACTACCTATATAGCTAGGAGACTGGGTGTATGAATTCAGTTCACTTAAGGCCTTTGGCAGATTCTCACTTTGGAAAAGAGTAGTGGATACGTGAGTTAGTTTGCTTCCTAACGTGCTTGGAGTGGTCAGTGTTCTTTAATTTTCTTGATGGCTGTCTTAAACGAGGTAACCTCTGAGCTGCTGTAATAGAGACTTTAATGTGGTGGCTCAAAGAAGAGAGCATTTAAATTCTCATAGCGCTTTCTTCTTTAAATTGAGGTATTTTATTTATATACACACACACACACGTACACACACACACACACACACACACACACACACATATATATAGTAAAATGTACCCTTTTTAATGTACAGATCAGTGAATTTTGACAGTTGCATAAAGCTGTGTAACTACTACCACAATCAAGATATAGAACAGCGCCATCACCTCCTAAAGATTCCCCCTGCCTCGTACGTCTTTGCTGTCAACTCCCCCCTTCTCCGCGAGGCCCCTGGAAATTACTGATCACCTTATGTTCCCCTGGTTTTGTGTCTTCCAGAACGTGGTATAAATGGAATTATCCTTATGTATCTTGAAGCTGATACATTGAGATTCATCCTTGTGTGAATCAGTGGTTTGCTGCTTTTTACTGCCAAGCAGTGTTCCGTCATTTGGCCGTGTCATTTATCCATCCACTGGGACATTTGGGTTGTTTCCATCACAGTGTTTTTGAAGCGAGTGACTCATGAGGGTGGGTGGTGAGGGGCCTCTGCCTCTTGTGGTCACTTGGGACTCAGGCTCCTTCCATCCTGTTGCTCTGCAGCCTTCTTGTGGTCTTTATCTGTATAATCAAACACTGGGTGTTAGGAATGTTTGTTCCAGTCGGAGGGAACTAGAAGGGGGATGCCCAGGGCGGGCCAGCAAGGCAGAAGCTCCACCGACTACTTCTGTTCCCATTTCATCTGTGAGGACTAAGTCACGTGTCTGTCCCCGGCTGCGGGGAAGCTAGGCTGTGGAGCTTCCAACCAGGAGGCATGTGTCTGAGAAGGGAAGCATGGCATTTTGGTGGCTGACTAGCAGTCCGCAACGTAGCTTATCAGTAAGAGTCTCTTTTAGGAAAGAGACCAGCGGGAGATACACAGTCACCAGTCCATATGGTGATGGACTCTTATTACTGGCCAGTCATCGGGAAGCCCCTCTCCGCATGCCTTGGGCTTGTCTTCTCATTCAGGCTCTGTCTGTCCTTCTTTTTGGACCCTGACTTTCCCCTTTGGAGGCTCTTCCTTGTCCATTTTCTTCCCTGGCCACATCTGTAGTGCCTTTTGGAGGGTGTGTCTTTCGTGGATTTGCATAATTGTAAGAGCCTGTTCCTTTAGGTGTACTTGTTGGAAACTGAGGTTGCATTAGGGATTAAATAGAGGTGTTTGTTGGTTAGTTTTTAAATTTCTTTGGTACTAGAATTCCCTCCAAAGCTTAGTAGTCTTCTGGTTTAGGTGTTTCTAGTTAGTACCATGTACTGGTGACCTGCGAACACTCAGATTCTTTTTGGATGTAGTTATCAAGCCTGATTTATTTTTTGGCTTCCTCTTTGGATTGACCCTCTCTACCTTATTTCTGTGGTGCCTACCTCAGAGACATCTCAAGTCATAGGTTTGGGTGGGAAGCAAGCACCTTTTATCTGATCTTCTTGACCAGGCTGTTTATCTCCTTTTTTGGGGCTGAGAAGTCTTACTAGGAGGCTTTTGAGAAAGTCTCTGGGCAGGGGGCTTGTTTCTAGCCGTTTGGGGATATAGAAGCAGTTAGCCATTGTCTGAACGTTATTTTACACCTAGGAGTGTGAGGTCTGTGTGGTATGCTGACTGTAGTCGGTAAATACGACTTTGAGAAGTGGCAGCAGCTTGGTATGTAGAGTATTTTGTTGATATCATTGTGTTTCATTGAATTGCACACTCCGTTCATCCGTGTGATCTTGGGTGAGCGCTGTTTGCACTGCAGTTTCTCCTTCTCTCTAAACTAGAGAAGGCAGGTGCATTAGTGACACCCCTTGACTTTTCTATGGCGCCCTGCCCTGTAGGGAACCCTGGGCTAGGCTCCTCCCCTCCTCCCTGACCTCAGAGCCACCCTGCCCCCAGCAGGAGTGGCTGGTTTACTTCTAGGAGTCAGGCAGCACTACTGAACGAGTGAACGCCTTGTAGGAATGGATGGAGCGGATAACACAGCACATGCAAACTTCCTTCACTCTTTGTTTTTCCTTTCAGAAAGAAAGAACTCTCAGCCACCAAGAAAGACCGTGTGAATCATTGTCTGACAATATGTGAAAACATAGTGGCACAGTCTCTCAGGTAACTGCACTTTGAACTTCCTAGTGAAAATTAAAAATTTCTATATTTTCATTCTTAATGGGCTAGAATATTCTTTGTCTCCGCAATTGTTTTAAAACCTTTACAGGACCCCCTTCCCCATACTTCTGGCTACATATACGGAGGATGTCCAGACACTGTAATGAGTAATGTTTCCATAATCTTACATAGTATCATTGTAACCATTATGATAATTGAACGTGTTTATATTTTACTTATTGCAGTATTTGGAACAACAAGAGCCTGTCCAATTATAGTGGTCTTTTTTTTTTAATTGGAGTATAATTGCTTTACCATGTTGTGTTAGTTTCTGCTGTACAATGAAGTGAATCAGCTGTATGTATACACATATCCCCTCCTTCTCAGACCTCCCTCCCCACCCCCATCCCACTCATTTAGGTCATCACAGAGCACCGAGCTGAGCTCCCTGTGCTTTATAGCATGTTCCCATTAGCTATCTATTTTTTTAAAAATAAATTTATTTATTTGTCTATTTATTTTTGGCTGTGTTGGGTATTCGTTGCTGCGCGTGGGCTTTCTCTAGCTGTGGCGAGTGGGGGCTACTCTTGGTTGCGACGCACGGGCTTCTCATTGAGGTGGCTTCTCTTGTTGCAGAGCATGGGCTGTAGGGTGTGTGGGCTTCAGTAGTTGTGGTGTGCAGGCTCAGTAGTTGTGGCGCATGGGCTTAGTTGCTCCGTGGCATGTGGGGTCTTCTGGACCAGCGATCGAACCCGTGTCCCCTGCATTGGCAGGCGGATTCTTAACCACTGCACCACCAGGGAAGTCCCCCCACTAGCTATCTATTTTACACATGGTACCCCAATGTTCATTGCAGCACTATCTACGATAGCCAGGACATGGAAACAACCTAAATGTCCATCAACAGACGAATGGATAAAGAAGATGTCGTGTATATATATATGTGATGGAATATTACTCAGCCATAAAAAGGAAGGAAATTGGGTCATTTGTAGAGATGTGGATGGACCTAGAGTCTGTCATACAGAGTAAAGTAAGTCAGAAAGAGAAAAACAAATATTGTATATTAATGCATATATGTGGCATCTAGAAAAATGTTACAGATGAACCTACTTGCAGGGCAGGGATAGAGATGCAGATGTAGATAACGGACGTGTGGACATGGGTGAGGGGTGGGATGAATTGGGAGATTAGGTTTGACATAAATGCACTATCGTGGTCTTTTGTTTGCTTTTCTTCCGCACTTTGCCCCTGTCCGACCCTGTGGGAGTGCACGCGCTCCCCCATGGCTGCTGCCAGCTCAGTAAGGCTCTGGGGCCAGTGGGATCGTGGGCACTGACTGGAGGTCTGCTTCCCTGGCTCGATTGCTCCTCTGTGGTGAACTAGCAGCACCTTCTTGTATAGCTTCTTTGCAAATTCTCCTCATTCTCTTTACTTTTGACTGTCGGTTTTTCTGACCATTGTTTATCGTAGCTGTGGATGGTAAATATTTTAAGCCTGTTTCTAATGGCTGAGTAGGAAACAGATGTACTTATGATTTCAGAATTCCGTTACCCACATGGGCATGTGTGAAGTACTTCTCTCTTGGCTTTTCTTTCCTTTGGAATAAATCATTCATGTTACTCTCCTGTTGGAAAGAGCTCTTTATAATCTGTTAGAAAAAGCTCTGAGAAGAATAATCTTGATTTTAGTACTGACAGAAATTTGGTGATTCATTTATTTTTAGTGGCACCTTGCTTTTGTATTTCATACTTTCAAAGCGATTTCACATAGAATATTTCATTATAGTTGAACTCATTCAGTTTGTGAAGGACAGTGGATGATTTCTGTTTCTATCTAATTTGTAGAAATATTATGGGAAGAAATGAAGTGACAAATTAGAATATGTGCTGAAAATAAAAATATAAAAATTCTAAGTTAGCATGCTATTGCTAGCATAGCTTAGAAAACAATACTAAGATAAAAGTAGGGGAAAAAAAAAGCTTGAATTCTATTTCCACTCCTTATAAGCCAGGTGGTTTTAGATAAGTTTAACTTCTTGGAGCCACTGTTGCCTCATCTATGAAATGTAAACCCAATTTATAAGGGTTCTTGTGGGATGAAGCGACACCCGTGAAACACTGTTGAGAGCTACATACATGTGTTCTCTAGCTACTGAGAGCCAGAAATACATCCTGTCATGATGCACATTGTCCTACAAACTGTTATTACTTTTGTATGAAATGATGGTAAATGCCCGACAGGCTCCTGGTGCCTGCTGCTGTTGTAGCACTGCTGTGCTCACCTGACCTCCAGCATCCAGGTCTCAGGGAGTAACACCTCACTTTGAAAGCTTACGGACCCAGGAAATAGATCTCTTCCAGTCTTAGTGCTTCATGCATTATACTTAGTTTGTTTCTTGACAATTCCCAATGGAATTGATGGGATGTTGGCTTAGATTCACACATTGGTAGTAAAGTATGTTGAGATATGTTAAGACTGATTTGTGGTTCAGTTTGCCATCTTAAATCAGAGTAGTAGCTGATAATAGTTTTTACATTCGTATGTCTATTATGTTTTTATGGAGTAATGCTGATAGTCATTATACTACTTGTTCTACACAGGAGCATATGAATAGGATATTTTTTGGACCCAGAGAGGTTGTTTCTGGTCCCGGCAGATCAAAGAACAAGTTTGTTTTAAGATACTCTGCATACTTTTTAGGAATTTTGGAGTGTAGAGCTGAAGTGGATATTTTATATGCATGTAATGATTTATGAAATCTTCTTGATGGCTGGCATTTCCTGTTATCTCTCCTGAGTGTAATTAACCTCTGGTACATTCTTACAGCTTCTGTGATACACTGACCTTCTCTCCAGTGGGGTTATTCAGTGGCAGCTTCTGAAGTCTTTAATGTGTTTTGTGACTCTTAGTCTACCTAAGCTCTCAATTTGGTGGTCTGTCCTACTGGTTCCTAAATATACATGAACATCAAAATCATCCGAAAGATTTGTCAAAAATATAGTAACGAAGATACCTCACTGCCCTCTTTCCCCAGCACACTTATATTTTCTGTTCAAGTGGAGTGTGCAGATTTGTTTTTTACAAGTATCCTCTTGGGAATACTTAGGAACCCTCATCTAAGCAAGTGTACCTTGATAAAGTGGTTGGGTAAAAATAAGTATACAGGAATCTATAGATTTCCCAAATATTAGCATAAATCAGTTAGAAAATGTAATGGTTCAAGATCCAATTCATAGTAGCACCAACATATAAAATTTCAAGGAATTGACAAGAGATGTGCAGAAACTACATAAGGACGGCTGTTGACTTTCCTGGAAGGTACAGATGACTACTTCCCTTTCTACATGGGAAGATTTCTTTATCATAAAGTTAAATTTTCTCTAAATTAATTCATAAATTTAAAATGATCTTGATCAAAATTCTAGTAGGGATGTTTTTGAACTTGTTCATCTGTAAGAATAAATACATCACTGTTGCAAAGAAAATCTGAAACCATCAGTAATATAGTGCTACCTGGCGTACATGAAATTAAAATAGCTGTTAGACATTAAAGAAGGTATAGAATAGAAAGTGGGAAAGTGTATGTGTGTGTCTGTGTATATGAATTTATGATAAAGATAGCATCTTGTATTAGTATGGAAATGATGAACCACTTGACTATTTAGGGGGGTATTATGTTTCTTCTTCACATTGCAAACAAACATAAATGCCAGATTAATTACCTAAATACAAAAAACTGAAATCATTACTGTAAAAAGAACATTGACTCTCAGGCTGTGGAATGCTAACAGTATAAAGGAAAAAATTGTTTTATCTGGAATATAGTTCAGTATGTCAAAATCCACTTTAAACTGGAAATTACATAAATGCAACTTGGGGAAAGTATTGACTGCATATATATCAAAGGTTTAATAGCTTCTATAAAGAGCAATTATAAATCATGAAGAAAAAGACTATCATCCTAATAGGAAAATAGGCAAAGGCTATGAATAGGCCTTTTGGAAAAGAAGACATGAGATGGGGCCCGTGAGCATAATGGCTAACACTTACTTTGTGCTTCCTGTGGAGGCATGCTCACATTTATTAGTGATCAGTGGGATGAGACTAAAACAGAAATAAGAACATTTTTACCTGTCAAAGTGATAAACATTAAAAAACATTCAGGATTTTTTCAGAGGTGATACAACTTTTTTTTTTTTTTTTTTTAAAGACACCAATTGTACTTGAACATTTGTTACTTTCTTAAAATTTATTTATTTATTTTTGGCTGTGTTGGGTCTTCGTTTCTGTGAGAGGGCTTTCTCTAGTTGTGGCAAGCGGGGGCCACTCTTCATCGCATGGGCCTCTCACTATCGTGGCCTCTCTTGTTGCGGAGCACAGGCTCCAGACGCGCAGGCTCAGTAGTTGTGGCTCACGGGCCTAGTTGCTCCGCGGCATGTGGGATCTTCCCAGACCAGGGCTCGAACCCGTGTCCCCTGCATTAGCAGGCAGATTCTCAACCACTGCGCCACCAGGGAAGCCCCCAGATACAACTTTTTTAAAAGGCAATTTGGCAAACACTATCTGTTTGACTTAACTGTTTCACCTCAGGAGTTTATCCTGAGGAAAGTGTACAGCGATGTGCAGTGCTATTAATTCCGTTAGAAAATTAAAAATAATCTTAATGACTTACCCACAGGAGAATTGAAAAATTAAGATACATTTATAGAAAGGAATATTAGCTAACTTTAAAGAAGGTGATTTATAGATATTTATATTTGTGACCAGAAAAGATATTAGTAATATGTTAAAAATTAAACTTAAAAAATCATGAAAGATTTTTGCTTCTGGCTAAGTGACAAAGACAGGATCTACCTTCCTGCTTAAAGCAATTGATAATGGATAAAATATATGTAACAATGGTTTTCAAGGCACCGGGCATCAGGCAGTTCTGGAAAAATGGAAAACTACTGCAATGAGCCTTATGACTTCCCCAGGTTACTGCCTGGAGGGAGTTTCCCAGCCAGGATGTGAGGAGGGGAAACCCAGGCAGAGCCCAGTGGCTGCTGAGATGGGGAGACAGAGCTGATGGCCTCAGGAGGCAGGGTGGCTGGGGCCCACTGGGGAGAATACCAGAGAGGGGGGAGCTGCACGGAGAGATCAGGGAGACCTGCAGGGGTCCCTCCGTGCCCTGGGGCTGGGGGTGGAACCACCTGAAGGGATTGGAGGGAACAGGTGCTAAACTCAGGTGCAGGAAGAGCTCCTGTTCCCCCCAGCCAGAGTGGAAAACCCCATCCTTCCTGGGGCGTTGGGTGGGCTACTCAGAAGGGTTTGCCTTCTCAACAGGGCTCACTTAGCCCTAGGCTGATATGTCATTCCAATCCTGCCTAGTAAAGCTTAAAAGCAAAACCCAAGGTGATCATACTCTTTCAAAGTAACTTAATTGCATTCCAGAACAAAGTTCAAGAATATTTATCGGAATTCAAAAGTATATAACGCCAACAAGAAAAAAGTTACAAGGTCTGGCATCTGGTCAAAAATTATCAGGAATGCAAAGAAGCAGGAAAACATGATTGACAGTGGAAAAAATCAATTGAAGCTGACCCAGAAATTGCACAGATGGTAAAATTTGTACACAGAAACATTAAAACAGTAACTATAACTGTTCTTCTAGTTCAAGAAGCTAGAGAAAAGATTGAATATGTTAAGTAGAGATAAGACATGAAAAAGACCGAAAATGAACCAAGGTAAGAGTGACAGTGGATTTCTCATTGGAAATAAAAGTGCCAGAAGTCCGTGCAACATCATCTGTGAGATACTGAAAGGAAAAAACCCCTAGAATTCTGTACCCTGTAGAAACTTCTTTCTCAAAAACAAAGGTAAAAGAAAGACTTTTTCAGACTTGCAAAAGCTGAAATAATCTATGTCCAGCAGGCAACTACTATAAGAAATAATAAAGAAAGTGTTTCAGGTAGAAGGAAGATGGTACCAGATAGAAGTCTGGATCTACACAAAGGATTGGAGAGCAATGGAAATGGTAACTATAGTGGGTAAATATAAGACTTCCCCTCTTACTTTTAATCTTTCAAAAATATAATTGATTGTTTACAGAAAAAATAATAACTATGTATTTTGGGGTTTACACATAGGAGTGAAATATATGACAGCCATAGCACAAAGGGTGCAAGAGCAGAAATGGAAATGCAGTTGACCTTTGAACTACATGGTTTTGAACTGCATGCGTCCACTTATATGCAGATTTTTTTCAAAAAATGCTGCAATACTACACAACGCGCGGTTGGTTGAATCTGTGGTTTCCGAACTGCAGATAATTTATACTCGGGTTTTTGACTTTGTGGAGGGTCGGCGCCTCTAGCCCCTCCAAAATATCGATATAGGTTGTATCGATATTAAAAGGATAATAAAGGAATATTGTGAACTTTAGTAACTTAGATGAAATGGACAGTTTCTTGAAAGATGAACTTCTAAAGCTCTCTCAAAAAGAAATAACCTAATTAGCCCTGTATCTATTTTATTAAATTAAAATTTAAAAATCAATATTTGATTTAGTTATTGGAGACCTTTTAAGCATGGTTAGAAATGGTATATAAACCTACTTTTTTCTTTTTTAAAAATTGAGATATAATTGGCATATGACACTGAGTTTGAGGTGCACGTGTTGGTTTGATACATTTGTATAATGCACTATGACAGCCGTAGTGTTAGCTAACACCTTCATCACATCACATCATTATCATTTCTTGTTTTGTGTTGAGAACAGTTAAGATCTAGTCTCTTAGTAACTTTGAAGTTTAAAATACAGTATTGTTGACTATAATCACTAAGCTGTCCATTAGATCTCCGGGTTTTATTTAAGTAAACCTACTTTTTCAACTGTGAATTTTATGGAGTCTCTATACAAATAAAATACTTCTGATGAAAATTTTGTGTTTGAATTGGGATGTGCTGTAAAAAAGATTGTTATATATCCCAGTAATTTTTTCGTATTGATTACATGTTAAAATAATGTTTTGGATATATTGGGTTAAATGAAATATATTATTAAAATTAATTTTACCTGTTTCTCTTTACTTTTGTGTCTATTAGGAAGTATAAAATTGCACTTGTAGCTCACATTGTATTTCCGTAGCACCACTTTGGGCAGCGCCTGGATGCTGTGCCAGCATCCCAGGGACCTTTCCTCTTTATTCACAGCTGTATTCCACAGAGATGAGGTCTGAAATATTGCTGAGGGGCACATTTTTTTTCTTGCTCGTACTTGTTTGTTAATCACTGCTAATGTGGTTCTTTGCTTTCTCTTAGGCTCCTGGCTCTTCTGACTCTTGGTAGGAATTGTGAGGTAGAGAGAGAGTGGGGAGGAGGCCCTTTATTTCAGAGGACTCTAGACTGAGATGTTTCAAGAATAGCAGCTTTGTCCAGGGGCTGTATTACTGCGGGGCCATCCTTCACTGTGCTGTGAAGTCAGTTTCATGCACGTGGCCATGGGTCTCTCTCTCTTGGCTGTGTTTAGCCAACTGGATCACAACTGCCTGACAGGCTCTCTCAGTTAAACTTTTAAAAATCATTTACAAGCATCGCCTAGATTCCAGTTCTTGAGACTGATGGAGCAACAAAAACACAGCCTGACCATGATCACGTTGAGTTTGGAACATATTGAAAGCAAGATGAAAAAGGAGTAAAGGAGTTATATTGGTATATTGATTTTCTAGGTTCTGAGAATATTGTAAGAGTAGAAGTAACTTGTTGGCAGAGGGCAGATGGCTATCTGAGATTTAAGTATCTGAAGCCGTGTCTTTTTTTCTTTTTTTTAATTGAGTTAAAGTACATACAAAGCAGTGTCTTTTAAGATTTTTTGACTAAAACTTAAACAAAATGAGATTGTCTTGCAAGTACACTTCTATTTTTAAGAAATTCTTAAGTTTTAGAATAGTTTTAGATTTACAGAACAATTACAAAGATAGTATAGGGTGTTCCCATAAACTCCACATGCAGTTACCCAAATTATTAGCATCTTACATTACTGTGGTGCAGTTTTCACAGTTAATGACTCAATATCGGTATACTGTCAGCCTTAATTTTTATGTAATGTCCTTTTTCTGTTCCAGAATCCCACAGAGGATACCAGAAACTTCACTATGTTTTGTCGTCATGTCTTCTGAGGTTCCTTTTGGCTGTGACAGTCTCTCTTCTTTTTTTACTCAGAAATTCTCCAGAATTTCAGAAACTTCTGGGCATCGCTATGGAACTTTTTCTGCTGTGCAGTGATGACGCGGAGTCAGATGTCAGGATGGTGGCTGACGAGTGCCTCAACAAAGTCATAAAAGTAAGAGCCCTGTGGACGGTGTCCTACGAGCTGTGATCGTTGTAGCCAAGAGAAGAGACCATAACTTAGCGTTCTCTTGTTTTGAGTAGCAAAGTCCCTTAGGTCGTCTGCACTGTTTCCATTTATGGTGTGTGGTTTGGAGGCTCTCTGCTGTGTGCCAGCATGCCGGCTGCACCTGCCCCATCAGAGGGAGCGGGTTTGCCCTCGTGCCTGCGCAGGGCATAGGTCAGGGGTGGGCGCTGATGGTGGCCACTGGGTGCTCCTGGGGAAAGCATCACTTTGTTGAGAAACCATGAGGCCTTGAAAGGCAGGGCGACGGGGAGTGGGATCCGCCTTTGGTGTCTTTGTCTCCTAAGACCTGGGTCAGGCAGTACTGTTTGCCTTCTCTGGTAGCTTCGCTGGAGTTGGTGTGACGTGACTGGAGAGATAGGAGTTCCCAGAAAAGGTTGATGAAGCCCGAAAGCCAGAGCTACCTGGGTGGTAGGTGAGATAAGGAGAGGGCGGGGGACACCTGTCCTCTTTGCTTACTGCTTCCCGGTGCAGAGTTAGTACCCAAGACCACTGTAGCTTTAATCCACTTTCCCCTTTTTTTGTTTTCTGCTGCCATTGAAGATAAAGTCTTTCTTCCATAATTCTTACGGTGTTGGAAAACAATCCTTGTTTTTCTCATTCTGCCATTCTCCTAGTTTGTATCCTCAACCACCCTGGGCACCTTCTTCCAGGTCACCTTTGAGTGTGTGAATGAGCCTTTTGAATTTTGTGTCTAAGCTTATATATTGTTCCCACCATAGGCTAACCAGTGCCAAGGAAGGTTCTCTGACATAGTTCTTGATGCTTTCTCCAAAAATGATTTCTTGATAATGGTTAAGGAGAAAATGTATCTTGTTCCCTTCTCTGTAGGGAATCCCTGCTTATTGGATCTTTCCAGTTTTTCCTGATTTTTCCCTTACGGTTTTGAGTTCCACCCATGAAATTTAGATAAGGCTACATCTTTTTATTTTCCTTGAAGACTCTCTTCCTAGTAATACTTACCTGGCCAGATGAACCAAGAACTCCAACCTAACATAGGTTAGTTGAATATTTCCCTCCTTATTAGGATCTTGAAAACTAAAACTGTTCTTTGGAGTCTTCCCAAGGACTTTCTCTGGAGAGTGGTCACACTTTACATTGGCCAAGAAATTGTCCTTCATTTTTCTGTCACGGGCCCAGCTTCCTCGGGAAGACGGTCACCCTTTACTCCTGCGTTAAGGAGGTGGGGCACAGGGAGGTCCTGGAGTGAAGGAGGCCTGCGCTTGGATCTGGCCTCCGCTGCCCACTCGCTGAGCAGCTGTGGGAAATGTACTTCATTCTGCGAGCCTCAGTCTCCTTAACCGTGGAGGGAATCGGACACGGTTTTGTGGTGTGCCTGAGCGTGAGGATCGAGTGCCGTGGCGTGCGTGACGGGTTAGCGTCGTCCTGCCCCTTGCTGGGCCTCGGAGTGGTAAGCGGTGCTCCTACAGTGAGATTCCCACTTCCTTAACCAGAGAGGCCGAGGGGCACGCCAGAGCCCCACTGCTCCCCGCTTTCTGGCCTGTGGATCTGTGGGCCATGCTCTCTGTGCTTGGGCGCTGGCTTCCTTGCAGACACAGGGTTCTGGCTTCTCCACTGGGCGTTGCCTGGTCTTCTCCCTCCCACTGCGTTTCACGTCTCCACGTGCACACCCCCCCCCCCCGCCCCCCGCCCCTGCAGTGCTGTAGTGGCCACAGCCATTTGACCTTGTTCTCCGCCTGGCAGTGCATGGGTACCACTCAGGTGTGATGGGCCCACAGCACGTTTGGAGGTGGACTTTTTCAGTTATACTTGCTTCTCTCCAGGCCTCAACATCCTTGCTGCTTTTTTTTATTCCCACTGGCAGGACCAGGCTAGGCTTTTTCCGATATTTCAGTTCTTGAATCTGATCCTTAGAATCAGAAAACCTAAAGAAGTCACCACAGGTTGCCAGCAGGTGAGGAGGGGAGAGAGGACAATATGACCCCAAACAAACAAACAAAGAAGATGGTCGTTTTACATGGAGGCACATGCTGCAGAGAGAGACGTGCTTCCGTAACTGCTGTCCAGCTAGCCTGGTGTGTGTGTTTGGGGGCTTGGGCCATGGCCTGGTCAGAGCTCTAGGTGCTGGCTTCTCTTCCTGGCCACCTCCCTACTGCCTTCCTATTTCCTCTGCCTTGTTTCTGGCCTCCCAGTGCAGAGGTTCCAACTTCTCATGTTATGCCCCTGAGCGTAAGACGAGGTCAGTTTCTCGGAACCTCTTCTTTCTGCTTAAAGTCGGACATCCCGGGCTTTGGCTGTGCTCTGATGTCTGCTTCCTCAGATGCGCTAGTCTTCAAGGCCAGCAGGCTGGGAGTGGGGTCAGGGTCTGGCTGATGTGCTCTCACGGTGGCAGAGGAAGGACAGGCTCGGGAGAACGTGGATGGCCCTAGGCCCGGGTGTCAGGGGTGGACGGGAGCACTTGGATGGTCGCTTAGGAGTCAGGTCCTGGACTTGCGCCTTCTGTTTTTCAGAGTATCATTATATGCTTAGGATGAGGACCCAAGAAAATGGGGCATGCTCTGCTTTTCACTTGTGTAGCAAGTGCACTGGGGATGTGCTTTAGCTGACAGCGTGCTCCTGCCTTCAGATAATTTACAGTCTCGGCGGGGGTTGGGGGGGGAAGCATGTTTGTACAGGAATGCCTTAATGAGTGGTGTAAGTTCTGAGACATGCTGGCAGCTCATCGTGGCGGTCAGGAAGTGGAGGTGATTTCTGTCTGGTGAGGCAGAGAAGGCTTCCTGGAGGTGGTGGCTGTTAGGTGAGTGAGGAGATCAGGACCCTCTTAACCCCTGCAGAGCCACCTAGGAGGGTGAACGTGTGTGCTAGCAGAGAGTGGGAGGTGCTGAGGATCCATTCAAGGGGTTTGTACTTCATTTGGTAGAGGATGAAGGAAAGGAGGAGCGCGTGAAGGTCTTTAACCTGGTCAGAGGAGTGCTTTATTTAGGAAGAGTAGCCTGCGGATGCCACGTAGCCTGCCGTGGAGTGGAGAAAGACCGCGCGCCCGGATCCCTGCGGGAGGCTGAGTAACCCGGGGAGGAGAGGTGGGGGCCTTGACCCAGGGCGGCCCGTGAGGCACAGGCGGCCGTCATGGGCTGGACCTGGCTGCTGTGTGTGTTCGCCTCAGTGTGAAGGTGGGGTCAGGAGCAGGGAGGGGTCAGGTGGCATCTTACCGTCACCCATGACCGTGAGGGCCCGTTCAGTGCTGTTCCAGGGGCTTGAGGTTTACTTTCCTCTTGTAATAAAATAGGTTTGATCTTAGTTTATAAAACATTTATAAAGTAAAACAAAACTTTGATATGCCTTCTGGTTTTATTGGCAAAGTAGTGCTTTAATATATGTTTGTCCATTTTGGTGTGCTCATTTAAGGAATTTTAGTACACACTGAAACAGCAGAATTAGGATTTTAAAATTTCTGAGACATTATTTGGAACCTCCCAGAAAGTGACCCTGTTTTGATTCTCAAGCTTGCTGAACCTCCGTGAGTTTTACTAAGACCAGCTTGGTTTATAGACATCCCATGCTGTACATCTTAGGAAAGGAGGAGGGCTTTTCCATGGAGGCTTGGTTACGTCTTTCTGCTCTTCTTGTGGACGAGACATTGGCAATACTGTTTTGGAAGAGAGGTTCCCATGGCTGAGCGCAGGGCACAGAAGTCTCTCCTTTCTGTCTTGAGAAGCCGTCTCCAACGTGGACTTTGTGTCACTGGCGGTGGTTGCCATCAACCATTCTCACTGGGTTGAAATTGGCTGTGTGGCCATTGTTTGGTTTGGCCCATAAGTGAGCAGAAGGGCCAAGAAATGGCTCTGAGGAGCCTGTGGTTCCCGCAGGTTCGGAGCGTTGCTGCTCGCTGGGGAGCACCCGTGCCTCACTGGCGGACCAGACCTTTGGAGAGGACTTGGGCCTCTGCGTGGAGAGGGGTGTTCCCACGCCAGAGCGAGGGGCCCTGATCTGGGACGTCCCCCCACCGCCCTGCTGGCCCTGCAGACTCCAGGGCATTGCTAATGTTGGATCGTCCAACAGAATGTGCTTTAATTGAATATAAGAGCTTTAGAATGAGTTTGAACTATGTACCGTTTAATTTTGGTATTGTGTAGTATTTGATTGTAATGAAAGTTAAATTTTTTCCTTCCATTTTAAAAATTAAAGTGAACGATCTGTATCTAGTCTGTTTGGTAACTTCCTGCATACATATGCTTCTTTCTTAAAGAATAGGTTCTTAGTTTAGTTGCTGTTATATTCTACTTTGCCCCAAAATTGAAATTTTAGTTGCCTTTTAGCTTTCTTTAGAATTGCTAGTAGAATGTGTCTTCCGTGAACAAATCTCTTGTATTTTGTTGTAGGCTTTGATGGATTCTAATCTTCCGAGGTTACAGTTAGAACTCTATAAGGAAATTAAAAAGGTAGGCTTTTGTTTTCCATTGTTGAAAAAGTGCTACTGATTCACTGTATTGAACAGTGTATGTGAAATTTTATCTTTTATTTGATAAGGAAATAAATGCTGTTTGGTAAAGTAGACTTTATTGTTTTACTTTTCTTAAGAAGGTTGCTCCTCATTATTTATTAGATGGGATGGGAATTAAAATGGTAGTTTTAAAAAATATCTTTGTAACTCCATCCCATTAGACCTTAAAATTTCAAACGTAGTTACACATTTAAATGGCCTTTTCTCTAAAAATAGAAATTAGCAATGAAAAAAATGCTTTTGTTTATTTGAAGTCCTCTTGGTGACTCGTGTCCGCGACTCTTAAATGTAACACACTGCTTCTTAAATCCCTCAGAACGGCGCTCCTCGGAGCCTGCGCGCTGCCCTGTGGAGGTTTGCCGAGCTGGCTCACCTCGTTCGGCCTCAGAAATGCAGGTAAAGTGGACACTCTGGGTTATTACTATTATTATTATTTTGGATGGGGGGCCAGCTCCGGTGGATTCTTGCCATGTTGGCTCAAATGTCATTTCTCTAAAGGTCTTCCCTGTCCACTCTGTCTGAAGCTGCCCACTTCTGCCTCTCCAGCTGCAGTACAGGTTGTCCTGATCCTTTTCCTGCGTAAAACTTACGGCTCTCAGGAATACTGTTGCACACTTCATCAACGTGCTTGTTCGTTTTCTATCCCACCCTCCCCTGAGAGCTGTAGGAGTTGTGCGTCTCAGGACAGTGGGGGCATCCCTGTCTGGTCCCTGCTGCAGCCCAACACTGATAACGGCGTCTGCACGTGGTACTTGCCGAAAAGATACTTGCCAGGTGGTTGAAGGTTGAGTACCACCTCATTGTTGCTTACTGTAGGGATTATAGAAAACTATGCCTTTGTCTATTATGTGGGTTAAAAATATGAGTGTTAAACTGTGAATAAAGTTTTGACTGATTGAACCAGTTGTATCTTAATGGATTGAAAAACAAAAGAAGGGCCACAGTTTTCAACTCCTTCCTTCTCTCCTTCACTGGCGAGACGTGCTGACATCCACGGAGCCCTTGGCTTGTCCCCGAGGAACTGGTGGAGTGGCAGAAACCCTCTCTTTTAACATGAAACAGTGATCTAGTCCACTGAGCCTGACTGTAATAAGAGTCTTACATGATTGCGGACATACAGTCACTAAGGAAATTTCTTTTTATATAACCTTTTTCTTTTACTATCCTTATTTTGAAAACTTTGTTATATTTCTGAAGCAACATATCCCCAGTTCTCCACATAGAAGCCGAAGTGACCTTAAAAAAAATATGATTGGATCATGTCATTCCTTTACTTAAACTCTTTACTCATTTCTCAGAGCTGTTCATATAAATCCAGACTCCTTACCAAGGCCCAGGGAGATCTGGCCCCCAGTGGCCCCCGTCACCTCAGACGTTCCGTTGACTCATTGGCCTGACTTCTTTGAAAAGTTGGGCATGTCTTCCTTGTGATGTCTGGTTTGTTTTCCCTTGGGTCATCTCCTTAGAAGGGCCCGCCTCCCTCCCTGTACAGTCCCAGGGGTACACCTGCTTGCTGCCCGTCTCTGCCACTAGAGGACGCCGCCGCCGCCACCAGGTGCTTGTCCTGTGGCTTCAACTTACCTGTCCTGTGACTGCTCCTCTCCAGTCCTGCATGGTCTGCTACTTCTCTGTAGAGGGCCAGGCTTCTCTCTAAGGCCTTATTCAGTTTCGATGCTTAGAAAAAATTTTGTAATGCTCCCTTTTCAAGAAAGCTTTATTCTTATTTCTTAATTTATTTTTTAAATGGTGTTTTCTTATATTATCTGTTAGTTTCTAATTTAAAATCTGATTATTTTAATAACTATTATAATTTATTGCAAAGAATTTTTAAAACAAGCTTTTGAGAGTCGTGTGTGACTAGAGGAGAAACGAAGGATGAGAGCTTCCCAGCATTTGGGCTTCATCTGCCATTAGTCTTCTAGCAGAGGTTTGTTTACCTTCCAGGAAGGACTCTTCTGCATGTAAAAACTGGTTTTTCCCGAACAGACACTGAAGTAATCGCTTGTGTTTCTCATTAAGGTAGGCCCTGGAAGAGTAATTAGTGTCCCTCTCACATGTGCAGGCCTTACTTGGTAAACCTTTTGCCTTGCCTGACGCGCACAAGCAAGAGACCTGAAGAGTCTGTCCAGGAGACCTTGGCTGCAGCTGTCCCTAAGATTATGGCTTCTTTCGGCAATTTTGCAAACGACAATGAAATTAAGGTATGATTGCTGCTTCAAGTCACAAGCGTGGGAGTTGGGCTTTTGCACAGGCAGGCATTTGAGAGTACTTCTCGAGTTAGGCTGTGCTTCATAATTTAGATTAAAATCTTTTGAGCTCTTTGGAGGCACACTGAGAGTTTCTTTCCACTTCTGCTTTCTTATTGTGGGGTGAAAAGAGGAATAGGGAGATGGTTTATAGATGCAAAATCAAAAGGCATTTTGCCAGAGCAGACTGGTTTTGGGGTGTAAGATTGACTGCTTAGCCTGGCTGAAGAAAGGCCGCTGTCCCTGGACTGCAGGCAGGAGAAAGCTCACCGATGATGCCTCGTGCGTACGAGTCCCCTGCGGCCGTCGGGGACCACTTCACTTCCTGTTTGTTTTTTGCCCCAACCAGCAACCTTCAAACCCTCTTTAGCGTTTTGTCTATAATGTCCAGAAATCATGACCCTGTCACATGGTCTGAGGATTACAGATTCTTGACTTCCTCCTTTTAGTGGGTCAGTCCTGTGTTAGTGTTTTTCTTGGTGTTTCCCTCCACATTTCTAAATAACTTGCTTATACTGCTGGTTTTGGATTTTTTAATTTTTTACAATGGAAAAGATGAATTCAGCTCTAACCCTTCTTCCCTCTTTTTACTACAGTTATATCAGTATTCAGTGTGTACATTATTATGCCTAAGTAAATAGTCACAGCTAGTTATATTCTGTGCCGTGGTTATGTTTCTTTGTATAACTTTTCAGTATTTCTGGAGTCAGTAATTGCCTCTTTTTCATTTGCTTATTGTTCTTTGGCAATTTCCGTCTTCTCACATCTCCCACCGGCGCTGTGTGTCTCCGTTCAGTTGTGCGCGCGATGGGTAGTTTCCTGGACCCGTTTCCTCCGCTGGAGTCGTCTTGGGCTCCGCAGCCGCTGCTCCAGCCTGGTCAGGGCACCCCTTAGGTCTGTCGCACAGTCATGTCTTGGTTCCCCTGTCCGATACCTGATTCCTGGCTGCCATGTCTTTGTCTCTCTAGGCTTTTACTCCTGGAGAGGGGGCTTCCTGAGGAAGGATGACTGGCAAGTAAATCGTTTGAGATTCTGCATTAGTGAAAATGCCTTGATTCCTCCCTCACACTTGGCTGGGCGTAGAGTTCTGGGGTAGAAATCGTCTTCCCTTAGGAATGTACAGGCTTTGCCCCTTTGTCTCGTTGTCTCCAGCGGGGCATCCGAGAAGTCAAATGACCTGATCTCTTAGCCTCTGAATGTGTCCTTCTCTAGAAGGTTTTTACTGTTTTGTGTAGGGGGGAGTGCTGGGCGCTTGACAGACCTTTTAATTTGGAACCTTCTAGCCTTCAGTTCTGGGAAATGTCCTTATATTTCTCTGACAGTTTCCCCCCTTTATTTTCTCTGTGCTGTCTTTCTGAAATTTGTTAGTTAGCTGTTGGCCCTCCTGGACTGATGCACATTTGTATTATCTTTTGTTTCTATTTTCCATTTCTTTTTTCTGTACTTTTCTAGGAGATGTCCACCCTAAACTCTTCTCTGGAATTTTTGTTCCTGCTGTGTTACTAATTTCTAAGAGCTTTCTCGTGTTCAGAACGTTCATGTTTCCTGGCACCCTCTTCTTGTTTCACGAATACACTCTCTTAATCTTTCTGAGGATATTGATTATAGTTTTGTTTTTTTTTTTTAAATTGAGTTATTTGGGGTTTTTTTGGGTTTTTTTTTTTGTTTTTTTATTTTATTTTATTTTATTTTATTTTATTTATTTATTTATTTTTGGCTGTGTTGGGTCTTCGTTTCTGTGCGAGGGCTTTCTCTAGTTGCGGCAAGTGGGGGCCACTCTTCATCGTGGTGCACGGGCCTCTCACTATCGCAGCCTCTCTTGTTGCGGAGCACAGGCTCCAGACGTGCAGGCTCAGTAATTGTGGCTCACGGGCCTAGTTGCTCCGCGGCACGTGGGATCTTCCCAGACCAGGGCTTGAACCCGTGTCCCCTGCATTGGCAGGCAGATTCTCAACCACTGCGCCACCAGGGAAGCCCTGATTATAGTTTCTTGACAACTTCCTTTGACCTGCACATTGTGTGTTTCTTCTGACTTCCTCTGTTCTATTTCCTGTCTTTCTCTTTTATGTCAGCAGTTGTCCGCATAGATTTGAGTGAGCCCCTAAAAAGCTTATTGGAAGCAAGTGTGTGGCAAACTTTGTCCCCAGGTGGACTTCCTCAGGTAATGGGTGGTGAACCTGCTTTTCCACTGTGGGTCTTTAAATGTAGTAAGTCTTTTCCTCTTGGGCCAGTCAGTACCTCTAAAGGAAAATCCCTCATTCTCCTGCTTGGAGGCGTCAGCCCAGCTGCATTTGTCCTGGGACCCTCGGATGGAAGGGTGCCGACAGTCTCACTGGTCAGAATGCAGACTTCTTCTTAATTTCTGTTTTCTGTCTGTGCCTCGTGTCTGTCCTCAGCTGTGGCAGCATCTCTGGGGATTCCCTGTCTCTGCGGGAGATGGGGAAGTGAAGACCACATCCCGGGCTGCCTGGGTGGGAGAGGGGCTTGGCAGTTTGCCCAAGGAGCTGTTAGATGAGCAGCTGTTTCGTCCCCACATCCACGCCACTTTCAGATGTCTCTGGTACTCCTAAGCCTGAGCTTTTCTTGGATTTCTGTGGCTTGAGTGAGCTTGCCTTTGGTTGGTGGCTTTCAGTCCTTCTCCGCAGCTCCCAAAAAGGCTTGCGTGGGAACTTCTGCCTGAGGACTGCAAATCAGTCAGTTACCACTTGTTTACTTTCTACCTTCCAAAATTTGCTAATGCCTCTAGTCTGCCCTTGTTCCTGTTCTTTTTGTCCTTATAAGTTTATGCTTTTTAAACCTTGTACATGTGATTCTGGTGGGGTGTCTGGGAAGTAGAGGTTCACGTGTCCAGTACAGCATGATTGATCAGAAGTTTCCTAACAGGGGCCCTGCTGTGTTATTCTCAGGGTTACCTGTTAAATATTGAGACTCCCAAGCCTTTTATTTGACTGGTGTGTAATGTACATACAAGAGGCATGTAAATCATACGTGTACTCCTTGATGAGTGGTCACAAAGCGAATCTGCCCTTGCGGCCACTGCCTGGGTCTGGACATATGGAGTATTACCGGCACCCAGGAGCCTCCGCACCCTCTCCCTGTCACTACTCCCTCCTTCCTCCACAGGGCTGATCACTGACCTGGCTTCTAATGCCAGAGGGTCTGTTTTTAAATTGTAAATATGTAGGACCGTACAGTATGTGTTCTTTTCGTCTGGTTTCTTTTGCTCAGCACTAAGCTTGTGAGATTCTCCCACGTCACTGCGTGTGTCAGTAGATCCCGCGGTTTTTCAGAGCTGTGTAGTGTTCCCTCGTGATGAGTGATGAATGTACTGCAGCTGGACCTTGGGTCGTTTGTAGTGTTGACTGTCGTGAGCGTTGCTGCTGTGCCTGTCCTTGTACGTGTCTCTTGGAGCACAGGTTGTGATAGCTAGAAACGGAGATTGTGGGGTGTGTATATGTCACCTGCGGTAGATGCCTCCAAACAGCTTTGCTAAGTGGCTGCACGAGCTTACACCTCATCCGTGGTGTGTGCGAGTTCCGGCAGCTCCCTGTCCTTGCAGAGTTGGAATTTTGGTCATTTTAAGTTTAGCCATCTGCTGAGTGTTCTGGAGTCACAGTTTGGTTTAATTTCCATTTCCACTCCCTGAGGTACTCTTGACTCTAAAGCGGAATGAAGTACTCTTAAGTATATGTCCTGCCTATGTTTAGAAAAGTGGAGCTATCTGCCCTGTAGTCTAGCGCACTTCCTCCTCTTAGGAGAAGAGCTTTTGAGGACGGTCTAGGTAACCTCCGGCCAGCAGCCTTCTACAGGGCATTCTCGGGATTGTGGGACTTGGACCCAAGAAAGCCCCCTCGGGCTCTCATTCCATTTTACTATTATTCCAAACTTTAAGTTCACCATGGGCTGACTCTTCATACTAACGTTTAGCTTTCATTCTGCTTAGAAGTTTGGACTAATATAGGATGATTATTTACCGTTTCAGTGATGTGTGTGTGTGTGTGTGTGTGTGTATGTTCTCATTCAAAGGAGTTCTTTAAAATGTATCTTTCCTTGAAGCTAAAAAAGTGTGTCAGAGATAAGTTGAGTGGTTTCTCCGGGTATTGTCTCTGGGGAGAAACTGGAGGCCACAATCTACTAGGGGTGTCCTGTGGCCGGGCGTCTGGTCCTCCACCTCTCTGGTTCCAGAGGTCTAATCTGTGAATTCACTGAGCGTTGATGAGCCTCTGAGAACCAGTTTATGCCAACACGCATTTAGGAAGAAGCTTGTTTAAGTGAGGTGCCAGTCTGTTAATTGGCTGCTGTTTTGCCGATGGTTAGACTTCCCCCGGTAGGGCCCCAGTGGTGTCCCTGACTTGCTCAGCGAGGCTCCGTACGTGCCCAACAGTAACTGGGCCAAATCGTTGCTCAGAGCATAGTTTAGAATGATGGGAAATAGACGGTCTTAAGTAACATAGTCACCAAACTCCTGCAGCTGGATGGTCACCCCCTTTCATTCTTTGGATATTTTTGTGAAGACTTAAACGGTCATCGTTAGCACTATAGCACCCCTAGAATTATAGCACCCCTCCTTTGGGTTTTCTTGGAGGCATGTTAACAAGTCTTATTCTCTGATTTCTTAGGAAAATAGCTGTGAGGAGTGTGTGGTCTCAGCTCAGTTACATTGCACACGTTTTCCAGACCTGAGACTGTCTCTTGGTGGCATTAGCAGCACAGTTACAAGCCGTCGTTTAGGCTGGGACCTTGCTGTGATTGGCTAGCACCCTTCTCCTGGACTTCATTATTTGCTGTGTTTTTTTCTTTTTTTTTTTTTTACTGCATTTATTTTACATAGTGTTATTCACTGACCCTGGCCCCAACTATTGTGGGGACACCTTTTCTAGAAGTGAAGGCTTTCACTCTCATGTAGGGACGTAGATGCTGAGCAAGTCCCTACTCAGTTTATAAGGAAATAAATCGACTACATATTTGCAAACTGCTCTGAAATATCCCAGATTTGGGGTGCTTCCATTCAGCTCTAGGAAGGTCTCAAATTGTTAATACTTTATACTCTGCAAGAATTTGGAGCAAGTTATGCTTTTTGAAATACGTGATGGTTTCTTTTTCTTTTTTTTTTAATAAATTTATTTTATTTTATTTATTTTTGGCTGCGTTGGGTCTTTGTTGCCGTGCGCTGGCTTCCTCTAGTTGCAGCGAGCAGGGGCTACTCTTCGTTGCGGTGTGCGGGCTTCTCATTGCAGTGGCTTCTCTTGTTACGGAGCACGGGCTCTAGGCACGCAGGCTTCAGTAGTTGCAGCACGCGGGCTCAGTAGTTGTGGCATGTGGGCTCTAGAGCGCAGGCTCAGTAGTTGTGGCGCACGGGCTTAGTTGCTCCGCGGCATGTGGGATCTTCCCGGACCAGGGATCGAACCCGTGTCCCCTGCATTGGCAGGCGGATCCTTAACCACTGTGCCAGGGAAGCCCATGATGAGTTTCACAGGAGCTTCGTCTTCTGTCTACTTGGACTTTGCTTCCACAGGTTCTGTTAAAGGCTTTCATAGCGAATCTGAAGTCCAGCTCTCCTACCGTGCGGCGGACAGCGGCCGGCTCGGCGGTGAGCATCTGCCAGCACTCCAGGAGGACGCAGTACTTTTACAGCTGGCTGCTCAGTGTGCTCTTAGGTGAGGCGCAGGCCTGCTAGTGATTCTCCCCGTGGGGGGGTGGTCACTAGTGTTTACTTGAGACAGGCCTTTGAAATTCTTTAAAATCAGGCAGCCCCTCAGCTTCTGGACCGGGCCCTTTAGCCCTGGCCGGCTGGTAAATGTGAACGATCCCCCGTGGGGTCTGGGTGAGGGTTCGGAGAAGGCTCCTCCTCCTCGGTGCAGCGGTGCGGATGCGGCCGGGCCCTCGGACAGCTGGCGGGGCGGTGGGCGGGAGCCTTCCCGGGCCTGGCCCTCTGGGCAGCACACTGCACCACCTCTGCGGAGGCCCTGAGTGCAGGGAGTCCCCACGGCCGGAAACTGAGGCTCAGGTCCCCGTGAGGGGCCTGCACAGGCGCTCTCTGGACGGGTGTAGGCCTGGTGAAGGTTTCTCCTCCACTGGGGGCAATTGTGGAAATCCATGCTGGCAGGTGCTGCCGGGAGCACGCAGACAGTCGAAAGAGCTGCCTGGCTTTCAGAGGCAGTGAAACCCACTCACTGTGCAGGGCCTCGCTGAGCTGAGGCTTTAAATGTTACCCCGTAGAACCACTCCTGGATTTTGGCTGCTCGCTGAGATACGCTGTGTATTTTTTCCCGTAATGTTTGTGCCATCTGTATCCCTCCCTGCCAGCCTCATGATACGGTTCTGCTTTGGATCTCTTCCTGTTAACAAAGGAAGCCACGAGTCTCCCAGCAGCGAATCCGATGTGACAGAATCTTGTTGCTGCCTTTGTAGGTTTGCTGGTTCCCGTGGAGGAGGAACACTCCACCCTCCTGATTCTCGGAGTGCTGCTCACATTGAGGTATTTGGTGCCCTTGCTGCAGCAGCAGGTCAAGGACACGAGCCTGAAAGGCAGCTTTGGGGTGACACGGAAAGAGATGGAGGTCTCTCCCTCGACGGAGCAGCTTGTCCAGGTAGGCGCCCCGTGCTTTACTCTAGTGCTTGTGCGCCCATGACCAACGTTCAGAGACTCAACTAATTTGGAAGAGAAGTGGCAGAGCCGAGGCTTAAGAGCGTGGACTCTGGAGCCGGACCCCGTGGTTCAGATCCTAGGTCATGACCCCGGCTACTCGCCCTGTGTGTGGTAGTGATGTCAGGTAAAAATGAAGGCGTCCCGTTACAAGGTCACCGAGGGTACTGTTTACGTAGACCTGCTCGAAGCAAACCCCAACCATCGTATTATTTTGTCTACAACTATTTCATGTGTCCCTATAGACGAGGACTCTTTTTTTAAAATTTTAATGACAATGCCCTTGTCATACCTAAAAAAAAGAACACTTTCTTAACATCAGATACCCACGTATCCCCTGTCAGTTTGTTCTTCCGCTCTTTGGAACCGGTATCCAAATAAGATTGGTTGATAAGGATTGTGATTCTCTTTGATCTGATGGTTGCCTTCTGTCCCCATTTTCCCCTTAGAGTTCATTTTTTGAAGAAACAGATTGTCCTGTGGACCTCCCGGCAATCTGATTTTTTATTAGTTGACTCTCCGTTGTGTAACTTAGCATGTTTCTTTGTTGTCTATATTTCCTGTAAACCAATAACTGGAGCTAGAGACTTGTCAGATTTGGTGCATATTTTATAATATACATAATATCTGAGTTCGGTAGTACCTGTACAATATTTTAAAATAAATATTATTGGAGTTGCATGCTCAGAATTTTTTTCTGATTTATTTTTAAAAAAAGGCTGCTTAGTCAAAAGTTTGGAGACCATTGGTCTAGTGGGGGAAGCAAGCAAACAGTCACTAAATAGCAAGGCGGGGGATGTAGGGTACTGTAGAGTACATGGTGGGGGCAGGGGGTGTGCATGACCAAGGTCAGGGAGGCACGCTGGGCAGGCTGTTACGAGCTGATGCTTTTGGGTGAGTAGGATTTGACCAGACACAGGGAGTTGGGAGAAGAGAGTTTTATAGACAGAAGCTACAGCCTTTGCCAAGTCCACAGAGTGAGAGAGTGAGAGTGTGCAGGTGAGGGTGAGCTGGGTCCTATAAAGGTCTCCAGGCTTTCTCACAGGTCAGTAGGGGTGCTGGGGGAATATGCGGCTGGAGGGATATTGAAAACTGTGTTAAACTAGGAGAGCAGTAATCCTGGGAGGATGGAGTGAAGGGGTATGGGATGTGGTGCTTAATTAATTACCGATTTTCTTAATAGTTAACGTTTCTTCAACATGGTTAAACAACATGGCACCTTGTTGCATTAGCAAGCTAGATAAGATTGTCTCTAAAACATATCTAATCTATTTTCTTTTGACTGATGGCCATTTTGAATTAAAGTATTTTGATTAAGAAGTTCAGCTCAACTAATGTAATAATAGCTTGGCTAGTTATATTTAAATAGAGTTTAAAATAATCCTGAGCCTGGCTAAACTGTGAAGCAAGTGTGGGCAAAATATAGATACTTTTAGATATGCAAGAATTCAGTTTGCTTTTCATGTGCACTTATTTTTTTCATGTATGCTTTTTGAAAAAATTATTTGAAGATGTATTCCAGCAAAATGAGAAATAGATAACAAAAAAAGAGGAAGTCCTGAAATCCAAGAAACAAAGCACCTAACCCAGGAATGTGTTAGAAGCAATTCTAAGATGACTGGTACTGTGTGCCATTCAGATTAGAAACAGGAAGTCCAAGGAGCTCCCTGTGGCCAATGTTATGATTAAGTGCTGGGAAAAAGGGAAGGCATGTGTGTATGTTAAAAGGAGGGAAAAACCAGGAAGATTTATAAAAGTAAGTTATCCAATTATGAAACAAATAAAAAGGTTGAATAATTTTAAGCAAGTAAGAGATTATGATAAAAGAGAATCCATTTAACGGTTATCCTTGAGACATTCTCTTTCAAGTGACACAGGACTAGTAATAATGAAATACTTCTTTCTTTTTGGGTCCAGTCACATTAATAGGCTTTGCAGTGAAGGATGTTAATGTACACATGATGAGACACATACTGATTTTTTTTTTATTGGAGTATAATTGCTTTACAATGCCGTGTTAGTTTCTGCTGTACAACGAAGTGAATCAGCTATACGTATACCTGTATCCCCTCCCTCTTGGACCTCCCCCTCCCCCTCATCCCACCCATCTAGGTCATCACAGAGCACCGAGCTGAGCTCCCTGTGCTATACCGCAGGTTCCCACTAGCTATCTGTTTTACACATGGTAGTGTACTTAGGTCAATCATAATCTCCCAATTCATCCCACCCTCCCCTTCCTGCCCACCGTGTCCACACGTCTGTTCTCTATGTCTGCGTCTCTATTCCTGCCCTGCAGATAGGTTCATCTGCACCATTTTTCTAGATTCCACATATATGCATTAATATGCAATATGTGTTTTTCTCTTTCTGACTGACTTTGCTCTGTATGACAGACGCTCAACATCTAGGCAAAGCACATGTGATTTTAAAAGTTACATCGTAGTAGATAAACGTAACCCTTAATATAAAAGCACTCAGGTTGCTAACAGAATTTGGGAGGAGGCAGATGAGGTGAGGGAATGTGGGTGCTCATTTCCCCCATTTACATAGTAAGAAGTCAAGAGATTCTTTGCTCAGAGTAGATGGCTCAGAAATCACGGTGTAAAGCTGATTACCTAGAGCAGGGCTCATGGGCCAACTACTCAACTCCAGCACCGTAGCAGGAAAGCAGCCACAGACAGTACACACACAGCCGTGTTCCAGTAAAACTTTATGTGCAAAAACCAATGGAGGGCCAGATTGCCTGTGGACTGTAGTTTGCAGATCTGTGACCTAGAGTTATGGAGGTAACCATCAGAAGAACTAAAGACAAGTCAGTCAAAGTAGCCACCTTTGAGACTTTTACTTTTTATTCTATAAACTGCTATACTGTCTTTTTAAAAAAACGTATACGTAACTTTTATGATATTAAAGGTAAGGCTGCCCAACTTAGCAAATAAAAATAGGGGGTACCAGTTATTTGAATTTCAGATAAATCATCAGTAATCTTGTGGTGTAAGTATGCCTGAAATTGCATGGGACACAGTTACACTACAAAATTATTTGTTTATCTGAAATTCAGGTTTAGCTGGGTACTCTGTATATTATCTGGCACCTCTAATTAAAGGGAAAAAGGATAAATACACTATGTTCATATAATGTGATATAGTATTAAAAGCACTAATAAAGTTTAATGTAATGCCTTTAAAAGCTTTGGAAACCCTTTCTCAGTGGCACTCATGACAGTACTTCTTGCTTATTAAGTGTGTGTTCGACTAGCTGTGCGCTCCGTGTATTTTGGGCTTTACTCCCCTTTACTAATCATCAGTTTAGGGAGCTGGAGCTCTTCATTAGCATGCTTCTGCTTTTGTGGAAGTGCTCTATTGACTTTTAAGGAAGTAATGTAACAGTGAAAAAAATCCTGGGACTTTAGAAAACAGCATGGAAGCTATGATCACACTGGTAGAAGGGATGGAGAAGTTTTTAGAGAGTGAAATGAAGGCACAGATTTTCCCAACGTAAGACAAAACAAAAACCTGAAACCTAGGACACATTTTAAAAAGCATGGGAATAACACTGGTGTTTCTATTTCTAGGTGTACGAATTGACCTTGCATTATACTCAGCACCAAGACCACAATGTTGTGACTGGGGCCCTGGAACTCCTGCAGCAGCTCCTCAGAACCCCTCCACCTGAGCTCCTGCGAGCGCTGACCACAGCGGGCGGCATCGGGCAGCTCACTGCCGCTAAGGATGAGCCCGGTTGCCGAAGTCGTAGCGGAAGCATCGTGGAGCTTATAGGTAAGGCGTTAGGACGGTGACTCTTGGAGTCCACCCTGCAGTGTTACTGGCCCCTCTCCTGACCCTTGCTCCGGTGCTGTGCTGAGCAACGGACAGCTCAGTTCCTTAGGAGACTTGCGATGCAGGTGTCGTCCTTATTGTGTGGACGGGGCAGGGCTGAGGTGGGAAGGCTAGGTGGCAGGGTGAGGCCGGCACGTGAAGCCCACCTCCTGCATCTGACTCGGCTGCCTCCGCGCAGCATTTCATCTGTCGTGAAGTGGAAGCATTCGGGAAGGGATTTCCAGACCCTGTGTCCCTTTGCCAGAGGTGGGGTCTTCAAGTCTTCCTGGAATTCTGGACTCCTTTTCTGCCCTCTGGGCCCTTTTTGCTGTCGCGCCTGATTCTAGAAAACCCCTTCTGTTCCTCTTCTCATAGCACCTCCTCCGCCCCATCTCTGCTCTTCTTCCCCATGCTCTTGGGCACTGGGCCCTAATCCCGCCGCAGGATGCTGCTGCAGACCTACCAGTCTAATGTGGAGTTGCCCCTGGGGAGCTGGAAGAGATGGGTCCCTGAGCCGCAGCCTCTAGAACTGGGTCTGGCACAGCGGCGGAGGCTTCTTTCTGCAGCCTTTGCTGACTACGCTGACTAGGCCCGGCTCATGGGGTCTTTTTAGTGCAGTGTGGGTGCAGTGTGGCCTTTACCCACAGCATCTGCAGACCAGGGAAGGTTGGCGGGAAGTGTGACTGCTGCCTTGTTTGAACACAAGTGTTTGCCTGAACCATGAGTAGAAAATGCTGATCTGCCTATCCACTGTCCTTTGTACTGAACAATCCTTTTCTCTGTGGAATGCATGCCTTACAAATAATTGCTGGAAATACTAATTTCTAATGATTGTTTCTAATGAAAATTTGTAGTTAATTATTAGTTGACCAAATAATCCGAGATTTCTAATGTTTTTAGTTTGACTTTTTAAATGCACTTGGAGCTCTTTTGCATTTTAGGTCATATCTTTAGAACTGTATATTTGAGTGTTAATATAATTTTCACGTTGAAATTAAAATTGTAACACGCAGTTTTCATGTTACAGTATGGTAGTTAAGCACCACCTGTAGAAATATGTTCACATATTTTCTAGTTTTAAAGTTGAATCAAGCTTAAAGATTTTCTAATTCCTTCTGGATTTTAGCGGCTTGTTACCTTACTTTCATCTGTCATTTTCTGTGATTTACAGCTGGAGGGGGTTCTTCATGCAGCCCTGTCCTTTCAAGAAAACAAAAAGGTGATTATTTCAGAAATGATTCTTATTTTGAATCTTACTGCTTTTTCTGTATTTCTGTAATGTAATTGGCTATGCCTATAACTCTTCTCAACAGGGTGATTATATGTATAAATGTTGCTGGAATCTGATAACCAGGCCTGAATAGTCCTGTAGGATGGCTTTTTAAAGAATAATTAATTAATTTATGGCTGCACTGGGTCTTCGCTGCTGTGCGTGGGCTTTCTCTAGTTGAGGCGAGCGGGGGCTACTCTTTGTTGCAGCGAGCGGGCTTCTCATTGCGGTGGTTTCTCTTGTTGCGGAGCACAGGCTCTAGGTGCGCGGGCTTCAGTAGTTGTGGCTCGCGGGCTCTAGAGCGCAGGCTCAGTAGTTGTGGCGCAGAGGCTTCATTGCTCTGCGGCATGTGGGATCTTCCCGGACCAGGGCTTGAACCCGTGTCCCCTGCAATAGCAGGTGGATTCTTAACCACTGTGCCACCAGAGAAGTCCCTAGGATGGGTTTTAAAAGTTGCTTGTGTATCAGAATTGGTTTGTCATATATTTCTTTTTTTTTCTTTTTCTTTTCTTTTTTTTTTGGTTGTACCACGTGGCTTATGGGATTTTAGTTCCCTGACCAGGGATTAAACCCGGGGCCCTGGCAATGAGAGCACCGTATCCTAACCACTGGACCACCACAGAATTCCCTGTCATAAATTTCTAATGCTTTAGGCCAAGGGTCAGCAAATGTTTTCTGTAAAGGGCCAGGTGGTACACATTTTAGCCTGTGGCCCTTACTGGTCTCTTTTGCAATGATTCAACTCTGTCCTGTGGCAGGAAGGCAGCCATAGACAATACTAAGCTAATGGGTGCAACTTCATTCCAGTACAACTTTATTTTACAGAACTGGGCGAGCTGGAGTTTGCCTTCTCCTGCTTTAGGGAATGTAGTGTTTATAAAGGTAACTCATCTTCCCAGTGAATTTTGTTTAGTATTAGGAATAATGTTTGGTTAATTATTTGGTGAATTTGGGCCTGGTTGTCATTTTTCAGACATATTTAGCTTTGTACATACCTAAGTTTCTGATAGTTTGTTTATTTTTATTTAATCGAAGTGTGTCTGATATGGTCTGATAGCTTTGGTACACGTCATCACTTATAGCACCAATTATGTTCTGTTCCAGTCTAGATTTCCATAGGAAAGAATTGCTGTTGTTTTCTATTTTGAAATCCTAAAAGACTTACACCTTTTTTTTTTTTTGAGGTGTAATTGACATATAACAACTAATCTTTTACATACGACATACTAATCTTTTTTGTGTGTCATGAGTTGAGTATTTAATTGAGAGCCTAATGCCTAATATTATTTGTAGTATTGAATGAGATCTTAACAGGAATAATATTCTAGCCTTAACTGGATTAAGTAAGCATTTCCTAGAAGTACTTAGAATTAATAATATTTGGGCCATCATAGTGTGGGATACTTAGTCAAGTTTGAGATTTTGGTGAAAACACTGAGATTGCTTGAAAACTGAAAGGCTTCTAGGAAAAGCTAGCCTTTCTATTCTTGGACTAGGAAGAGATTTTCAGGCATGTGATTAGATTTCTCCGGTACTTGCCTTGTTTGTTTCTCAGTCACTCTTGCTGATGATGATGAGAAGATGACTCATTGACTGGTAGAGATGTATTTTGTTTTCTTGGGGCCGGGACATGCGATTTGTCCTCAGTCTCTTTTTTGTTTTTCCAGTGTTTTGTTGTTGTTGTTTTTATTTAGAGCTGCAGTTTTCACAGTTTCCTGTCATAGCTGCAGAATTCTTTTTTTCAAGTGAAATCTGCCAGTACATAGGAGAGAGAAAAACAGAGTTGTTGTTTTTGGATGTAAGATCAGGGTGAGGGCTGGGGGCTGTGGCCTGGCATCTTGGCAGCAGCTTGGCCCTTGCCCCCTCTTCGGGAGAACTCCTTGGAACAGATTTGCAAGCTACTGTTTCCAAAGACAGAGACTGCTTTCATTAACTCTGAATTCACAGGTTGGAATGTTATTTGCTTTCTCAAGGTAAATCACTTGTTCTGTAATAAAGGACCCTGTTATTTAGTAGATAAGCCAAGTTGCTGTGTTAGTTTCATCTAGATTTTGAGTATCCTTTGCTTTTTTTCGGCGGTGGGGGGAGGGCTTTAATGTCACATCAGTGTAGATTTATGGAAGTTATCACCCCTATGACTTAATCTTTGAAGAGCAGTGAAATTAGAAATTGGAACTTACCAGTAATTATATTGATAGTGTCGTTTAATGACATTTATATGTAATATAACCAAAATGATTTAATGATCCCAGTTAAATCATGTTAAGACTTTTGTTTTCTTTTTTTCTTATTAATATAATTTAGAAACCATGAACTGTAAAATGTATTTTTAGGATTTTGCACAAGATGAAATTTTATTCCATCCTCACAGATCATAACAGTACTTGAGTACTGATGATCAATGATAGAAATCTAGCAGATTAAAAGATAATAAAATAAAAGTGACTTTTAGGTATAAAAGTTTTATATATAAGTTTTGATGTGCCATTAGAGACATGACATGAATATTCCAAAGGCTAATAGAATTGGTTCTAGCCATAACTTACCATTTTTAAGATTAAATAGTAATATAAATTATTTAACATTAACAGTAGTCTAAGTCAATAAATATTAATTATTAAAGTACTTTGTAGTAACGATTGAGAATCATTGCTTTTAATTCTTTTTCCATATAGGTTTATTGACTTTAATAATACTCTAAGTATGATATCTCTGCATTTTTTGTGTTTCACACTCTAGAGGTATAAAGGAACTTATATATAATGACGGACTGAGAGCAGGAATTAAATATACTTACGATATTCCTCTTGGAATGTACATTTATTTGATTTTCAAAGTTCGTCCTTTTAGCAAGCTTAAAAGAACTCTCGCTACATCATTTCCTAGGGAAAGTGCTCTTTGGAGAAGCAGCAGCCTTGGAGGATGACTCTGAGTCAAGGTCAGACGGCAGCAGCCCCACCTTTGCAGGTAGCTCTCTCGGAGTGGCCGTCATGTCCTCCTTGCTCTCCTCTGCTGCCCCCACCTCCTCCCCTCCCCTGCACCTCCATGGATCTTGCTACTGGGAGGCAGCAGTGAAGCCAGCTTGCTCAAATGGTGGATAATTCAGGCGTCTTTTATAGTGTTCACTTTGAAATGTGTGTGTTTTCTTGCATCAAGTGTTTGCTATTTTCCTTGGTTTAAGCTGTTTTAAAATTAGGTGTATACTCCCTGAGTATAAGTCTTTTTGAGAAGAGGATGGTGGGTAAAGTGTCTCATGAATTGCATGGGTTGTGAGGGGGAAAATGGGATTAAAAATTGTCTGAGGCTCTGAACCAGGAAGAAATAGAAAATATAAACAGACCGATTATCAGTATTGAAATTGAATCAGTAATTTAAAAACTCCCAACAAACAAAAGTCCAGGACCAGATGGCTTCACAGGCGAATTCTACCAAACATTTAGAGAAGAGTTAACACTTATCCTTGTGAAACTATTCCAAAAAATTACAGAGGAAGGAACACTTCCAAACTCATTCTATGAGGCCACTGTCACCTTGATACTGAAACCAGACGAAGATACCACAAAAAAAGAAAATTATAGGCCAATATCATTGACGAACATAGATGTAGTCAAATAGGATTTATCCCAGGGATGCAAGGATTTTTCAGTATCCACAAATCAATATGATAGACCACATCAACAAATTGAAGAATAAAAACCATATGATCATCTCAATAGATGCAGAAAAAGCTTTTGAAAAAATTCAACATCCATTTATGATAAAAACTCTCCAGAAAGTGGGCATAGAGGGAACATACCTCAACATAATAAGGGCTATATATGACAAATGCACAGCTAACATCATACTCAATGGTGAAAAGTTGAAAGCATTCCATCTAAGATCAGGAACAAGACAAGGATGCCCAATCTCGCCACTTTTATTCAACATAGTTTTGGAAGTCCTACCCACCGCAATCAGAGAGGAAAAAGAAATAAAAAGAATCCAAGTTGGAAAGGAAGAAGTAAAACTGTCAGTGTTTGCAGATGATACTATACATAAAAAATCCTAAAGATGCCACCAGAAAACTACAAGAGCTCATCAATGAATTTGGTAAAGTTGCAGGGTACAAAGTTAATATACAAAATTATTATACATTAACAATAAAATGTCAGAAAGAGAAATTAAGGAAACAATCCCATTTAGCATCTCATCAAAAACAAAAAACCTAGGAATAAACCTACCTAAGGAGGCAAAAGACCTGTACTCCAAAAACTATAAGACACTGATGAAAGAAATTGAAGACAACATAAACAGATGGAAAGATATACTGTGATCTTGGACTGGAAGAATCAGTATTGTTAAAATGACCATACCCCCAAGGCAATCTACAGATTCATTGCAATCCCTATCAAATTACCAGTGGCATTTTTTACAGAACTGGAACAAAAAATTTTTTTAATTTGTGTGGAAACGCAAAAGACTCTGAATAGTCAAAACAATCTTGAAAAAGAAGAATGGAGCTGGAAGAATTACTCCCTGACTTCAGACTCTACTACAAAGCTACACTAATTAAAACAGTATGGTACTGGCACAAAAACAGACACACAGATCAGTGCAACAGGATAGAAAGCCCAGAAATAAACCCACACACTTATGGTCAATTAATCTACAACATACGAGGCAAGACTATACAGTGGAGGAAAGACAGTCTCTTCAATAAAGTGGTGCTGGGAACACTGGACAGCTAAATGTAAAAGAATGAAATTAGAACATTCTCTAAACCATATATGAAAATAAACTAAAAATAGATTGAAGACCTAAATGTAAGACCAGATACTATAAAACTCCTAGAGGAAAACATAGGCAGAATACTCTTTGACATAAATCACAGCAGTGTTTTTCTGGGTTTGTTTCCTAGATTAATGGAATTAAAAGCTTTTGCACAGCAAAGGAAACCATGAAGAAAATGAAAAGACAACCTACAGAATGGGAGAAAATATTTGTAAGTGACGAGACTGACAAGGGATTAATTTCCAAAATATGCAAACAGCTCATACAGCTTCATGTAAAAAAAATATACAACCCAATCAAAAAATGGGCAGAGACCTAAATAGACATTTCTCCAAAGAAGACATAGAGATAGCCAACAGGCACATGAAAAAATATTCATTATCACTAATTATTAGAGAAATGCAAATCAAAACTACAATGAGGTACCACCTCACACCAGTCAGAATGGCCGTCATCAAAAAGTCTACAAATAATAAATGCTGGAGAGGGTGTGGAGAAAAGAGAACCATGTAAATTGGTCCAGCCACTATGGAAAAGTGGAAGTGTGGAAGTTCCTTAAAAAACTGAAAATAGAGCTACCATACGATCCAGCAATCTCACTCCTGGGCATATATCTGGAGAAAAACATGGTTTGAAAGGATACATGCACCCCTGTGTTCACTGCAGCACTACTTACAATAACCAAAACGTGGAAACAACCTAAATGCCCATCGACAGAGAAATGCTTAAAGAAGATGTGGTACATATATACAATGGAATACTATTCAGCCATAAAAAAGAATGAAATAATGACATTTGCAGCAACATGGATGGACCTAGAGATTATCATACTAAGTGAAGTAAGTCAGACGGAGAAAGACAAATATATGTTAGCACTTATATGTGGAATCTTAAAAAGATGATACAAATGAACTCATTTACAAAACAGAAATAGATTCACAGACAAAGAAACTTATGGTTACCAAAGGGGAAAGAGCAGGAGAGGGATAAATTGGGAATTTGAGTTTAACAGATATACACACTATTATATATAAAATAGATAAACAAGGACCTACTGTATAGCACAGGGAACTATATTCAATATCTTGCAATAACCTATAATGGAAAAGAATCTGTAAATATGTGTGTGTATATATATATATATATATGTGTGTGTGTATATATATATATATATATATATATATATATATATGTAGCTGAATCACTGCTGTACACCTGAAACATTGTAAATCAACTATACCTCAATTTAAAAAAATTGAGGATAGTTTAACTTGAAAGAAATTTACATTTGTTTACAAATAGTTATCTAATTAAGCTCTTTATTCATCTTGTAAAAGATGAGTATTTAGTAAGATACTAATAATTGGATTAAATGAGAGTGGTTTGGGTTGTATAACCCTATGCAAAAGAATATTTTTAGATAACTGAAAATGAGGCTGAAATACTGGGGAAGGAAAATCTGAATAATTTCAGTGGTGATTACTTATTTATTGATTTAGTCTACAAAATAGAAATTGATTTTTTAACTTACAAAAGTAAAGTTAAAACAACAAAAAAATTACAGCTATACACATTATAAAGCCCAAGTGCTCATTGACCCACTGGCCTACAGGAGTGGCATTGCTAACAGCTTGGTGTGTAGATTTTTATGTAGTGGTAGTGTATTTATTTATTTATTTATTTAGTTGCACCGGGTCTTAGTTGCAGCAGGTGGGCTTCTTAGTGGCAGCTCGCCAGCTCCTTAGTTGTGGCTTATGAACTCTTAGTTGAGGCATGCATGTGGGATCTAGTTCCCTGATAAGGGATCGAACCCGAGCCCCCTGCATTGGGAGCGCAGAGTCTTAACCAGTGTGCCACCGGGGAAGTCCCCATAATGGTGTTTTGTTTGTTTTTTTTTTAATGGGAATTTAAAAACGAAACTAAGAAAATGTGAAACTTTATGCTACTGGAGAGTAGGACTGGCTTAGAGGTCTTGAACAGGGTCTGGGAAGGAGGAAAGCCCACCTCCAAGAGCACCGCTTGCTTAGAGCTCCGGGTATTTGGGGGTTTTTTTGTTTTTTGTTTTTTTTAATGAATTTATTTATTTTTTGGCTGCGTTGGGTCTTTGTTGCTGCGCGCGGGCTTTTCTCTAATTGTGGCGAGCGGGGGCTACTTTTAGTTGCAGTGCACAGGCTTCTCACTGCGGTGGCGTCTCTCGTTGTGGAGCACGGGCTCTAGGCGCACGGGCTTCAGTAGTTGTGGCTCTTGGGCTCTAGAGCACAGGCTCAGTAGTTGTGGCGCACGGGCTGAGTTGCTCCGCGGCATGTGGGATCTTCCCGGATCAGGGCTCGAACCCTGTCCCCTGCATTGGCAGGCTGATTCTTAACCAGTGTACCACCAGGGAAGCCCTGCTCCGGGCATTTGTGACCACCCAGCCTGTGCCCCTGACCAGGCTCCCTGGGAATCGCCAAAGTCTCGTCGCTGCTCCACGCTCAGGCTGGAGCAGTTGCTTAAGAACTGGAGGTGGGGGGCTTCCCTGGTCGCGCAGTGGTTGAGAGTCTGCCTGCCAATGCAGGGGACACGGGTTCGAGCCCTGGTCTGGGAAGATCCCACATGCCACGGAGCAGCTGGGCCCGTGAGCCACAGCTACTAAGCCTGCGCGTCTGGAGCCTGTGCTCCGCAACAAGAGAGGCCGCGATAGTGAGAGGCCCGCGCACTGCGATGAAGAGTGGCCCCACTTGCCGCAACTAGAGAAAGCCCTCGCACAGAAATGAAGACCTAACACAGCCATAAATAAATTAATTAATTAATTAAAAAAAAAAAAAAAAAGAACTGGAGGTGGTAATGTTGCTGGGCAGGGTTCAGGTTTTGCACTGAAATGCCATTTGAGAATATTCGTAGCATTTAAAAAATATCTGCTTATCCTTATTTTATCAATACTGTAATATAGTAAAAGGTAAGTAAATAATACAGTAAACATGTTTGAAGGATGCACTGTTGTCTTGCTTTTGAAATTGAGTAGTTCATATTTTCACTGTATTTCAGGGATTCTTGCAGTTAAAACATTTGCTGATAGTGAATTTTGGGGTATTTTGCAAATATTTGGTCCCATATTGAATGCTTTTCCTGACCCTTTGAAGAATGAGTGTTTCTTTGTCTTCAGCCGCAGTCAAGGGTGAGACTGGCGGTGAGCTGGCTGCCTCTTCTGGGGTCTCCACTCCTGGCTCTGCCAGCTCAGCTGCCGACTCTGGGGGTCACGACATCATCACCGAGCAGCCCCGGTCACAGCACACACTTCAGGCGGACTCGGTGGATCTGACCGGCTGTGACTTGGCGAGTGGTGCCACCGACGGGGACGAGGAGGACATCTTGAGCCACAGCTCCAGCCAGATGAGCGCCGTCCCGTCTGACCCTGCCATGGACCTGAACGATGGGACCCAGGCCTCCTCTCCCATCAGTGACAGCTCCCAGACCACCACCGAGGGCCCCGATTCAGCCGTGACCCCTTCCGACAGTTCTGAAATTGTGAGTGGTTGGAGGGGGCAGCCCAGTTTCTTCAGAGGAGCCTTCCCCGGAGGCCTAGACCTGGACCCTCCTGCTGGTTCACTCCATTCATCTGACCCACTGATAATAGTGTAGAGGTCACCAGCTCGGATCCTTAACAGGCAGCTCAGCCCCATCTGAGTCCTTCACTGAAGGAAACAGCCCAGTGTCTTTTGTGTCAAACGTGGAGGTCAAAAGTGCATTAAAAATTTCTTAATATCTTGTTGGTCACAGGTTGAGTCATTATTTTGAAAGTCCTTGAGGAGCCTATTATTAACAGATCTGTGGTCTTAATGCAGTATGATTAATAACATTAATACTGTGCATTATTTTAACACTTTCTGACTTTTCAAAACCTTTAACAACATACATGCCCCATCTTGAGCATGGATCTGAGTGCCTCTTATCTCTGAGTTAGTGGACAGACACCTCAGGAGTGGTCTAAAGCTTGGTACAGGTGTATGCCAAATTTTACAGCCCAATTTTATTGAAACAGTTTGTACTACTAGTTGTTTTGCTACTATTGAATGTATTTTATTAAGAATATATATATATTTTACTTAAATGAATACAGAAACTGTGCGTTACAAATCATGAGCTAAAGCATTGGCAGCTCTCCAGTTGTCATGTGGATGTGGTTCCTGATGGCCGAGTGGATTGCCACTTGCTCGGCTGGAGAAGTGGGCTCACGGTTGGGGTTTTTAACTAGAAGACCTGGAGGAGGGTAGGACAGATAACGGGAACGGTGGGAAGTGATTTTAAGTCAGGAAAGGGTGAAGAGTGCTAACCAGTAGGCCGGGAGAAGAGAAGGTTGGGAAAGTGCTGGGCTCAGTAGCACGTTAAGTGTGCGGAGGAAGTTTCTGTTGTTTGCTTATTGCACCAGCTTTCATCTTGCCTTTTTACAGTAGATAATTTCTGGGCAGGTTTGCTAGAAGTGGGACTGAATGACCATAGGAGGTTGTGAAAGCGTCCTGTCTAGGAGTGCTGCAGCAGCTATGTGTTGTGTGGTAGGGCTGGGCCAGGGACCCACGCCAGGCTGTGGCCTGCAGGGAACTAAACCTCTTCCCTTGATGCTTCTCACACTGGCAGAGTTCTTTCTGATTTATGAGGTGCTTCCATGTCCTTTATTTAGTCATTAGTTATTTGCTGAACAAATGTACTGAGCATCTGTTATGTTCCAGGGATTGTCCCACAAGCCGCGGATGAAGTAGAGGGCACAACACACAAAACTGCTCACACAAAGCTAATATTTTAGAGTGGGAGTCCTCAAACTCTTCCCATTTAGGGCCAGATAGTAAATATATTTGGCTTTGTGAACCATATGACCTGTGTTGCATACTCATCTGTGCTGTTGAAGTGCCAGAGCAGCCGTAGATATGTAAGTGAATGAGATGACTGTGTTCCAATAAAACTTTATTTACAAAAACAGCTGGTGGGCCAGGTTTGGCACACCAGTGTAGTTTGCCTGCCTCTGTTCTAGAGTGTGTGCCTGTGTGGGTGGGGCAGATGATGAGCCAGTAATCAACAGGTAAATAAACACATAGTCAGATGCCAATAAGTGCCATAGAGAAAAATAAGCCAGCTGTAGGGGGTCGGGATTGTCTTCACAAGATAGCCCAGTGTGGGGCTTGTCTTGGAGGGAGCCCACCACGATGAGAATTCCCGCTCGGCCATTTACTAACTGTGTAGCCTAGCGCAGTTATGGCCCTTCTTGCCTCAGTTTTCTTATCCACGAAATGAAGATGACGACAGTACTTACGTTGTAAGACTTATGAGGATAAGGGAAATAATACATGTAAGTACTTTCGAGCCTGCCTGGGGTGTAGTATGATATTCAAAAAATGTTGTTTTTTATTGTGGTGAAACTTCTCATTTTAACCTGTGTGGGTTCTTTTTTTTTTTAAACAATCTGGAGAGTGGAGGAAATCATTTCTTTCTTGGTTGTTTTTGAGCAAGTAGCTCAGTTTCTTTTTAACTTATCTGGAGGGATTTGGGATGATTTTTTAAATGATATAGAATTTATTTCAGTAATAATTTAACTAGCATATTGAAGGTACATCACTCAGTTTTTCAGGTCAAGTACAATTGGATGTGAAAAATTTTGCAGTATGAAATCATAACCCACATATATGGCTAAATATATGAAATATTGCGCCTAAAACTTAGTTGGGTCATTTCTAGCAGTTTAGGGGATAACCTATTGGTAGACTTTTGTCTAAAAGATTTTTCCTCATTTTTGACTTTTTTTCTTTTTGTAATCAAAAAGAGAAATGTCCAGGTTGGAATTGTTTTGGAATTTTTAGAGTTACGAAAGCTTTTTATAATGTAGCAGTAATGCGTGGTCAGTCAGCTCTTGATAATGTACACGCATGCACCCACGTGCACTTGAAGAAGTGACCTTCGTGTTGGCGTGTGAGATGTGGTCTGTGTTATTTGTGGGGTTTTGCCTTTGCCTTCCACGTTGGAGGGCTTGCCCCTCGGTGATCACACTTCAGAACCCTCACAGCCCCTCTTGAACTGTTTAGGTGTTAGATGGTGCCGACAGCCAGTACCCAGGGATGCAGGCGGGGCAGCCCCAGGACGAGGACGAGGACGCTGCTGCAATTCTTCCTGATGAAGACACGGAGGCTTTCAGAAACTCTTCCATCGGTACGTTGACTTCAGGCCATGTACTACGGAGTGGCCTTGTCTTCAACCCTGACCTCTTAGGTCTCAGCTTCTGAGAAGAAATCTTCTGGCGTCTTTGTTTCCTGAGGTGTAGATAGCAAATGAGGAAAATCAATTGAGAAGTTATTATCCTTTTTTTGATCTAAATCCTGTGGTTTCATATTGACTTTGTGTAAATATGTGTATTTGTGTTTTCATTGGAAACTTGTCACTTAACCTCTCTCTCTCCGATTTTGAAGCCCTTCAACAAGCACATTTGTTGAAAAGCATGGGCCACAGCAGGCAGCCCTCTGACAGCAGTGTAGATAAACTTGTCTCAGGAGACGAAGCTGCTGACCCAGGAGATCAAGAAAGCAAGGTGAGACACTTAGGCCCGAGACGGCTCAGCGTCCTGAGCTCCCGCGAGAGCTCATCATCGCCCTGGCTGCTGCCTGTCCCCCCAGCTCTTGGCTTTCCCGTCGCGCGCGTTTGCTCCGCTGTCTCCCCGTCGCGCACTGACCTCTTCCCGGGTCTGCTCTGCTTTTCTGCCTCTCCGGGTGGGAGCGCGTCCTCACCACCTGGCGGTCGTGCAAGGCCTTGCAGCATGCTTGGTTTTGTTCCAGTGAATTGATTTATTTGTTTGTTTGTTTATTGTGGTAAAGTACTCATAAAATTTACCGTCGTAACCATTTTTAAGTGTGCAGTTCAGTGGTATTAAGTGCACTCACATTGTTGTGCAGCCGTCACCACCATCCGTCCACAGAACTTTTCTCATCTTCCCAAACCGAAACTCTGTCCCCATTAAACACTAACCTCCCGTTCCCCCGGCCCCCGGCCCCTCTCACCCATCATTCTGATTTCTGTCTCTATGGATTTGGTGACTCTAGGGACCTCATATACGTGGAATCATGCAGGATTTGTCCTTTTGCGACTGGCTTGTTTCACTCAGCAGAATGTCCTCAAGGTTCATCCATGTTGTAGCAGGTGTCAGAACGTGTTTACTACATTTTGCTTTTCTCCTCATCTCTTGGTGGACACTTGGGTTACTTCCACATTTTGGCTGTTGTAAATAATGCTGTTATCAATGAGTGTGCAAATACCTCTTCAAGACCCTGATTTCATTTCTCTAGGGTTTATATCAGAAGTGGAATTGCTGGATCATGTGATAGTTCTGTTTTTAATTTTTTGAGGAAACACTGTACTGTTTTCCACAGCAGCTGCACCATTTTACATTCCTACCCACAGTGCACCAGTGCTCCATTTTCTCCGCATCTTCGCCAGCACTTGTTATTTTCTGCTTTTTTTGAGAGTGGCCATCACACTGGGTGTGAAGTGGTGTATCATTGTGGTTTTGATTTGAATTTCCCTGATGATTAGTGATGTTGAGCATCTTTTCATGGGTTTATTGGCCATTCATGTGCCTTCTTTGGAGAAATGTCTATTCAAGTCCTTTGCCCATTTTTTAATCAGGTTGTTTGGGTTTTTTTGTTGCTACTCAGTTGTCCATTGAACTATTTTAAAATTATCTCTATTGCTTACCTTTTCCATGTAAGTGTCCTGTATTCCCAGTTAATTTTAAATTCCTTGAGGGCAAGAAGTAGTGTTTCGTACTGAGTCCCTCCATGGCTGCTCGTCACTGTAGCGACCTCGGCTGTTCCTTCTGGGCCCCCTCGCACCAGGCCCACCCCTCGCAGCTTTGGGCTTCCCCAGGCTCTTTCCTCTGCCCGAGGAGCTTCCCCCGGATGCCAGGTCTCAGCTACCCTCCTGTGTGGCTCCCTCCCTGCACACTGGGCTCATCCCTGCCACAGCCCACATGGCCCCGGGTCAGGACTCCCTCTGGCTGGTCTGATTCTGCTCTGCCGTGGCCCGTGAGGTTGGGCACCTGTGGGTGAAGGTAGGCGTCTCTGAATCCCAAGCGCCTGGCACAGCTGCTGTTCTGGGACTATTTGTTGGATGAACTAACGAATCAATGGGTGGGTTCCATGATTATAAGACAAACTGTCAGTTTTTCTGTTCCAGCCCTGCCGGATCAAAGGTGACATTGGCCAGTCCAGTGACGAAGATTCTGCTCCTCTTGTCCACTGCGTCCGCCTTCTGTCCGCTTCATTTTTGCTAACTGGGGAAAAAAACGGTAAGTGTAGAAAGGCAGGTGCAGGGTTGAAGGGAGTGACTTTAGGTTTCAGAGGTCATCTTGGTAATCAGCTTTGTGCCTGTTTGCAGCAGACAGAGTAGAATCTGGGGACGAGCTTTGGTTTTCACTGACCGCTGGGGAGGGAGGGGAAGACGGGAGCAGCGGGTTTAGCGGGTCTAGTTTTGTTTATCTGGAAGCTAGACATGTGCTGCTTTCAAGCTGAAGGTGACCCAGGTGGATTTGTTTGCAGCCTTGGTTCCGGATAGGGACGTGAGGGTCAGCGTGAAGGCACTGGCGCTCAGCTGTGTTGGAGCTGCTGTGGCCCTTCATCCTGAATCTTTCTTCGGCAGACTTTACAGAGCACCGCTTGACACCATGGAATACCCTGGTACGTTCAAAGTTTGTATCTTATTCCTCACATTTAATCATTATTTTGAAAACTATTTCAAACCGTCTTGACTATTTTAGTTTTAGAGCACTAAGTTTTCTGAGCTAATTTGTGGCATTTGAGGTGTGTTCTCCATAAAACACATAAATAGTCATGTTTTTAGCTTCCCGGACCCCGTATAGATGCAGTGTTTAGTTGAAACACATACAACAAAGCGATAGAAATCTGGGAACGTCAGAGCTGATTTGCATATGAATTAGATTTATACCAAAAACACAAATTGTATATAATCAAAATTGCTTTGGGCCACACCACCCAGGCCAGGTGTTCACACTCAGAGCCAGTGGGCACCGAGACCAGCTGGGGCAGCAGCAGGCCAGTCTCCTCACGATGGGTGAACGGTGGGAAGACTCGCTCTCCCAAATTTATCCTCCCGCCTGCTCTCTGTCTTTCCTTGGGTGAGGGGACAACCCATGCTTTTGAATTTATATTAGGTAAGTATGGACAAGTTTGAGGTTCTCTAATAATTTTTTGAGATGAAACCTTGGAATTTTGATTATTGGCTGACAACTTGGAATTGTAATACAGAAAATCTGTTGTGTTGAAGGATGAATATAGAATATTTAAACCCCGAAACGTTTTTACCACTGATGGTTATTATATTCAGGTCTTTTCTAGATTAGGATCACTGCCTCGCCCTCTTTTTCTTTCCTGAGAATTCAGCCTTTGCCCTGAGTTAGAAAGTTGACAGTAGGGACTTGTACAGTGGCCGGCTGTCTCTCTCCACAGAGGAGCAGTACGTGTCAGACATCTTGAACTACATCGACCATGGGGACCCACAGGTCAGAGGAGCCACGGCTATCCTCTGTGGGACCCTTGTCTCCTCCATCCTCAGCAGGTCCCGCTTCCACGTGGGAGACTGGATGGGCACCGTCAGAACTCTGACAGGTAACGTCGAGTGTTCAGTTTTCAGTGTTGTCTCTTCCAGATGGCATTCTCATGTTCAGGTTCACATGAAGGTGTTTGTTCCTTGCTCTTCTGGTCAGGAAATACATTTTCTCTGGCGGACTGCATTCCCCTGCTGCAGAAAACTTTGAAGGACGAATCTTCTGTTACTTGCAAGTTGGCTTGTACAGCTGTGAGGGTGAGCATAATCATTTGTGGAAATCATTTCTTTGATTAGTGGAAATTTTACCAATGTTACAGTTAAAATTGGAGCTTAATATTAAATATTTCCAGACATTCTAAACAATAATAAACATCTGTGTATCCACCACTCAGCCTTAGAAGGAAAACATTGCCAACAGTTAAGGTTTAATAGACTTTGATTTAAATCTCAGAATATTTGTTTGAAGTATACTTTCCCTAAAGGGTGTCTATACCTTGCTCACATTAAGTGTAAAACCTGTTGAATTAAAAAAACAACAACTCCTTCAGGCCCGTAGAGTGGGTAGAGTTAAAGTGAAGCATAGGGGTTATTTAATCCCCTTTGTTTTTTGTGTCGAGGGACAGCCCCAGTCCTTTATGTGGTAGGAAACTTTATATCAGCTGGTTCATAACTGGCTAGTCAACAGCAGTCCACGTTAACCAGTAAAAATCAAAACAAAAACCCTACAGTTGTCAGATTTATGGGATACCATCCCTTTTTAAAATTTCATGGCCCGGCCAGAATTGTTCCTTAGTTCCAGTTGTTTGCCAAGTTTCAGTCCGTCTGTCTTTGCTGGAGCAGAAGGAAGGGGGTTGGCAGCAGGCAGCAGGCCGTGTGTGGAACTGCCCACGAGTGTGCTCAGGGCTCGGCGGAGGGTGCAGCCTTAGAAGCCCCGTCCTGTCCGCTCGGGCGGCCAAGGGCAGGGTCACGTCAGGAAGGGCTCGGGTGCTGGGCCCGCGGCTGAGCTCGGGTTTAGCAGTGGCGGTGTGGCGCGTGGTCGGTGGTGGCGAGGTCGGTGTCTGGGAGGAGAGGCCAGGCTAGAGGCAGAGTTACGGGGGGAAGAAAACAGTTTTGTGGAAGGGACACATTTACTTCGCACCTCGAGTTTACGGAGGTGAGTGTATGTGATAAGTGTGTCTGAGAGATGTGGGAACGGGGCAACATCCCTGTCGCTGTTAAAGGAAGACGGAGCGGGGGCGGTGGGAGGGGTCGGCGTGGGAGGGGTCGGCGGAGGCCCACCTGCCGCCCGCCGTGCCTTCCAGCTCTGCGTCATGAGTCTCTGCAGCAGCAGCTACAGCGAGTGGGGGCTGCAGCTCCTCACCGACGTGCTGGCCCTGCGGAGCAGCTCCTACTGGCTGGTGAGGACGGAGCTTCTGGAGACTGTGGCAGAGATCGACTTCAGGTGAGTGAGTCGGGCTCGTTGGGTCGGCGAACCACAGCCGCTCCCAAGTCTGAACAGGCGTTGGAAGGCCCGGTCCCCTGGTGCCAGGAGTGACGCTTATCAAGTGACCCGTGTCAGCATCGGAGTGGTTTGCACGGCTGCCGCTGCCCGTCTCCTCCTCGACTTTGCCCCCTTCTTGGAATTTTTACGTACAGGCAGAGGAGTGGAGTTTTCCGGTAGTCTGAGTCATCCAAGTGTTCTGGATGGTGTGAATAAAAGAGCTCGAACTTCTAAAACAGTGAAGCTTGTGTCACTTGTGCTTGTTTAAACGAGTGTGCTTAACACTGGACTGAACTTAGCTGATCTGTATTGTGTTGCAGTTAAAAATAACTTCTGATGCCTTGCAGTTTTTCATTTTCTAAGAGTAAGTTTTCTTTCCAGATGATTTCTCTCTGTGCTTTCTTTTAGACGGGAAATTGCCCTTTATTGTCCAGGAATATTGTGCTTTTAAGCCCCCGTCTATAGAGTGCTTGTTGCGTGCCAGGCTGGGCTAGGTGCCCTCTGTGGGTTACCTTCTCTCAACCTCACAACATCTCTGTGAAGTCGGGGTTGCTTTCACCTGCGTCTCACAGACAGGACCCTGAGCGGGGCGGGCGGGGACCTTCCAGTCTTCGGGAGGCGCCAGAGTCTCAGCCCCCTCCCCACAGTCTGCCCTCCCGCCTTCTTCGGTAGGCGTCTGAGCTAATTCTGTAGGGCACTTGGGGTCTTTCAAAATAACAGTTGTTTATATCCATTTTGAAGAAAAATAGTTTCCTGAGTAGTGTCTGACTGAGTCTGGAGTCAGGAGAGCAGTGTAAATTCTACTTGTTTGAAAACATGAGTCTTTCTGCTGTTTTAAGTAAGGCTGCCTCAGAGCCTTCCCTGGCTGTTGGTTAATGTGCTGGAACCGGCCGTCTTCCTTGCTCTGTCAGTCATGCAGGCCATCAGCGGGTGTTTGTTCAGTAACTAAATTGTTTCATTGTGAAATATGTTCTTTTGTGTTAGGTTGGTGAGCTTTTTGGAGGCAAAAGCAGAAAACCTACACAGAAGGGCCCATCATTATACAGGGGTAAGCCCTTCATTTTTGTGAGGCTGTGATTTAACTTCCAGGAAGCACACTTTCCTAGTGGAGTAGAATGTCTTGGAATGCATTCTGTCCCAGATTTATTTCACATGAAGTATTTATTGACATCATGAAAGCTGTGATTGTATGCGTGACTTTAGGACTAGTGATGTTAAGTTCTTCCTCACTGGCTTTCCAAAATATCTGACCTAAAACTTAGTTAAATACAGAGATTATATATGTTTTTATTATCCTTCTTTCCAAAGCTTTTAAAACTGCAAGAACGAGTGCTCAATAACATTGTCATCTATTTGCTTGGGGATGAAGACCCCAGGGTGCGCCATGTTGCTGCAGCTTCGTTAATGAGGTACTTAACAAATATTTTATCTCTTTTCACTTTCTTGGTTAAAGTACTAAATGATATGAGAATGGGAAGAGAGGGGAAAATTCAGAGGACATGGGGCAGTATTCCTAAATCTTTTGAGTTCACTGTCAGCTACGCTTAAACTATCAAAAAAGATATTTTTCACTACCTTAAGGGTCTAAAATGAAAATTTAAACAACAAAGTACTAGCTTCATATTATCAAAGTAATGCACTTTCATGGCCAGAATTTTGAAATATGGAGACTAGCACTGGAAAAAAATCACCTTCAGTTCCACCATTGGAGATAACCACTGTTAACATTTTTTCCTGTATATCCTGTGTACAAGTTTCTTTTTCAAAATTGGGACAAAATGTACATGCAGTTCTGTTATCTGATAATTTCCACATAATGTATTATTAGCATCTTCCTGTTGGAAATACTCTTCTAAAAAAGAAATTTTAACTGTCATTGTTGTCTGGGGCGGCACCCTCTATTCAGATATATTCATATTTCCGTACTGAAGTGCATGACATTTCATACAGTGTGAGATAAATAAAGCCTGTAAATATTGTTTAAAAATTTTTTTAGTTAGTGGCCACTTTTTCACTATGTAGTTGTGATAAATTTTTATATAAATATTATTTGGTTGGATATTAAATTTTTATTGATTTAAATAATGAATAATGGTTCAGTGACTATTGTTATACATAAATGTTTATGTGTAATTTTTTTTCTTAGAATTAATTCCTGGAAGTTGAGTTACTAGGCCAAGCAAGCTTTTTGATTTTTTTTTTCCTAGTAGCTTTATTGAGGTATAATTTTGTATCTCTTAAAATTTACTCATTTTAAGTGTACAATTAAATTATTTTTGGTAAATTTACAGAGTTGTGCAACCTTCACCACAATCCAATTTTAGAACATTTCTATCATCTCAAAAAGATCTTTTGTGCCCATTTGCAATAATTCCCAATTCCCACCTGGCCACAGGCAGCCACTAATCTACTTCCTGACTTTAGAGATTTGCCTATTCTACACGTTTTATATAAATGAGATCACATAATAAATAGATGGGACTTTTGTGTCTGGCTTCTTTTGCTTAGTTTTTGAGATTCATCCATGCTACGTGGTGTGTTTGTTCCTTTCATTGTTGAATAGTATTCTGTTACATAGATAATACTCTGTTTTATTTATACATTCACCAGGTGGTATTACTATTTTCACTTTTTGACTACTGTGAATCCTGCTTTTCCTTTCTCATGGGTGGATTCCTAGCAGTGGGTTTTCATGGTTTTGTTACTTATTGTGAAATTTCTCTCCAGAAACGGATCAGTTTATGCTCCCACTCCCAGAATATGATTGTGCCTGATTCTTCTCACCAAAACAGCATTTCAAAAGAAGTTAAATATGTGTCAGTTGTTCAGGCAGTCATTGGTATTTCTTATTAAAATAACTTTTATCTTGTTTTAAAAGTAATACATGTTTACTGAACAAAATTTAGGAAAAATGTAAAGAAGGAGATAAAAATCTTTGTAATCGAACTACTCAAAGAAAACCAGTTACATTTCGGTGGATATTCTTTTGGTTTTCAATGTGGTCATTTGCATTTCTTTGATTACTTGTGAGGTGTACCTTTTCATGGATTTAACTGGATTTATATAACTTACTTGATCAAAGATCTTGGATCTTTACCATTTTCTGTGAATGATAGTAATTTATTAAACCTTAGGAAAAAATTATACTTATGACCAGGTCTTCATGGAGGAAAGAGACTTTAACTGAAGACACTGGGTTTGCAAACTAATGTGATAAAACAGTTGACTGTTTCTAAAGTTATGGGCCCGTCTGTAGGCGTGTGAGTGCTCGCACAGGGTGTGTGCCGAGTGCCGATTGCAGGGAGGAGCCCGTGTGCCCCCTGCATTCTGCCTCTGAGTTCACTTTGGATTTGTGACGGACCTCAGCTGGAGCTCCGCACCCGGGAGTGTGTGGGACGGTTTTGCAGACAAAATTGCAGAAGTGAGTAAGGGACAGCCCCTGGCATTCGGATCTGCCCTGTGCTCAGTGCTTCCTGTGTGCCGTGGCTTCACGCACTTGTTGATGCCGATCAAGATGATTAGAAAGAGAACTTTCAAGGTTTTTTAAATCAAAGCATTTAATTATGTGTAGAGAGATGTATGTAACTGTATGACAGACAGGAAGAGAGTCCAGCGCCTGGTCTTTTCAGAGCGGGTGTGTGGGGGAGTGGCCCTGCGATCGGAGCCTCTGCTCTAATTCCCTTGACGAAGGAAGTGTCTGTGGGTAGCCGGAGGGAGGGGATCACAGGTGGTTTCAGGTACTTTCTAAGGGAAATAAACCTTGCTTTTATGTCAGGCTTGTCCCGAAGCTGTTTTATAAGTGCGACCAAGGACAGGCTGACGCAGTTGTGGCCATGGCGAGAGGTCAAAGCAGCGTTCACCTGAAGCCTCTCATGCACGAGGCGCAGCCTCCATCTCACTTCTCCGCCAGCACCATAACCAGGTACCCCTGCTAGCCGAGGAAGGCGTGCCCTGGGCTCACTCTAAAGCCTCGTGTTTTCTAGAGAAAACGCTTGGAATAGGCGTTCCTCCCTTGATGGGGCGCTTCTCTTTTTCGGGGTCTACCACCCCGCCTCTTTACTTAAGCTCTGCTGCAGCCACACAGCAGTGACATCGTAAATTGTATGATCTGTTTGTTACGAGCCACATACCGACAGCTGTATTTTTCTCTAGGACTCTAATGCTATGTCTTCTCTAAAAACTTGTCCTTAAAATTTTCACTTTATTTGTGTTACCTGTGAAGAGTATAGTTATGTCGTGATTAATGTTTTAGTGAGCAGGCTGTTAAAGAGTGTCGGTGTTATTTAGGGTTATCACTAGTTCAGTGATGTGCAATTATTATTATTCACATTTTTTTGTGAGAGTCTTTTAAATACAATTTCAAATGGTTGTACACAGCCCATCCTTTTCTATGTCTTTTAGACTAGAAGACTAACATAGACTATGTTTTTTATTGTTGAGGACAGGACACTGAGGGAAACAAAAGTGAATCAACGCTAATCCTGCCTGGGCTTCATTTATATAGTTGGGGAATTAGAATTTGTATGTAACTACAAGGAGGGATTGAAATTGACACGTGCCATGAATGGAGTATGGAAAAGTGGCAGTCCTACAGTGGGAAAGGACTTTCTTTTGTCCAGAATCAGGAGTAGATTCATGAAGGATTTCTTTTAACTTAAAACTTGAAAAATGGGCAGCTTTGGACACGTAGAGAGATTGCAGGCAAGGCTGTGTTGAAGAGAGCATTGCTCCAGTGCTGTGGTGTTGGGAATTGGAGGAGGAGAGGGGTGATTTCAGCCATTTTCCTAGAATAATGACCACATTTATTCCCAGTCTTTCTTTAACTTAAAAGTCAAGACTGCTTTAATCTCTTGTAGCCTTTAATCTTAAAATTTTAAATGCCATTTGAATTTGGAAAATGTCATAAGCTTCAGTGGTAGATTGTAAGTCTCCACGTCTCTTTCTCATTAGAATATATAGAGGCTATAACCTACTACCAAGCATAACAGATGTCACTATGGAAAATAACCTTTCGAGAGTCATTGCAGCAGTTTCTCATGAGCTGATCACATCAACCACGAGGGCGCTCACAGTAAGACTCTTTTGGTTGGTCTTAATGAGGTTACTTTTCAGTAGTTTGTGTGGTCAATTCTTAATGGTAGGATGCTTGTATTAGAGCTCTTATATGTGCGGCTTACTAAGAAATTGTGCTTCTGTGAATAAAACCTGGGTTTATTCCAATGGGAATGGAAACAACTTTTCTTTTTTCTGAACATTAAATATGTTCATTGTAAAAAAATTCAGCCAGGGGAACTCCCCAGCGGTCCGGTGGTTAGGAATCGGCGCTTTCACTGCCGTGGGCCTGGGTTCAGTCCCTGGCTGGGAACTAAGATCCCACAAGCCGCGTGTCGCGGTCAAAAAATTAAAATCAATCAATCAATCAATCAATCAGCCTGTCTAGGAAGACATAACAAAGAAAAGAAAAACTACCATAATCTGAATTGGTAGTATATCAGAAGTTTAAAATATCTCTAGAATAATTGACTCAGTGACTTTATAATATATACGAAGCAGAAAAAAATCAGAAATGCCAACAAAGATTTTTGTGTAATGTGATTATCTGTATCATTATTTGTGATGCTGAAATTGTAAAAGAACCATAATGTCCAAGAGTCCAAAACTGATTAAATTCTGATTATAACTAAATTCTGTATAGATGGTGATATGCTTATCATGCACTTATTAACATGATGGTTTGGAGGATTTTTAACAATCTGTAGAGTGATCATCTGGATTATAATGAGTGAAAAAAGGCACAGTACAAAACTGTGTATGCTTGTGTACAGACAGATCTTGCTTATGAAAAACATTGTTCACATTAAACACATTTCTTACATACTCAAGAAAATGATTGGCAGAAAATTTCCAAAATAAATTTTAGGATTATGAATGATTATGCTTTTTAAGATATTCACAAATTTTCTAAAATGAACAAGTCTAACTTCCATAATCAGAAAAAAAGAGTGTTATACGAAAGTAGTGCCAATTTGCTGATTACCAGGTTAAATCTTGTCATTTATTTTATGTGACAGAAGGAATGCTTTCATGTTGTGAAAACTCAGACAATTATGATTAGACTATCTTGATAAGTATATAAGTGCCTTTCAAACTTAAATATTGTTTGGGCTGTCTGCAGTTTGGTCTTCCCTTGATTTGTTCAAAATATTATAAACATTATTTGTATTTATTGTGGCCTGCATATGTCAGACACTGTTCTAGGCTTGGGATGTAAAAACAAAGAGGATCCCTGCCCTTGTGGTTCTTTCAGTCTGGTTAGGAAGATGGACATTAATTAGCTCGAGTGCTGGAGCAGATGGGGTGGGGTGGGGTGGGGTGGGGTAGGAAGGGCGTTCCAGGTGGGGGCGGGGAGCACAGGATGATTAAAGTTCGAGGCAGAGGAGGTGCATCACTCCTGGCCTCTCCTCACTGGGATATAATCGACCCTCCTTAAACCTGTATCTCAGTTGTCCAGCTGTATCTTCTAAGGTATGAACTTGTATCATGGGAGGACAGATGTCTTATCGTTAGATACAGATCCCAATTTTGTTTTCATTGTTCATACTCTTTATAAAGGGAAAAAGGAGGTTCCATTTAATAAACTTTTTTGGTGTTTGAGTGTGATTTTCTCATTCCTTTCTTCTTTAGTTTGGATGCTGTGAAGCTCTGTGTCTTCTTTCAACTGCCTTTCCAGTTTGCATTTGGAGTTTAGGTTGGCATTGTGGGTATGTATATTCCTCGGCACATGGCTGTGTACAATTATGTGATACAAACATAGTTATACGGATCCCTTTCTTTCTTTCTTTTTAAGTCTCACCTTAACAGTTTCACCTTTTGGAAAAATACCCATCGGAATATTTGCTTCTGCCCTGTTAGTTGTGTGGGAAGCTAGAGAAGGAGCTATTGGGAAATACTGAATTACTTGTAATTCTAATGGATGTCAGATGCTCACTCTTAAGCATTTTGGAGGGTCTGAGGGTATGATTTGCAGGTTAATTTAAGGGAATTTGCATATGCTGGCAAAAGACTTTTCTAATTGGCTTGATTCTCTCCAAAATTATTCACTATGTATTACAAGTTTAGAAACATTTTTCGTTTGAAATCAAACGTGAGCTATCGTGCAAAATCGTAATCAATTACAAGAGTAATTTAGGAACTATTATATTTATATTAGCGGTTCTCATTTAAAAATGATTTTCTTCCAGTAGATGGCCCTATAGCATCTGTGAAATAATTCTGAGTCTTCTACAGCATTAAGGAGTAAGCTTTTGTTATGTATACTGATAACTGAGACAAATTTAGTAACTCACTGTCACATTTGGAAGGAAATCTACAGATTTCTTGTGTGTGTCAGCGTACGGCCAACTAACTTTGCTTGAAGTGGGTGCATTCTCTGGTCCCGGGTGATGGCTTTCCTGTGTCGTAGATTCAGCATTAGACCTGACTTCAGAGCAACTCTGGTGTTGGGGTAAACGTGCTAAGTCAGAGTCGAAAGAGAGTTAAAAGTTATCAGAGTAACCAGTTCCAATACTTCCAGTCAGATCTGCTACCTGATTTCCTTTCTCGGATGACTTTCATGGGACTCTGGTTCCAGGAAAGATGCTAGTTCACAGTAGTAAAATCGCTTTATGAGCTGGCATGAAATGAACAGTGATGTGCCTTCCTTTTGGTTCATAGGAGAAAGCAAGGCTGTTATCTTAAAATTTTTCTGTAATTCAATCTTGCAAATGTCTGCTTTCAGAGTGCCCCCACTGAGCGCCTCTGATGAGTCTAGAAAGAGCTGTACTGTGGGCATGGTCACGATGATCCTGACCCTGCTTTCATCAGCCTGGTTCCCACTGGATCTCTCAGCCCATCAAGATGCTTTGATTTTAGCCGGGAACTTGCTTGCAGGTATTGGTACTGAGTTGAAAGAGGGATTCTAGGTCTTTAACTTTTGATTTCCTTTGGGGGGTGGCGGCGGTGAGCGTATGGAGGAAAAGTATTGAGGTCATTGCCAGGGATGGCTTGTTCCTTTAGTCAGAATTTCAGACATTACCGGCAGGCATAAATGTGTACCGCAGGCAGCTATCCTGTGCCGGGTATTTTAAAGCAGCCCTTTCCCAATCTAGCCCCTCAGTTAGCTATAGGTAAACTCATTTCTAATTTCATTTTAGCGGGCACCGTGTGCGGGTACTGTCTCAGGCACGGGGGCCATGAGAAAGGATGGTGTGTGGGCTCCGTTCTCAAGTTGAATGTAGGTTTGTAGCAACACACGTCAACAAAAGTTCAGTGGCCGCACAGAGCGGCTGTAATCACTCTTTGTTGGGGATTAGGACAGGAAACAAGATTTATGGGCTGGCAGGAGAGGACACCAGACAGGGTACAGCACATGTGAAGGCATGGAGACGTGAAAAATTGTGTGACATTTGAGAACTGAGTAATTTTGGATATCGTGTGAGGGCGAGGACGAGGATGGAGAATGTGGCTGGTGAGGGATCCGTCTCCGTTAATGAGGACTTAGTCTGTTTGCTCTGGGAGGTCATCGAAGAGCCTTATGAAAGGGACTAACAATCTGGTTAGTATTTTAGAAAGATCACTCGGCTGACGTGAATGTGGATTGGAGGAGAAGTTAGGGAAACCCGGACTTAAGGCAGGATCAAGAGAGTCTGAACAAGATAATGGCTGTGGGCTGTGTGGGAAGAGGCCCATTAGAAGAGAGTGAAGGGGGCAGAGTCAGCACGTCTGGATCACCAGTTGAACTTCAGTTGTAAAGATCAGGAGGGGGACTGTCACATCCTGGGTGGGTATGTGATGGCGGCCTTCATGGAGGTTGGGGACACAGATTCGGGGGGAGATGTCGGTTTCCTGTGGAACCTGAGGCATCAGTGGGCCCCCAGGTGGAGGTGTCCAGCAGACTCTCGACACAGATGGGTCTGAAGGACTTATGTCTTGGCCCCACACTGTGGAGCTGGGGAGGTAATGTCTGTGCCTGTGTCACAGCCAGTGCCCCCAGATCTCTGAGGAGTTCGTGGGCCTCCGAAGAAGAGGCCAGCCCTGCAGCCACCAAGCAGGAAGAGGTGTGGCCGGCTCTGGGTGACCGGACCCTGGTGCCCATGGTGGAGCAGCTCTTCTCCCACCTGCTGAAGGTGGTCAACATCTGTGCACACGTCCTGGATGATGTGGCTCCTGGACCAGCAATAAAGGTAACTCCTTGCTTGGGCAGCTGTTTTCAGCTGGTCCAGATGGCTCCGTGGGCTTCCAGGCATGCCTCTGTTTACTCATCTGTCCCTTCTTTATCCTCTTTTGCTTTAAATAAACAAAATTGCTCATATCGTGACACTAGATTTAACACCTAGATGTGCTCATCCAATTTATAGCCCGTTTGGTATCGTCTGTCATTTACTGTCACCTCTGAGAGGGAAATACCTGGCTTTATTCTTGGGCTTTCAGCGTTGGCCAAGAAAGCTCAGCATTGAAGTTGGTCTCTCCTGAAATGTTTTGCTTTTCTTTGAAGTACAGTTCAGTGAAAACTATTCACACAATGAATTTAAGATGGATCAGTTCACTTGTAATTGTATCTGATGGTTCACTCTCTCTCCTGTCTCTTCCACCTTGACAGCTCAGGTTCTCCTCTAGCTGCCATTCGGTCCCCCTGCCGCTACAAGCTTCTCTTGAGTCCTTTCTCCCAGCTTAACCCCTGAATTAGTGTACTGCTTCTCTGACGCTGGCCTTCTTTGCAAAACCTCTCGGGCCCTGGACTCAGTCCACTGCATCGGCCGTTGATTCTTTAACCCCTGCTGGCCTGATTTCTGCCAGCTCCCCATAGCCACACTCCCTGCCAAGACCCGCCTTTGACTCTCGTGGGTACTTTGCAGACCCTGTCTCACCTCCCCTCTGCATCTCCCAGGACCACCTCTCCTGTACTGAGACGTTCTCTGCGGTCGGCTTCCGGATTCTCTGACCCCCTTCTACTGCCTGGGCACTTTCCTAGTTTAGTCTTCTTCCCACCACTCGTGCTTTCCAGGGCTCTGTTCTCAGTCGGCCCCGCTCCATATTCTCTGGGCCAGGGCTGTCCAGTACAGCTCTCTGTAAGGAGGGAAACGTTCCATCTACACCAGCCGGGACAGTAGCCACCAACCACATGTGGCAACCGAGCACGTGAAATGTGGCCAGGGCAACTGAGGAACTGAACTTCTAATTTTGTTTAATTGCCATTAAATTTAAATTTAAGTAGCCGCATGTAGATCGTGGCTCCAGCGTGGGACCGGGCAGCTCAGTGCAGTCAGGTCTACTCTCAGGTCTTCAGTGTCTAAGCAGGGAAGACCCCAGACCTGTCCTCGGAGTCCAGTGTGGCCAGCTGCCACGGGTCACCTCTACTTGGGCGATCCATAGAAATCTCATTCGGTCTAAATCTGGGCTTCTTGGTCTCCTCCCCAGCTGGTGCTTCTCCCCGTCTCTCACTCCATATTTTTCAAGCTAGAAAATGGGAGTCATCACAACTCTTCATCTTGCTCACCAAATTCCTTGTTTTCTCTCCTAAGTATCTTGCAGGAAGCCCATATATGTATATGCATACATGCATGTACATTAACATATGTACATACATGCACATGTAGGTGCACACACATATACGCACTTTTGTCTATGCTCACTGCCGCTGGTCTGGTCCAAGCTGATGTAGTATCTCATTTGCACCACTGTGGTGGCCTCGCTGAAACAACATTATTAACATATCGTACAGTTACAGTGCAATTCACATACCATGGCCTCACCCATTTAAAGTGTATGACTCTGTTTTAGTACACCCAGAGTTATTTGGCCATCACTACGATCCATTTTAGAACCCAAAAAGGAATGCTGTACCATTTGGCTGTCACCCCCCAGCCCTCCCATGCCCCCCAGCTCCAGGCAACCACTAAGCTACTTTCTGTTTCTGTAGATCTGCCTGTTCTGGACATTTCGTGTCAGTGCAGCTACACAGCTGGTGTCCTTCGTGACTGGCTCCTTTCACATAGCGTGTTTTCCAGGTGCAGCAGCTTCTCTTCCCGGTCTCTCTAGCCCTTCCCTGTTAGCCATTGTGTCCTTTGTGCAGACAAGGCTCCGAGGTGTAGGGTGGCCTCTCTTAGATCGCGGAGGGGGTGAGCAGCAGAGCTGAGGCGCCCACGCCACTGCCTCCTGCCGTGTGGGGCTGGGGCGTTCTGTACTCTGTCCTGTGTATGCAGAGTATGGGCTTTGTGGAGGGTCTGGGTTTGTTGCCTCCTACCTCTGCTGCTTGTTAGCTGTGACCTTGAATAATTCACTTCATCATCACTGAGCCTATTTCCTCATTTGAAAACGGAGTTCAGAGCATTGCTTTGTACCCTGTTTCACACCCTGGCTTCCAGAGAGAGCCCCATTGCTTGCTATTGGAGGTGGCATGCCGGGGCTCTGGGGGCCTCCTGAGACCCCGCCTGACTGCGTGAGGGCTCCTCCGTCTCTGAGCGTTCATGGTGCTCCCGTTAGGAAGTGCTGGTCAGTTCCCACCATGTGCAATTGTTGTGTGGGCTAAAGTGGATGGTATGTGTATGGAGTCTGAGCTCCATAAATGTGGATTCAAAGAAGAGAAATGGATTGCACGGGTGAATGGTAGAAGCACATACCATAGTTTTCAGTTCTGTGTTGGTTACACTTCCTTCACAGTTTGTTTTCTATTTTAGGCAGCCTTGCCGTCTCTAACAAACCCGCCTTCTCTGAGTCCAATCCGACGGAAGGGAAAAGACAAGGAACCCGGAGAGCAGGTGTCTGTACCCGTGAGTCCCAAGAAAGGCGGTGAGGCCAGTCCAGGTGTGAGGCCACGGCGGGGGAGGGGGAGGGGACGGGCTCGGGGGGGGGGGGCCTGTCTATATTACAGTGGTTTAGGACTAAAGCTTACGTTCATGTCAAGGTTAATATTACAACTTGGTAGTTTTTGGAAATAAAATACATAGCAATGAAGCCAGAGAAATGGTTTCCCCAGGTGTGGTTTCAGGTATTGAATATTACTTACTGAGTGTACACAGACCACATTTTGGTCTTACGCACATCTGAGCGTTGCTTGCCAATGTGGGGTCCCAGCCGCCTGCAGGTGTCTGGCCCACAGCAAGGCGCCGCGCCCCACGCTTCCCACGCTGTGCCTCCTCCCTTCTCCTCTTCTCACTGATTTTCAGTAAGGGAGGGGGTGTAGACAGCTAGGAATAGAGTGGGGTGACATTGTTGATTATGATGTGTGGAGAATTCTGAAATAGGAAATGGAAATTTTACATGTGGAAGGGCTGAGGGAGAAGTAAAGTGGGGATAAAATCATCTGAGTGAGACAAACCTGAGAAATTGACAGACACTTGGAGGGGACAGTCTTGGAACAGAAGGGGCCAGAGTGACCATGTGACTCTGCCTGTGACGTATGCGGTCCGTGCCGCTCTTGGTGGGCACAGAGCAGAGGCGACCAGACGCCTGTCTGCTTGTGCTGCCACCAAGTCCGCTCACATGCCACCTCACAGTGCCGGGGCCGGACATGACTCTCCCGTTCATTTTGCTTATAAAGCGTTTATGCTAAGCATTTTATCAATTTTAAAACTTTATTTAATTTTTTGGCTGCACTGCATGGCTTGTGGGATCTTAAGTTCCCCGACCAGGGATTGAACCTAGGCCCCAGCAGTGAAAGCATCAAGTCCTAACCACTGGACCGCCAGGGAATGCCCTATGTTAAGCATTTTAAAAGAAACTATTTTCTCAGTATTGATGACGATACCAGTGGAAGATTTACCAGCTAAAAAGCTTCAGAACTCTATAAATGCAAAGTTATCAGTATGTGACTGATCATCTTTCTGATGGATTAAATAAACTAAGGACCCCAAATCACAAATCTTTAAGACCTTACACGGTGCTTGGCATTTAATATTTAGTATCAGCTTAATGATAGTGTGTGTACCCTTACGGTGTTCAGAGCACGTTCACGTCACCCCTGTTTGATTGCTTACAGGGCTCCTGACCTAAGTCGACCAGAGGTCAACCCCGTCGTGCCCCTGGGAGCCTTGTGCTCTGAGAGGTGTTGAGATTGACTGACGGTCACGTCAGTTGTTCCTCTGACTCACAAACAGGCAGCCGGGCCAAAGCAAACACATGATAGCATCACACTGCTTTTCTTCTTTTTCTTCTTTCTGTTTTATTTTGTCATCTTTTGGGCGGTACTCAGAGTCTACTTATGTCCATTAGTCAATTTCTTGTTATTGCTAATTAATCAGAAAGTCAGGAAAAATTTGGATTTTATCCTACTAGAATACTATAAAAATAATTATTACTAACAATCTCTTTTAAACTTGGCGTGTGTTTACTTTTGATCTAAAAGTTTATTTTGTGTGGTGTGTTTAAAGCCTCTCGACCGTCTGAAACCTCAGGGCCTGTTGCAGCAACCAAGTCCTCGTCACTGGGGAGTTTCTATCACCTTCCTTCTTACCTTAAATTGCACGATGTCCTGAAAGCTACACACGCAAACTACAAGGTACTGCTTCTTTTGTAAAAATACACTCATTCACACATTTCAGAGGATTGTTGATATTTTTCTTAAGATTGTAGCTCATAGACATACACATATAAGTAAGTTAGGCCTTTGGGGTATGAGTTACAATTAGCTTTTTCAACTTTGTCTTTCAGCTTTGTTTACGGTAGCTTCCATCATACAAAAGTTTAGGATTTTCATTGGAAAAGAGATGTCTTTATGATTTATTGATGCCGTGTCTGGGCGTCCCAAGATCGCCCACTTTTAGAGATCCACTAGAAGGTCTTGTGGGACTGAGCATGTGGTTGTACTCACAGCGAGGGCTCCTCACGGCAGGGCGGGGAGGACACACAGCCAGCCCCTAGGGGAAGGATGCCGGCAGAGTCTGGAGCAACCTCTGCCCCCCATGAGGGCCACTCGGAGGACCCCACCACCCCCGCCCTCAACTAAAGTGCAGCTGCGTGCTGGTTACAGAGGCTCGCTCTGCCTTCACAAACCAAAATTCACACTCGCAGAAGAGAGCAGGGGTCCAGCATCAACACATTGTTTGCTAAGGCAGTCCAGGCACAGTGAGCCACCCTTAGTGCTCAGGGCGAGTCTGACGTCAGTCTAGGGAACTGTTTACTGGCTGAGTTCCCAGGCACCCCGAGGGCCAACCTTGCAAGCAGCTTTCTGGAAGGATAGCAGTCTGCTCTGTTGTTTCTCTTGCACAGGTATGTTTCTTACTTAGGACTTTCTCATTCTGAGATGATGATGATTATTATATTTTATTTATTTATTTTTTTGGCTGCACTGCGTGGCTTGCGGGATCTCAGTTCCCTGACCAGGGATTGAATCCCGGCCACAGCAGTGAAAGCCCAGAATCCTAACCAGTAGGCCACCAGGGAACTCCCCTTATTCTAAGATTATTAAGGAAAATCTTCCACGGTTTCATTTAGGGCTTTTCCTTTTTTTCTTCCATTCAGTTTTTTGTGTTTAGACTATTCTGTCTGCAATTTGTTAGATATGAAGCATGCCTCTAACAGCTTTTTTTTTCCAGCTACCTAACCAGTTGCCCCTACAGTTTCCCAAATAGTCCATTTTCTGGCACTAATGGGTTTGAAATACTACCTTTATCACATACTAAATTCTCATAGTTCTATATTTCCATTTACTACTTTATTATATCAGTCTGTCCATCTGTTCATCCATTAGAAGCACACTTCCTGATTATTGTAGCTTCATAATATATTTTTGAGGCGATCAGTTACCCCATTTTACTTTAGAATTTCCCTGGATATTCTTATTTATTTTTGCATATGAACATGAGAATAAGCTTATCTAATTCCGAAGGAAGTTGAGAGTTTTTCCCTTGGGATTGTGTTAAATCTGTAGATTAATTTGGGGAGAACTGATATCTTAGATGTTAAGCCTGCCTGTCCAGAGTGTGAGATGCTTTTCTGCGTATTGGAAACTTCCTGTATGTGCCTCAGAAGCACATAAAATTTAAAGAATTTTAAAAGTAATTTTAAAAGATACTTCACATAGATCTTGCACGTTTTTTCATAAATGTGACCCATAGTCATCCTTTTTTTTATTACTAATAGATACATCTCAATTTTTTTAAAACCATTTACAAACTTTATCTGGTTTGTTTTCTGAAGGATATAGATAATTTTTAAAGATAAAAGATTTGGAGGCTCTCTTTAGCTGGATGTTTCTCATGTCAAGCTCTGAAGTAGAGGAGGGTATGTTTAAAATCCCACACAGAGAAGATGTTACCTTTCCACCTGTTTTCAGCGTACGTCATCTTCAGTTCTGGGGGACCCCCCGCCCATGTTGTCCGCAGCATCCCCCCATCCTCTCCCCCCTCTACATCGTCTCCCTTCCTGAATGCCCTGGACTCCAAGGTGGACCCCTTTACTCTTGGCCTCGCTGGAGCCTCGGAGTCCCGCCTCCTGGTTGAGTTGCTGTGCGCAGACTCTGTGTGTGTTTGGAGCGGCTGGCGTGTCCTGAGATCTTTCATCACCGCCTCCTCACCTCCTCCGCTGCCCCACTGGGTGTCCTGCTCTCCCGCTCTCCATTGTTTGCTTGACCCTTGGGCTCCCCCCTGCTTTATTTCCCAGTCTCCAAGTCCTTCTTCAGCTCTCCTCAGAGCCCTTTGATCCTAGTTCTCACATCTGTTCGCTCTTCGGGAAAGGCCTTCCCTGCTCGTTCCCCGACCGCCCATTCCACGTCCCGTGCCTGCTGGAGGTGAACCCCTGCCCTCCTGCTTTCCCTGGGTCTTTGGGGGTCTCGCTCCTGGATTTTTCCTTCCTTCCTTGGCCTGTTGTGAACACCCTCAGGTGGACGTGATAGTGGTCACAGAGATCCACTTACATGTTCATTTTCTGTGTCTGTCTCTCACCTGCTTTCCTCTCCCTTTGCCCAGAAAGTGTTTTCTCTTTCATCAGGGGTGGTTAGATTTTATTTCACTGAGCAAATTCCTTTCTACTTATTGTAATGTTTTTGTAGGATTTTTGCCAGTTTTTATTCTCAGTCAATCACTCCCCCTCACCCTTGTTCTTATATATTATATCTTTGGCCCTGACCCTTCTCTCAGTCTGTTAAATGGGGGAAATTGCTACATAATTTAATTCAGTTGGGTCCTTTAGGATCTTAACTTAATATCTCTTAAGACTAATTTAATATTTTGTTGTAGCCAGACTGAAAGGTTGTGTCTGAATTTGATAATGATTTCCCCCAGGGATCTTAATGGATGGAAGAGGACATGTGTTTTATATTTTTTGATATGCTGCTTATCAGGCACTGGTTATGATGGGCATTAAACATTCTTTTTCTCATTATGATAGAAGGTTAGGAATTATTTCTTTCAGTAGCGTCAGTATACGTTAGAAGACGCCTTTGAAAATAGTGTTTATATAGCTATCCAGAAGAGTAATTTCCTTTCCAAGGCATTTCCCAGTGCTAAAAACAAGCAAACAAACAGAACCCACCCCCCCCCCCCACCACCCCGCCATGGTGAGTGTCACGCTGCCTCGCGGAACACACCACAGCAGACGGTGTGTGCCTGTCTCAGGTGACCGGGATGCTGCCAGTAATCATGTGTTCCTTCTCTCCCTCCACTTTCCCAAGGTCACCTTGGATCTTCAGAGCAACACCGAAAAGTTTGGGGCTTTTCTGCGCTCTGCCTTGGATGTTCTCTCTCAGATTCTAGAGTTGGCGACACTGCAGGACATCGGGAAGGTTTGTGTTTCCTTTCTTCTCGTTGAGCTGTAGCTGGCACGCTTGAAGTGTACCCTGGGCAGAGTGCCTCCAGGGCGAAACCCCACCATCCCGGCACATTCATAAAGTGGGGAGAAGGTTCTGCAGTCTGGGCACTTGAGTCTGATTCTCGTCTTAGCCTGAAGTTGCCGGGGGCGGGGTTCTATTTGTATCCTGTTTTCACTTTTTGCTGTAAATTAGCTCAGACCCAGATGAATTTAAAAATTGGTGGGTTTAAAACTGTTGACAGAGTCCTTTACTTTATTTGACCTTCGCACATGGCAAGGTCAGAGCAGTCTCGGGGGTGTGGCTTGTTCCTCTGGTGCTTCAGGAAGCAGCAGAGCTGTGCTTGAGGCTCGTGGACGTCGGTTCCAAGCCCAGTAACCTCCCTGCACCACCCTCATGTTGTGGGGACACGTTCAAGCACACGGGAGAGTTAAGAGGTCGTGTGGTGAGTGCCCGTGTCGTGTCCACGACCAGATCCGGCAGTTACTGTTTTGTCCACTTGCTCTGCTGTGTTTGGATCCAGCTGTCCAGCTACCAGGGCATCTTAGTTTCTAATGAATTTCAAAGTGAGTTACCAATAGCCCTCCGTAAACATTTGTCTCCTAGAAGTGGAATACAGTGAAGTTCCTTTGTTTTCATTTCTCTCCATCTTTTTCTCGATATGCATAAAGCTTACCTGGCTTTAATCATTGTACACATTGTCTTCTGTTTCTCCTCACTGTCCCTTGTACTTTTTCCACATGTCAACTCAGTGGGTCGGAGCAGTGCTTAGTCCAGGGCTAATTCTTCCACCACCGAGGCAAGACCTCCCTGGTCCTAGCCGGTGCCCCGTAAACCCGGCTGGGGAGAGCAGTCACCGTTCCAGCCCTGTGTGAGTTCGGAGCGCTGTGCCCTCTGACCCTTCCTTACGCACGTGTTGAGCGGTTCCCAGGGCCTCCCCCGGTCTACAGAGTCCCCTCTGGGAGCTCTCTCTTCTTTGGAACCCTCACTGTTTCCGTTTTCCCGGACTCTCAGCTCCTCCTCGACTCGGGGGGTCCCCTGAGCTCTGCTCTGTCCCTCGCCCTTGTGCCACCACCCAGGAGCTCTCTGAGGGCAGTGAGCTGGGGCAGGCGTGGGACTGACTTGCTGGTGTCCCATTTCTCAGGGATCCCTGTCCTCCAGTGCCTCCCGGTCACTGTCTTGGAACCCTGGTTTCATATATTCATATATTGGGTCGTTTTGGTTGTTTGGCTGTAGGGTAAATCTGGTCCCTCTTACTCCATATTGGCCAGGAGTGGAAGTCTCCATTATATTGTATGTTAATATTCGTGCCCGGGACTTGTTTCCTTGAAGGCCACTAACAGCAGCATCCTTTTCTCACCTGTTTTCAGTGCCTAACTCAGTTTCTGTTGCACACGGAGCATTTCATACGTGTTTGTTAAGAGACATGGTTCTTTGTTAGGCAGCTTGTGATGTGAAGGCTCTGGTTGTAATTCTTCCGGTTCGCACTTCTTAGTTGCCTGCTATGAGCTAGTGAAAACAAGGTGACATGGAACAAACTCAACCCTGCAGAGTATAACCTTGGATATCTAGTCTAATAGGAATAAATCAGAATCTTAAAAATACATGGTCCTGAGTATTTGAAATCAACAGAAATCTGTTGCTTTTTAGTGCAGGAACTTATACCAAACAAATGAAGTGAGGGGCCTTTTCAATGTAGTTGGTCTGATAGAAGCAGTGTCTGGGGACCAGGTGGGTGGTGAGGGGGGAGCTGCTGATGCTGGTGCCTGGACCGGTTCATGTCTTCAGGGGCACCTGGGATAACATGGACCTCATTCCTGAGGCTGGTAAAAACAGTTTGTGAGAACAGTCATTTGAAGGCAGTCATTTTGGTCATTTTTGCAGGTTGCTGTCGGACACAGGACCTTACTCTAAAGGGAAATGTCTAGGGCTTTTTGTGGTAAATCACACTTGATGTAGTATGTGCTACGTTCAGCTGAACCTCTGCAGGGGCCCCACAAATGCAGCAGGGCTTTCACTCCTCTGTAGACTCTGAGCTCCTGCCCTGACAACAGGGCTGGATGCCGAGGGCACAGCAGATCCTTGATGCACAGTTTCTGGATGAGTGAGAGAAAGAAAGAATGTATAAATGCGTGAAAGGAAGGGTGAGACATGGCTCCTTAGATTTCCATGCTTTTTACTGACTTTCTCTGCTCGCAGTACGTGAAAACCCTCTTCTGACTGTCCTCTGATGTTTACTGTGTACACAATTTAAACAGAAGCTGTCCAGTGGCCTGCTGTCCGTGCAGAATTCACCACAACAAGTATCTGTGAATTGCTTACTTTATTTAATGTCTTGCTGCCTGTCCTTTGCAGTGTGTTGAAGAGATCCTGGGGTACCTGAAATCCTGCTTCAGTCGAGAACCAGTGATGGCAACTGTTTGTGTCCAGCAGGTCAGAAAGCAGTTTCTTTTAAGCCCTTCGCCCCGGCACGCTGGTGTAATGCTGCCCGTCGTTCAGAAGGTGGTGCTGGTGGTGCGTCTGGCGGCCCCGCCTGTCCCGCCTGTGCTCACTCCGCTGTTCTCCAGCAAGAGGGGTGCTCCTCCCTCACGGTCCAGGAGGGGGAGGCCCGCCCCCGTGGGGGCAGAGGATCTCAGAAGCTGTGCTGGCCTCTTGTCACTTAACTGGTGTCCTAGTATCCCTCCACTGTCCTGCGCAATCTGAAGTTTTGCTAACATACCCAGTTATATATAGGTGGGTTTGATATTTGTGTGGGAGATTCTGTGTTACTTCAGATGTTGATGGCTTCAATTCTTCCACTCTAGCTGTTGAAGACTCTCTTTGGGACAAACTTGGCCTCCCAGTTTGATGGCTTATCTTCCAACCCCAGCAAGTCTCAAGGCTGTGCTCAGCGCCTTGGCTCTTCCAGCGTGAGGCCAGGCTTGTACCACTACTGCTTCATGGCTCCGTACACCCACTTCACCCAGGCCTTAGCCGACGCCAGCCTAAGGAACATGGTGCAGGCAGAACAGGACCACGACACCTCAGGGTAACCTTCTGATAGTCTCCTGTGTTCAGAGAACTCTAGAAAATGTGGTTGCTGCAAAGATGCTAAAGGCACGGCCCTGCCCCCAGAGAAGCATGTGGTCCAGGGGGTGGGATGGACTGCGGGCACTTCAGTGTCTCGGCGGGGCGGGGCGGGGCTGGGGGAGGGGAGTGCTGAGCGGGCTTCCCGGGAAGCGCACTCACTGCTGATGAGTCAGCCAGCCAGAAAGGGGACACGCTATTCCCCAGGGCGCGTGATGGCATTTCCCTTTAGAGTAAGTTCCTGTGTGTTGGTGGCACTTTGGGGGCCTGTAACTCAGGTGGCTCAGTAGTGCTAGTGTGTAGAGGGCATAGGTATTATTACTCTCTGTTTTGTAACTTTATGGCTAAAAGTCTATTTTCACTCAAATTTATAGTTGTTTATGGTGCCTGGAATTACAGTAGTTGTTTCTTAAATTACCATCAATTATTAGTGCATATTTGAGTTACTACTCTGTAGTAACAATAGAATTCCTGTTTTGTTTTGTTTTTTCTAAGAATTTTGGTAGGAACTTTATAAACTGGTTTTTCTTTATATAGATGTAGTGATAAAACAGCTACAGTTAAAATACTAGAGTATTTTAGGAAAATGTCCACGTGTCAGGCTTTAATTGGTCATATACTTACTCTTTTTCCAAGTCTCAGGTATAAGGTTCTTTAAATACTTTGTCTAATAATATGGGGTATAAATAAAACAAGCAAGTGTCTGATTACTGTCATTTAATATTGTGTTTCTTAAAAAGAAAAGGGTATAATTGATGTAAATATCTAAAGAAACTTTTTCCCAAGGAAATCAAGTGGTGTCTTCTAAATCACTGAATCTTTCAAATGACCATCACCTCTCTGGCCCCACTACACACGGGGCTGAGTGGTGAGTTTCCTGTAGCAGAGGAAGGCTCTGTCTCGGGTAGCCTGCTACAAGTGACAAGGTTTGATGGCTGTCGGTCAGCTGTAAACTCTGTTTCGTCTAATTATCTTCACTAAAAGAAGAGCTTGATGCCGCTACATTGAGTGGCTATTACAGTTCTTTCTGACTCTAAAAGGCTCTGATTTTGTGAATTTGAATTAGTTTGACCTGGAGTATAGCTGGATACATAGGAGAGTATTTAAGGGCATTCTTTGCTCACCTTTCTTTCTGCCTGGCAGGTGGTTTGACGTACTCCAGAAGGTGTCTACCCAATTGAAGACAAACCTCACCAGTGTCGCAAAGAACCGCGCGGACAAGGTAACCGGGAGCCGGCAGGTGCACGCTGGGCACGTTCCAGGTTGGGGGCTTCAAGCTGGCCGCAGTGGAAGACTCACTTACGGATTCTTGCTTTCTCTTTTTTTTGTAGAATGCTATTCATAATCACATTCGTTTATTTGAGCCTCTTGTTATAAAAGCTTTAAAACAGTACACGACAACAACCTCTGTGCAGTTACAGAAGCAGGTTTTGGATTTGCTGGCACAGCTGGTTCAGTTACGGGTTAATTACTGCCTTCTGGATTCGGATCAGGTTTGTCGCTTTTATCTTTCATCTACCGTACCTGTTCATAATTTAATAAAAATGAACTTAAAAAGACACTGAAGTCTACCTTAAAGAAATGCGCCGTGTTTTTTTCCCCACCAGTGGCTGCATCTCATCTGTCTCACTCACTGGTTGACGCAGAAGGCCTGGTGCGCACAGGCCTCAGCAAGCGTTGCACCCTCGCCCAAGGTCTCCAGGCTAGGGTCAGCCTTTACAAACCTGCCAACGGCTTTTCCCGTCCACTCACCCTCCCCCATTCCAAGGTTAATTCGAACTTACATTGTAATTGAGGTTTACTGTTGGGGGGACATTTTTGCAGAATCCAGAGTCTTATTTTAAACAACTTATCAAGGAAGATCAGTTTCAAGCGATCTAAAGTTAGCTCACCTATTTGAAAGGGAATGTGATCTGTTGGGCAGTGGCTGACCCCTGGCCCCTGGGTCCCCGTGTGGCGGCTGTCTGAGCCGGCCCTGAGTGTCTGTGCTCGCTTCTACCAGGTGAGACCTCCCTGCCACGCCTTCCTCTGGTGGGTACGACTCTGGAAAGCTGTATCATTTTGTGATACGAATTCTCTTAAAACAAGCATCATGCCAGCCAAGTTCACTGCAAAGAAAGTTGCCTTTACGTTGTCATAATGTGACTGTCATTGTTGGGCTGTGATTTGGGGCTACTTCCCTATGAGATAGGAAATGTTTTGCGATAGAAATACTGCAATTCTCCATTCCCTTCTAGACGCCACTGTATCTGTGGTGTAGCACTGTCGTTGAGGCGATCCTCTCTCGACGCTTACGTATCAGATGGGGACTTTAGAAAGATAGAAGAAAGCAACAAAAATCACTCCGTTTTGGAGAAGGGCTCTATGTGGCATGACTGAAGAGAGAATTTGATAAAGGCCTGTCTGACCAGGGTACGGCCGAGTGGGGAGCTGTGTTCTTTCTCTGTCCACTGACGGCAGCCCCAGCAGAGACCGGTCTCTAGCCACCCACTCTGTTTTGACCCAGCATTTTCATTGTCCCGCCCTCTGCTCTGGTTCTCGGAGGAAAATCATCCGAAGAGCCGTTTCCTTCCTTGGGGACGACGCTCACCGCGGGACGGTTCCCGTGCTCCGACGCGGGGGCTTGGGTGAGGAGAAGCCCTCATCTGAAGTGGGGGGCAGCCGTGGCCGAGAGGGAGGCAGGCGCGGGCACGCGAGGGGAGCCTGGGCAGGTGGGGCCTCCCAGGGCTGCCCCAGTGCCTGCTGCTCTGGGGGAGAGCAGAGCCCGGGCTGGCTCCGCTCTCGTCAGGACACGGGCCGCCTTTCTCCGTTTCCCCATTCTGACTCGTCGTGGGAGGAAACTGATTCTCTCAGGTGGTGGCTGGTCTCTGCTGGGGCTGCCGTCAGTGGACAGAGAAAGAACACACTCGGCCGTACCCTGGTCAGACAGGCCTTTATCAAATTCTGCCTTTAGTCATTCTACACAGAGCCCTTCTCCAAAACAGAGTGATTTTTGTTGCTTTCTTCTATCTTTCTAAAGTCCCCATCTGATACGTAAGCGTCGAGAGAGAATTCCGTGCTGTGCTCGTCACTGGGCACGCGCAAAGGTGGTCTGACACACGGGCCTCGCCGCGAGCCCAGCACTTTCTGCCTCTTACTTGGTGGCGTTAGGTTTTCTTGCCATGGGTGCTCTTGCCCCACGTTTGTTCCGATTTGTTTCTGTCACTCAACGCCCTTTCCCCCCAATTCTTAGGGTTCAGTACCTTGACAGTTTTTATGGACAAGGATAGAAAACTATCAATAGAACAGGTAAGTGATTTAACTCAGTGCAGATAGTGATTTACTGAGCACCTGCTGTGTGTCTGTATCACACCCGGGGGCGAGGAGGACACTGGAGATAAGCTCCATGCTTCAGGTTGGAGAGTGAATTTGGGCACTTGGAACGTGACACAGAACTGGCTGTAAGCCAGTCGCGACGTCCTGCCTCTGCTTCTCAAGGCCACCCTCCCCTCCGCACCCCTTGGTACCCGGCTCCTTTGAATGTTGGGGGGTGTGGGGGAGAAGTTGGACTCACTTGGGCATCTTTATTCCTAAGCCAGTTTCAGGAAATCCGTGCTATGCGGCTTGCCATGAACAGGAGCAAACGAGGCCTGCTGCTGTGCCTTTTGGGTGCTGCCTAGTGGCTCCTGGAATTTATCTTTGTTTTTCCCAGCAGGTTTCACCTCAGTGTTCAGTAAATGTGTTTAGAGGGATTTCTGGAAGTGTCTTGAAATTATCTAGTCTGACAGTAGTGACAGTAGAATACGTTTGAGTTCTTGTACACAAACAAATTTACTGTCAGGAAACTTGTTAAAGGTTTATACAAATGAGTATGAAGAAAAATAACCTAATTTGCACATTTCAATTATTGATGTAAAAATTTTATTTTCCTGCCTGTAGGTGTTTATTGGATTTGTGCTGAAGCAGTTTGAATACATTGAAGTAGGCCAGTTCAGGTAATAGCGTTTTGTTATTTTAGATTTCTTGTTCTTGTTATGTAATTACATGTAATTTTATGTTATGTTATGTTATCTGCCGCACCACACGGCATACGGGATCTCAGTTTCCTGACCAGAAATCGAACCCGTGCTCCCTGCATGGAAGCATGGAGTCTTAACCACTGGACCGCCAGGGAATTTCCTACATGTAGGATGAGCATTTATTTTAAAGGACTGTTAGGCACTTTTTTTTTTTTTTTTTTTTTTTTAATTTTTGGCTGCCTTGGGTCTTCGGTGCTGCGTGCGGGCTTTCTCTAGTTGCGGCGAGCGGGGGCTACTCTTTGTTGCGGTGCACGGGCTTCTCATTGCGGTGGCTTCTCTTGTTGCAGAGCATGGGCTCTAGGCGGGCGGGCTTCAGTAATTGTGGCTCGTGGGCTCTAGAGCGCAGGCTCAGTAGTTGTGGCTCGCGGGCTCTAGAGTGCAGGCTCAGTAGTTGTGGCGCACAGGCTTAGTTGCTCTGCAGCATGTGGGATCTTCCCAGACCAGGGCTCGAACCCGTGTCCCCTGCATCAGCAGGCGGATTCTTAACCACTGCGCCACCAGGGAAGCCCTGTTAGGCGTTTTTGCTAAGCATTATTTTTAATGGAAATCTGATTAACATGCTGTGGATTTTTGTTTCTTCTAAAAATTAATGAATAAGTATCTCAAGACATGTTGAGAAGTAGTTCTGCATTTGATAATCACATGTGTTGTCAGTTTTCATTTCATATTTCAAAGCATTTAATTATAATAGTTTTCTAAATGAAATCTCATTTGATAGAGCACTAATTTTTCTAATCTTAGAGAAGTTTTTGAATACAGTTGTCTTTAATAAAGGTAATTATTATGCACTGTACTTATATTAATTGCAGTTTTTCTTTGCTAGGCTGTAAGGTTTGAATACTTCCTCCTATAAGTATAATTATAGAAAATTAAAATTCTTTAGTTTCTGAACTAACTGATAAGTAGTTAGGGAAACATAGTGCAGAAGAAAGTGTTCTGAGAGTCCCCTGGGTCTGGAGGCCCAGTTTCTTGTTCTCGACCATGTGATTCGAGGCAGGTTACTTTTTCTCCTGTTGGGCGCCTTCTCCAGGCCCTCACTTAGCCCAGGCGCCCCAGAGGACGTGCTGGCCCCACCCCGAGCCGGGCACACGGAGGACGTCAACTGGACTCAACGGGGTCCCGGGGGTCCTTCAGCTCAGCGCCCGCTCATCCCGCCTCGCGCTGTCCCGTTTCCTCACACGTGCTCTCTCAAGTCTGAATCAAGAGTAATTTCATGCTGTTTGTATTGATTATGTTTCTTCATTTTAAAAGGAAGCATCTAAATGGATGTTTTTGTTTCTAGGGAATCAGAGGCAATTATTCCGAACATCTTTTTCTTCCTGGTATTACTGTCTTATGAACGCTATCATTCAAAACAGATCATTGGAATTCCTAAAATCATCCAGCTCTGTGACGGCATCATGGCCAGTGGGAGGAAGGCTGTGACACACGGTAACGGGACAACCTTTCACTGGGGTCTTCAGTGGTCATGATGTGCTGACACCACCTTCCACCTGTGGGGACAGCTGCCCAGCGCTCTGTAGGCTGTGCGTGTGTGCGTGTGCGCATGTGCACTCTAGTTAGAGATGTTTAAAAAAAAGGAGAGAGCACACACTCTTTACTCTCAGGAGTGTATGATCCACTTAGGTAAACACAGACAGTGAGATAATCTAAGGTGCACATAGAGTCTGACATAAATACTCTTGTCTATCCGTGTGAAACAAAGAACTTTAAAGTCCAGCTTCTGTGAGGGCATTGGATTTCTCGTCCAGTGGTATTGGAAGGTATAGTTTGGCCTTGATTCAGGGCCTTCTGTTTTGCCTGGTTATTTCATAGAAGCTTAAGTGAGGTCCACAGGCGACAGTCAGCTGCTCGGGCAGCCTCCTTCCCACCTGTGGAATGAGGTGGTGTGGTTTAGGAAGGAGCTGTGAATCTTTCTTTGCACTTTTTAAACTGCTCTTCCTACCGACTCCTCTCTGGCTCCATCGTCAGGAATCTGTGGGCTTTTGAACTGTGATTGGGGTGCCTCCCAAGACCTCGGCTGGCTGCTGCACCCAGGATCCCCGTGCCGCGTACCGCAGTAGGGTGACCAGCGAGCCATGGTGCCGGGGGTGTGGAGGGGCTCGGCAGTCACCATTTCCACACTAGCAAGACGGTCACCTTAGCCATGGCCTTGCTAGGGCTCAAATCCATGCCTCAGCAGAGGGGTACATGACTGCACGTATGGACTTGGGGTCACTGGATAGAGTTGAAAGTGCAAACGGCAAATAGAGGGATGACTGAGGATTCCCAGATCAGAGGGTCTTTGGATAGAAAATTGATGGGCAGCCAGACCGCCCTGCTCTCTACTGGGAAGCCTGGTTGTCTGTAGAAAACTCAGCAAGTGTGTCGTGTGTGTGTGTGTCACTGAGGGTGAGAGAGTGTGCCTTTCAGTAATCTTGGTGACATGACTGGGCTGATCCTTCTCAATGAAAGGCCTTTCTTAGTTTGTTTAAGTGGTGGTGTGAGGCAAAATAATTTACTTTGCTCTTTTGGAGAAAGACACGACTTGGGGGAAAACACATTGTCTAATGAGAGAGTGACTTTAATTGCTTGAAACAGTATAGAAATCTAATAGTTTGACTAAATGTTTTCCATTGAAAAAGCATTTGTTCTCTTTTCAGGTAAATCTTTAAGTAGATTATGCATGAGGATAGAATGTTGCTATTTTGGTTAGTTGGAAGGTTTTATTATTTTGAATTTGACTTTTGAATTTGCGTCTCTTTGTGTCAGAAATAATGTTATGTCACAGAAACCCTAGTTTTTTGGTTTTTTGTTTTTTAAAAATTTCACAACATGATCAAGTGTCAGAGGAAGACCCATGGCCTTCCAGGATGGTATACAGGTAATTTCACGGCACTCATTGATAACCTTAATTTATCTCTTATCACAAAGCCAAGCGTGGGTCAGGGTTTCCTTTATTTCTTGAAGATACTTTGGAGGCGTCAGTGCTGTCTTCCGAGTGCACCTGTCACCTACCGCCTTCTTAGTGGCCCTTTTGTGCCTGCAGCCATACCCGCCCTGCAGCCTGTAGTCCACGACCTCTTCGTTTTAAGAGGAACCAACAAAGCTGATGCAGGAAAAGAGCTTGAAACCCAGAAAGAGGTGGTGGTGTCAATGTTACTGAGACTCATCCAGTACCATCAGGTAAGAGGAGGTGTGGGGCGGTCACTGACCCTTCCTTGTCCCTGCAGGGACAGGAGGAAATGCCACGTGGCCGCTGTCTGCTGTCAGTGAGTGTGGCTTTGTGCCAGCCCTGGGCTCTCGGGCAGGGAGACGCAGGGGGACATAAGACTTGGTGGGGTCTGTCTTTAAGGCAGTGTGGCCTGGCCGACGGTCACAAGGTCGTTCAAGGCGGTAAACATGGTGGAGGCCCTCTTTTCCAAAATGAGGATCAAATACCAGTCAACAATGTCGATCAAAATGGTAGCGTTCTAAAGAATGATTTTTAAAAATCTCAACCTGAAATAATTTAACGACTTTGTTTGTACATTTATTTACCACTATGTTGAGGGAGGGCCAGAGTCTTTTCCTTGGCGCTGATTTCTGGCTTCGTTTTCCTTAAGGTGGAGTAGGAATTTCAGGTGGTGTGTGAGGCAGTCTGAAAACAGAAGTCTGGCTTTTTAATGAATTCTCTTCTGTAGCTGGTACAGTTGCCTAGCCCTCACTTATTTTGGTAATTCTTTTTAGCTATTTGTCTTTGAATCTTTATAAAATCGTAAGATTTTCTCATAGAAACACTTTCTTTGTGCATTCTCATTTTGGTTAATCTAGGTAATGTTTAATTAAATGCTTAGTGTTTAATTAAATCCCGTAATTACAATAAAAAGTACGACTACCATAAAGAGGTTTGAGAACCAATAACCGGCTCTTGGCAAGCATGCAGTTTGGTGGGAGGCCTGGAGGGCAGCTCGGCCGGCACGGCGTCCCCAGAGCGCCCGGCCTGGTTTACGGAACAGAGAGGGCGGGTCTTGGGTCAGGAGAGTCGGGATGAGTGCAGAGCGGCTGCTGTCGCGCAAGTGCTGCCCGAAGTGCCCCTCGAAGGGAGAGGCAGCTGTGGAGCGGCCGGCGGCTTTCCAGGGAGCGGGCTCAGCCTGGCCGGTACGTTCACAGAGCAGGCTGCAGGCTTTTCTGCGAGCAGGCGGGTGATAAGCATTTCCAGCTTTGCAGGAGCTCCTCGGGTCTGCTGTCATTCTGGAAGCCTTCCTGGCAGCATGTTCACGGTGGCCATGTGCCAGGGAGACCGTGTGCACCAAAACAGGCTTTTGAGGGTCTCTGTTTAGAAGGGATCACTAACAAACTCGTGCTCACCCAAGGCCAACTCTTCTGAAGTATGGTGTCCTCAGTAGAAGGTGACCTTTGCAGAGATGTTAACACGCACAAAAGCCAGAGGGTGTCTGCACAACAGTTTAGTCAAGGCTGTGCTTGTGTCCTGCCAAAGGTTGAGATGAGTTAGGCTTTCCTTTTGTTCCTTTCCTCTGGTTGTGAGTCTTGTAAAGCCGTAGAGATGGCAGTGCTGTGGTCCTCCTGCGTGTCCCGGGGCCAGGGCTGCATCGGCCCTCCTTGGGGGCACGTGGGCTGGGGTCCGAATGTCTTCCGGCCGTTCCCTCTGTGCAGGTGTTGGAGATGTTCATCCTGGTCCTGCAGCAGTGCCACAAGGAGAGCGAGGACAAGTGGAAGCGGCTGTCTCGGCAGATAGCCGACATCATCCTCCCGATGTTGGCCAGGCAACAGGTTTGTTCCCCTCCCCCCCGCGTGTGGGGTCACTGCGACACCCTGGAAGTGGGTGAAGGTGCTCATGAGAGGTGGGCGCTTGTGGTGGGCTTTTCGTCAGATCGTGGTGGGTGCATTTTATGGTCATTACTGGTGCCGTCTGGGCGAGTGCGGGGCCAGAGGTAGAGACGTCCCCTGGGTCCCAAGGCGCCCCTGGGGAAGTGCCTCCAGGGCTGCGTCCTTTCCTGCTTACACCCTGTCTCCCTCATTCTGCTCAGTCAAACGTCTTCTGTTTGCTCTGTAGGGGAGTGTTTTTCCTTATCACGTATAAAGTAAGTTGGCAGTTATCCGTCATTTAATCAGGATTTCTGTAGTCAAAGGATGCAGTCAGTGGTTTCCACAAGCGCAGTGGAAGGCACTGGTCTGGCTGTGCGTGTAGGATGGAGCCCAGTAGTTGCACGGCTTCTGAACCACTTCTGCCCCCACCCCCCGTTCCCCCAACCCCCGGCATCGAGGGCAAGACACTGTGCTCCGGGTGCTGCACCACCCCGGGAACCGGGCAGCAGGGACGCGCTGAAGACGGTCCCTCCAGGAAACCGTCCCAGCTGCTGGCAGAGCTCTGGGTCTGAAGCACTTTGGGTACAGTCAGCAGATGCCTGTTTGTTCATCTGGGTCGGCCCGGCTAGGGAAGCGGGTGCTGTCAGAGTGAGCGTTTAGTTGGAACGGGGTGGGGAGACAGACAGCAGAGGGGAGTAAACTAGTGACGTGTATAAAATGTCAGATGAGAGTCCTGGAGGGAGGGGAGGTGTGTCGGCTGGGGGTGACAGTGTTGAATGGGTGACATCCGCGGGGGCTTGAAGGAGGTGAGGGATGAGCCGAGCAGATGCCTGGGGAAGAGCTCTCCGGGGGGAGGACTTGGGGGAACCCTCGGAGGGCTTGGTACAAAGGGGGTCAGGGTGTACTTAAGAGTTGAACAGGCGGGCGGGGGTGTAGGGAGAGCCACTCGTGGCTCAGGGCCCGCGTGGACCGGGGGTGGGAGCGAAGGGGCGAGAAGGGGCGTCTGCTGGACGCAGAACCAGTGGGCTTTGCTGACGGCTTAAGTGGGGTGAGGGGTGTGAGAGGAGGGGCGGGCAGGTGGCTGTAGCGTGATGGCTTTGGGGGGACCTTGGAAGGAGTGGGTTTCGGGAGGAGGTCAGAGCCTGGTTTGGATGTGTTTGGTTGGGACACCGGGTGGCGCCAGGGAGGCTGGAGGAGGCCTTTGGGGTGCGAGCTGGAGGGCAGGCCTGAGGGTGGACGAGGTCGCCGCGGGGCCCAGGGCAGCTGGGCAGTGGGCGAAGGCCGAGCCCCAGGAGGCAAGGGGGCCCGTGGACGAGACGGGGAGGAGCAGGCGGCGTGGTGTTCTTAAAACCAAGAAGAAAAGCTGTTTCCCGGAGGAGGGACTGATGGCTGGGAGCTGCTGACGGGCCCAGCAGACGGGCCCTGGGCACTGACCCGCACTTGGCCGCACGCAGGCCCCTGGGGAGCGGCTTTGGTGGGGCGGAGGGAACAGAAGCCCAGCCGGCGTGCGCTGGTGAGAGGGCGGGAGGAGAGGAGCGGGAGAGACGTGGCGGCAGCCGGCCAAGCTGTGGGGGGGGCGAGGGCCAGTGCCCACCCCGAGGGCAAGAGCAGAGGGGAGCTGCCTGTGCAGGACAGGTGGCCGTGCCGTCGTGGCGTCCCTGAGCACCACCAGACCCAGGGCTCTGTGGCTACGTAGCCGGCAGGTCATAGCCGGAGGGTCGTAGCCGGCGGGTGGGCCCCGGGAAGAGGCTCATCTTCCCACCGCAGAGGGGCGGCTCCACGTCAGGCAGGGCTGAGACCTGCACCTTGAGAGAATCGCCCTCTGTGGAGGTGGTACTGTGTGTATACACACTCGTTAGTAGTGATGAAAATCATCAATAGGGCAGTGGTTGAATGTACTGTGGTAGAAACTTAATTTGGAATATTTTGCAACCTTTAAAAATAATGTTAGGAGGATTTCCCTGCCGGTCCAGTGGTTAAGACTCTGCCCTTCCATTGCAGGGGGCGCCAGGTTCGATCCCTGGGTGGGGAACTAAGATCCTGCATGCCGTGCGGAGAGGCCAACAAAATAAAAAAAATGTTAGGTTTTAAAACCTGTTGCCTTGGGAGTTCTCCATTATATTTTTAATGGAAAAAAGCAGAGACATTTATAACATGATTTTTCAAAACAACTTAAACAAAAATCTCTCTACATGTATAGGAATGTGGAGAAAGTTAACGAGAAATACACTAATTTGCTAACATTTGTTACTACATAGTGGGGTAGGGATGGGGTGCCAGTAAAGAAAGAAAAAAGATAACAGTGTGTATGATAACCATTTAGGTACATTACACGTGTGTAAAGAGATGCGAGAGAGGCTGGTTCCTGAAGTGTTGATGGTGACTGGGTCAGGGCGGTGTGGTTTCAGTTGATATTTTTCATACTTTTACATATTTGAATTTTTTACAGAAAGCATCTATGGTTTATTTAATAAAAATCTAAATGCAAAGATTTCCATCGTGGAAAAAATACAGCTGTTAGTGTTGTTCTAAAAAACATTTACTTGGTTCATTACTGAAGTTAAAATGCATTTAAGTGCGGGGGTGGGAATGATGCATGGTCAAGGTCATTTGACCTTGGGACAACTGATGTGAGGTATAAAAGTTGGCGTTTCAGTTGGCTTATGGGAAAACATCTGTGACGTTTAATTGCAACAGATGCACATTGATTCTCACGAAGCCCTTGGAGTGTTAAATACGTTATTTGAGATTTTGGCCCCTTCCTCCCTCCGTCCCGTGGACATGCTTTTACGGAGTATGTTCGTCACCCCAGATACCCTGGTGAGTATCCTGCCTCCTGATGGCGTCTTGGGTTCACCACTGTGTGGGGCACCTGGGGGTTTCTGCTGGGGCCAGGGTGGAGCCTGAGTATTTGCATTTTTTCTTTTTTAATTTTAATTTTTTTTTTTTGAGTATTTGCATTTTAAACAGGTTCCCAGATGGTATTGATGCTGCTTGTCTGGGACCACACTTTGAGAACCAATGAGACAGATTTATTGGTGGAATTGTAAAATCAGGGTGATTTTCATAAATGAAATTGGCAATCAGGAAAACTTAATCCTCTTTTTTCTTTAGCTATAACTTATTTATTTTCCTTCCTTTAGGCATCTGTGACCACTGTTCAACTATGGATATCCGGAATCCTAGCCATTTTGAGGGTTCTGATTTCCCAGTCAACTGAAGATATTGTTCTTTCTCGTATTCAGGAGCTTTCCTTCTCTCCATATTTACTCTGCTGTCCGATAATTAGTAGGTTGAGAGATGGGGACAGTAATTCAGTACTGGAAGACCACAGTGAAGGGAGACAAACGAAGAATCTGCCAGAAGAAGCGTTTTCCAGGTATGCTCTGTACCTGAGCCTTCCGCCAGTCCGCGTCCTCAGGCCGCCCTGTGGTGTTTGCGGTCACTGAGTCTCGCTTCAGCTCTGCGAGGTGGGTTAAGGAGTCTGTGTCGGTGTGTTTTCTTTGCCCAGCCTGCCTCACCTGTGGCCCTTGGTCATGCCTGTCTGCAGGCTCTGTCACATCCTGAATCAGACCCTTGTTAAGACTGCACGGCGGTAGTCGGTGGGTGCAGGCGATAAGGGCGTGGTTGCCTGCAGAGAATTTGAAAACCTAGGAAAACCCACTGAAAGTCAGTCTTACGTTTATTCCCACCGGGTGCTGGCCACCCTAAACACTGTCAGTAGTAAAATCCCCCTCCCTGCCAGGGTGGAGCGCTCGTGCTGCGCTCCCCTGGGTGTACTTGTGGCGTCAGATCACGTCTGCCCTTATCAGTTCTTGGGACGCTCCTCGAGGGCGGCGGTCACAACTCAGGCACTGAAAAGGCTTGTTGTGTAGACAAGTGTGTATCCACCTTTGCTGGATTCGGGGCGCACGCTGACTTAGACCTCGTAGAGCCTGTCCAGGAAGCACAGTTCCTGAGAACGTGCTCCTTCCTGCCGGGTCCACCGTAATGTCCACGTAGCTGCCCTTGGTTGGTCATCAGGGGAGGCGCCACTGTGTTTGTGGAGATAAATCCAGTGAAACTGCACGACACCCGTTTGTCCGCAGGTTCAGCAAGGCAGCCTGTGGCTCCTGCTGTTACATTTAAGCAGGGGGCTAAGGTGGAGGATACATTAAATTCCTGGGGTGGGTTATCAGCCTGCCCTATGGTTTATAAAGTTTTGAAGAAACCCTGCAGGTCATTTTACCCTCCTGACAGTCCTTTGAAGGTGGTATGATTCCTGCCATCTCATTAGTGAGGAAAGTAATACGCAGAGAGGTAAAGTGACTTAATCCAGAGGGCTGGCATTGAACACTTCACTTTACTTGCATTTTTACCCTACTCATATCTACTGCGTATATTACTTTTACGTGTGTGCCTCCCAGAAGTGCTCCGCAGTAGGCACCTACTTCACTGTCACCCTTCTCCCTTTCTTTGAAGGTTTCTGCTACAACTGGTTGGCATCCTTTTAGAGGACATTGTGACAAAACAGCTACGAGTGGAAATGAGTGAACAGCAGCATACTTTCTACTGCCAAGAGCTAGGCACGCTGCTCATGTGTCTGATCCACATCTTCAAGTCTGGTAGGTGCATCACACTAGTCTTATTAGAGCATCTGTATATCCCCTGCCCTGCCCCGCACACTCTCAGGGTGTAAGGAGGTGCTGCCCAATGTGAGCTCTGCTCTGCTCTGCTCAGTGTGCCTTTGAAGACCTTGTGCTGATGAAAACAGTAAACCTGGGCGCTTCCTCCTGTTTTAAAGATTTGGAAAGTCAAGATGTTTTTGTTACCTTTACATACGATTGTGGATTAAAAAGACAGTGCGCTCAAGAGAGAAGTCACCAGACCCCAGCCATGTAGCAAGCATAGGAAGCAACCAGCCCGCCTTAGGACAGTCAGTGTTTTCAACAGGAATGTCTTGCTAGTTATAGGGTACAGGCATATCCTTCTTTTCTCAGTAAGAAAAATGAAAGGCAATTCTAATCTCTAGGAAAAACAAACAGCAAGGAAGTCATGGTCCAAATATGAAGCAAATCTGGAAGTGGTTTGAGTCCTGGAAGTACGGGGCTAGGTGCTCTCTTTGGGTGTGACTGCCTCTGGCGTGTTTAATTCTGTTGCCGCATCGTGTATTTCCACGTCTCAGCTCTTTTACTGTGTCGGCTTTGTTTTCTGTGGGGCTCCTTCCCTGTGGCAGAAAGGATGGCCTCTGGTCTCAGCCCCTGCGGGAGTCCTGTGAGGGACTCGTGAGCCCTGGGTGCTCTGGCCAGCCTGGGCTGGGTGAGAGGCTGGACGGCATTCCTTTGGGAGAAAGGGTTACTTTCCAGCAGTAAGGGAAGGGGAGCAGACAGAATCGCTGACGGTCCACTGCAGGTGATGAAAGCATACCAAGGCAAGTTTGGAGGTAACGACCACAACTGACAACAGAATGATAACAAATAGTCGCCTTAAGAGGGATGGGGCAGGGCACTTGTAAAATCAGGAGCCCCCATCTGTTATGGGATTTAAAAATCATGTGTGTATATTACTTTAATACAAATTAAAACACACACATACCCACATACATACCATTAGAGCAGAAGATAGTTACCATTGTCAAACTTCATTCATTCAACAGAGATGCACTGAGTCAGCCGCCACTGTGCTGGGCCCTGGGTGTGCGGTGGTCCGTACAGCTGACGTGATTCCTGCCTCTGTGGTGCTCAGTCTAGCGGGGCAGACAATACACAGAGATGTCACCACAAGTCTTGCCATCTCCTGAGAAGGAAACAAAAGCACAGCGACAGCCAGCACAGGGGTGGGCAGTAGGGGCAGGTTCTCCTAGGGGGCTGCTGAGCTAACGCCTGAAGGAGAAGGAGCTGGCCCTTCGGAGAGAGTGTTCCTGCCGAGAGAGGTGAGGGGTCGGAGGGGCTGAGGAGGCGGGCAGGGACCTGGGCTCGCGCGGCCTGGGAGCGATGGAGAAGGACACCTCTTCATGGTTGTTTCACATACCTGCTGTCGCCCTCGGCACAGGAGTGTGGCCAGAATTTAATTCTGATGATGGATTATAGCTTCAAGCCACCTTGTTTACTTACCATTGAAATAATTTTCTTTTTGAGGATCTTTTGATTTATGTCCCACCCACTGCAATAAGTGTAAAGTTGAGAAAATAATTAAGCCATATGAAGAATAAGTTGTTTTTAGTATATGGGCCGTTTTAATATTTGGCCATCGGTTGGTTTGGATCTGACACCAGAAGGGTACCAGTTCACATCGAAGGACAGCTTTCTACCTTCTTTGGATAAGAGCAGTGCATTCTGCGGCCTTAGGCGCATCCAAGTGGATTTCCGTGCTGTTCACTCACCCGTTGCTCTAACTTCCTCTTCCTTTTCTCAGAAATCAGGGGAAATACTTTTATGGTTTGTTGCAGTGCTGTCGAGTCCAGCTTCCTGCAGTGTGCAGATGGTCTGTGTCTGCACTAATCCAGTTGCTTCTGGCCACACGTGGCTGATGGGCACTGGAAGTGTGGTATTGTGACTGAGGAGCTTTTGTTCAATATAATTTTGGTTAAATTTGAACAGCCGTGCATGGAGTGGAATATCGAGTAGGCCGCGCTCTGCTCCGGAGCCCGGGCTGGGTACCGGGGCACGTGGGTTTTGCCAGTCGTGTCTTTGGACATTGTTCAGTTGGTCCAGTATTTGTAAATAAGGGGTGTATGGGTGTGTACAAATGTCTATTTCTATCTCCTCGTGTATTTTGATGCCATTTCTTCTAAAGACACCAGGCGGCAGAATTACTGTGTTGGTTGGTTTTGAGATAAAATAAATCATCTTGTCTTTTATATAAATAAGGTGTCTTTAGCATCTAAAGTTGGTAATTTTTATTTATGCATTGCTTAAACAATGACAATAATTTCACCTCTCCATTGAAAATTGAGATCTTTGAATTTGCCCATTTCAGGTATTATTTCTTAGAACAGGAACTAGTCTGAGTAATGGCCTTGACCTCTCATTTTCTGTTACCCCTGTTGTTGGGGGGGGTATGAATCCCAAAGTCGTTTGCCTATTTCACATTCAATCCAGCATAAACAGAAGAGCCAAGAAAGTTACCTAGTCTCCATTTTATAGGTTCTGGGTAGCTAACACCTCGTCCTCTCCACTGAGACAGACCAGCTAGAAGGAGAAGGTGGAGCCGCGGCAGGAGGCTGACGGTGTCCATTGCTTTGTTGCAGGCAGGGCTGGCTTGAGTCCTCCGGCCTGTGGCCACAGTGAGGCTTCCTAACTGCTCACCGTGTTTGCCAGTCCCTCCCCACCTCGACCAGCCCCCACCGTGTGCCCTCCCCGCTGCCGTCCAGTGCTCACCCAGCCGAGGGCAGCAGTGGGCGGTGGAGCCATTCCTGACCCTCTCCCTTCCTTCCTCGCAGGCAGAGCTCTCTTCCCAGTATTTTATGTGTGGGCCAAAGTAGGATTACTAGAAGGAAGAGAAAATGGTCTTCCTGCAGTGAGAAAATGGGCACTGATTCAGATTCGTGCTTGGTCCAGGATGGGGCTGCTGATGGTGTTCTCTTAGGGGTGTGTGGTACCTTTTACATGAGTATCCCCATCGATCCTTAGAACAACTCTATGAGATAGTTCCCCATTTCTACTGATGAGAGAACTCAGGTTCTGAGCGGTCATATGATAAAACCAAGAGTGAAAACCCAAGAATTTTTTCGTGCCCATTATATCGTGCTGCTTCATGGGTTGGTGATAGTAAGTGTAGCAGCTAATGCTTGCAGAGCACTTCCTGTGGGCCCGGCACACACCGTGATACCCATGTTCTAGCTGAAGTAACTGAGTCACAGGGGTTGTAATGCGTGAGCTCCCAGGTGGTGGGATGGGGGGGGAGGCGTCTAAAGCCTGGGCCAGTCCTCGTACGTCGCACACCATCAGCAGTGCCGGTTCCCCCGCGAGCGTCTAGCCCCAGGCTACCACCAGTGTCTGTCCAGTTCCTCCGTCTAACATCTCGTCCCCCATCCTGGTCCCCATCCCCTCTGGTGTTTGCTCTTCCCATGATCAGTTCTTCCAGTTTGTGTCTTGAGTGTCTCCTTCATTCACTCCCGCTCTCTTCGCTGCACACTCCACGCGGCAAGACATACATGTCTGTCTTTCCTTCTCGCCTAGAGCCGCGCTGCTGACGCAGCCTACGAGGCGGAGCAAAGCCGTGCTTGGCTCTGCGGCTTCCTGAATTGTCCTCCTCCTCTTGTTGACTGCACAGCTTTTCAGAAGAAGTGTTTCAGGAGTTTATTGTTGTTGCTTCTAGTGCTCTGCTTTCCCTCTTTCTCTCCATCCTCAGCGGTTTGCCTCTTGATCTCATTACCAGAAATGCCTCTGCAAAGGCCACCTGTGGGCTTTCCCAGGTCCTCATCTTCCCGGACCCTGCAGCCCAATTCTGTGGACAGACCTCTGCTCGCTGAAACTCCCTCATTCCTTGACTTCTCCTTCAGTCTTCTCTTTCCAACCTCTTAATTGCATGTGTTCTTGTGCATTGTCAGTCACCCCAAACAGGAGGAGACGTGCGCCTGCTTGGCGTCCCTTACTCTCCAGCAGGAAGGAGAAACCTTCAGTAGGCGTGAGAGCTTCCACTACAGGCCTGTCCCAACTCCAACTTGAGCTGAGGTTTCTTTGGTTAATTCCACGCTTGTAACTGGAAGGTTGTACCTTTTGACCACCTTCACCCATTTCCCCACCTACCACCCCCCACCTCTGGCACCTGTCAGTCTGATCTCTGTATCTATGAGTTTGGTTTTTTTAGATTCCACATATAAGTGAGATCATACAGTATTCATCTTTCTCTGACTTATTTCACTTAGCATAATGCCCTCAAGGTCCATCCATGCTGTTGCAAATGACAGGATTTTCTTCTTTTTTTTTATGGCTAAATAATATTCCTGTGTGTGTGTGTGTCACACGTTCTTCATCCACTCATGCTTCAGTAGACACTTGGGTTGTTTCCATGTCTTGGCTCCTGTGATTAATGCTGCAGTGAACATGGGAGTGCAGGTATCTTTTTTTTTTTTTTAAGGAGCATTTATTTATTTATTTATTTATTTATTTATTTTTGGCTGCTTTGGGTCTTCGTTGCTGCACGCGTGCTTTCTCTAGTTGTGGTGAGCGGGGGCTACTCTTCGTTGCAGTGCGCGGGCTTCTCATTGTGCTGGCTTTTCTTGTGGAGCACGGGCTTCAGTAGTTGTGGCACGTGGGCTCAGTAGTTGTGGCTCACGGGCTCTAGAGCACAGGCTCAGTAGTTGTGGTGCACGGGCTTAGTTGTTCTGCAGCATGTGGGATCTTCCCAGACCAGGGATCGAACCGGTGTCCCCTGCGTTGGCAGGTTGATCTTAACCGCTGCGCCACCAGGGAAGTCCCACAGGTATCTTTTTGAGTTAGTGATTTTGTTTCCTTCAGGTATATACCCATAAGTGGGATTGCTGGATCATATGGTAGTTCTGTTTTTTTTTAAAATAGATCTTTATTGGAGTATAATTGCTTCACAATACCATGTTAGTTTCTGTTGCACAACAAAGCAAATCAGCCATATGCATACACATGTCCCCATATCCCCTCCCTCTTGAGCCTCCCTCCCATCCTCCCTATCCCACCCCTCTAGGTCATCGCAAAGCACCGAACCGATCTCCCTGTGCTATGCTGCTGCTTCCCACCAGCCAACTATTTTACATTTGGTAGTGTATATATGTCCATGCTACTCTCACCCCAGCTTCGCCCTCCCACCCCATGTCATCAGGTCCATTCTCTATGTCTACCTCTTTATTCCTGCCCTGCAACTAGGTTCATCAGTACCATTTTTTTTGTTTAGATTCCATATATATGTGTTAGCATATGGTATTTGTTTTTCTTTTTCTGACTTCACTCTTTATGACAGACTCTAGGTCTATCTAGGTCTATCCACATCACTACAAATAACTCAATTTCGTTTCTTTTTATGGCTGAGTAATATTCCATTGTAAATATATGTACCACATCTTCTTTATCCATTCATCTGTTCATGGACACTTAGGTTGCTTCCATGTCCTGGCTATTGTTAGTAGTGCTGCAGTGAACATTGTGGTACATGTCACTTTTTGAATTATGGTTTTCTCAGGGTATATGCCTAGTAGTGGGATTGCTGGGTCATATGGTAGTTCTATTTTTAGTTTTTTAAGGAACCTCCATACTGCTTTCCATAGTGGTCGTATCAATTTACATTCCCACCAACAGTGTAGGAGGGTTCCCTTTTCACCACACCCTTTCCAGCATTTATTGTTTCTAGTTTTTTTGGTAATGGCCGTTCTGACCGGCGTGAGGTGATACCTCATTGTAGTTTTGATTTCCACTTCTCTAATAATTAGTGATGTTGAGCATCTTTTCATGTGCCTCTTGGCCATCTGTATGTCTTCCTTGGTGAAATGTCTATTTAGGTCTTCCACCTGTTTTTTAACTGGATTGTTTTTTTGATATTGAGCTCCATGGGCTGTTTGTATATTTTGGAGATTAATCCCTTGTCTGTTGTTTCATTTGCAAATATTTTATCCCATTCTGAGGGTTGTCTTTTTGTCTTGTTTATGGTTTCCTTTGCTGTGCAAAAGCTTTTAAGTTTAATTAAGTCCCATTTGTTTATTTTTGTTTTTATTTCTGTTACTCTAGGAGGTGGGTCAAAAAAGATCTTGCTGTGGTTTATGTCAAAGAGTGTTTTTCCTATGTTTTCCTCTAAAAGTTTTATAGTGTCTGGTCTTACATTTAAGTCTTTAATCCATTTGGAGTTTATTTTTGTGTATGATGTTAGGTAGTGTTCTAATTTCATTCTTTTACATGTAGCTCTCCAGTTTTCCCAGCACCACTTATTGAAGAGGCTGTCTTTTCTCCATTGTATGTTCTTGCCTCCCTTTGTCATAAATTAGATGCCCATATATATGTGGGTTTATCTCTGGGCATTCTATCCTGTACAATTGATCTATATTTCTGTTTTTGTGCCAGTACCATACTGTCTTGATTACTGTAGCTTTGTGGTATCGTTTGAAGTCGGGAAGCCTGATTCCTCCAACTCTGTTTTTCTTTCTCAAGACTGCTTTGGCTATTTGGGGTCTTTTGTGTTTCCATACGAATTTTAAAATTTTTTGTTCTAATTCTGTAGTTTGGTAGTTTGATAGGGATTGCATTGAATCTGTAGATTGCTTTGGGTAGTATAGTCATTTTCACAATATTGATTCTTCCAATCCAAGAACATGGTATATTTCTCCATCTGTTTATGTCATTTTTGATTTCTTTCATCAGTGTTTTATAGTTTTCTGAGTACAAGTCTTTCCCCTCCTTAGGCAGGTTTATTCCTAGGTATTTTATTCTTTTTGTTGCAATGGTAAATGGGAGTGTTTCCTTAATTTCTCTTTCTGATTTTTCATTGTTGGTGTATAGGAATGCCAGAGATTTCTGTGCATTAATTTTGCATCCTGAAACCTTACCAAATTCATTGATTAGTTCTAGTAGTTTTCTGGTGGCAGTTTTAGGATTTTCTATGTATAGTATCATGTCATCAGCAAATAGTGACAGTTTGAGAAGGATTCGTGTTAGGTCTCCTCTAAATGTTTGATAGAATTCGCCATCTGGTCCTGGGCCTGCCTCTCCTGTTCTCCCCTCGGCTTCCTTCCTATGCCCCCAAGGAGCCACGTGACCTGGAGGGGGCTTTGGAGGGCAGGAGACTGGCCTGGGAGCTCAGCAGGCTCCCTGGGCCCCAGTGGGCGGGGCAATCACCCACCGCTCCTTTCCTGCTCCTCCCGGAGGGCCCCTCCGGCCTACCTCTCCTGATCTCCCCAGCCTCCCTCCTGTGCCCCCAGGACCCACACGGCCTGGAGGGGGCTTTGGATTGCACAGGGGACTGGCCTGGGAGCTCAGCAGGCTCCCCCGGCCCCAGTGGGGAAGGCAGTCGCCCTCCGCTCCTCTCCCACTCCTCCTGGATGGCCCCTCCCGCTTGCCACTCCTGATTTCCCCGGCCTCCCTCCTATGCCCCCAGGACCCATGTGGCCTGGATGGGGCTTTGGGGGCTGGGGGAGCGGATTGGGAGCTCAGCAGGCTCCCTGGCCTGAGTGGGCCAGGCGATCGCCCTCCGCTCCTCTCCGGCTCTTCCTGGAGAGTCCCTCCCACCTGCCTCTCCTGATCTCCCCAGCCTCAGGGGTGCCGATCTTGTCTGGCTTCCACTTCTCCTCCCCCCTCGGTCCCCCTACATCCTACTGGTTTACTCTGGGGTTCCTCCCATCTCCTTGGGAGTCAGAGTCCCCCTCCAGCGGCCAGCAAGTGCCCTAGTTGTGGGGAGAGGCTAACTCCACGTCTTCCCACAGTGCCACCTTGACTCCTCCTCCGGTAGTTCTATTTTTAATTTTTTAAGGAACCTCTGTACTGTTTTCCACAGTGTCTGCACCAATTTCCATTCCTATCATAGTGCACAAGGGTTCCCTTTTTTTCCGCAGCCTCACCAATACTTGTTATTTCTTGTCTTTTTGATGATAGCCATTTTAACAGGTGTGAAGTGATATCTCACTGTGGTCTTGACCTGCAGTTTCCTAGTGATTAAGGATGTTGAGCACCTTTTCATGTACCTCTTGGCTATGTGAATATCTTCTTTGGAAAAATGTCTATTCGGATCCTTTGCCCACTTTTTAAAATTTTTTTGAAGACTTTTTTTTGCTGTGGACCATGTTTTGTTTTGTTTGTTTTTTTTTTGGCAGATACAGTGCTCACTTATTCTCTCCATGTTTAAAAAAGAATTTCAAAATAAAATAATTTTATACACCATACAATTCAGGGTAGGGTTGGGCTCAGGGGGCCACTTCGTTGTTCACAGTGTGGGCAGAACCCTCTGTCTCCAAACATTTTTTGAGCTGGTTCAACTTTCAGCTCTGAGTCCTGGTCCCAGTCTTGAAACCACAGCAAGTTAGGGGCTGGAATTTGCTCAGCCATAGGGATGAGCTTCTTGTTCAGACGGGAGGAGAGGGCTTCCTGCACGGGACCAAGAAAGCCTCTGATGCAGAAACATGAGGAAGCGAGGGCAGAGGGCACTGGGGCCGAACCAGAGGGGCCTGTCGTGGGGGGGGGGGGGAGGGGCCCTCTCCGGAGCCAGCATTTCGCCGTGCTCACCCCTGCGTCTCCACTCAGTAGAACAGGGGCTGCCTTAGAGCAGCAGCAGCCGGTAAATCTGATGGAGGAACTTTCTCCTAGTAGCTTCCAGAACCTGAAGACGGGGCCCAGTAGGAACTTGGACTGGATTCATGAGATCCCAGGATGCCTGGGAGCTACAAGCCCTTGATGACTGAGACGGCCCTGCCCGTGGGCCCAGCTCCTGGGAGGCACGGTCAGGTCGTTTTGCAAGGACAGCCCTCGACTAGGGCAGGTGGGCCCGCACAGTCACACTGGAGTGGGACAGATAGACTCCATACTGCCAGACCAGAAATCAGTGTCCCGGACCAAGTGTTCAAAAGACACAAAGCGGACGACCTTCTGAAGGTTGGAGAACACATGGCTAGCCTCAGAGGAGAAACTCTTTCTACACTGCTGGAGGGGAAAAGGCAAAGGAGAGTAGTGATGCAGGACGGCCTGCTTGGCATCTAGAGGTCGGACAGTTAGCCCACGTAAACTGTCAGTGTACTGTTGGTCTGTCCACCAGTCAGAGACACAAGTCTCAGTCTTTCCACTGTCCAGGAGTTCCGGCCACAGACCCTCCTCCTCCGGGTCCGACACCTGCTTCTTTTGACACTACCTGCAGGAAGACAGGAAGCTGGTCTGTGTACAGGCCCTGGGAGTGACCCCCCAGTTTTCCTCTGCCCCCCAGGCATCTCCTCCCGTCGGCACCGTCCATTTCAGGAAGCCTTCTTCGCCATTGGGGTTCGGGAGGAGGTTGCGTCCTATGGGTCTGCTCTCGCAGAAGCGGCCCAGGACACAGGGCCTGGGGTCGTCGGCGGGGGCAGGTAGGTGTGGAGGATGGGTGACAGGGTGGCGTGGCCTTGGGCCAGGATTCTCAGCCACAGGGCCTGGCAGTCCACCAGGTCGTGCCAGTGCTGGCACACCTGGCGGCAGTGCCCGAGCGGCATGTGTTGGGGCACATGGCTCAGCACCATCACAAGCAGCTCCGATGACAGTTGGCCCAGACCCAGCGCCTCCTTGGGTTCGGGGTCCTGAGCGGGGACCCTGGCGGGCAGGCCCCTGGAAGCCGAGGTGCACATGGTCTCCTCGCCAGGCCCGGCTGCCGCTGCTTCTAGGGGGAGAGACATAATGAACAGGAGGCACAGTAAGCAGATTATGTACTGTTGGGAAATTACTAAAAATAAAACCCCGAGCTTCTCAAGAGGGCGGAGTCAAGATGGTGGTGTGAGAAGACGCGGAGTCTGCGTCTCCCAACAATGTCTCCCCACAGCTAGGGCGCCTGCTGCATGCTGGTGGGGGACCTCAAGGCCCAAGGAGATGGGAGGAACCCCCAAGCGAACCGGTAGGTACGTGGCGGGGACCGAGGGGGGAAGAGAAGTGGAGGCCGGACAGGACTGGCACCCCTGAGGGGTGGCTGAGAGGGGCGAGGGGTTCCCACACCTGGAGGGACCCTTGGGGGCTCAGATCGGGGGGTGGGGGGAGTGTGCCCAGTTGGCCGGGAAAGTCTGCCCAGCTCTCGGGTGGGGTCCTACGCCCTCAGAGTTCCCCTCTGGGCTGCGCTGGTCTTGGTGGCGTAGGAGGGAGGCAGGCGGGAGGGCACTCCAGGACCTGAGGAACAGGAGAAGGAGCGGAGGGCGTTTGCCCCGCCCACTTGGGCCCGGAGAGCCTGCTGGGCTCCCAGGCCTGGTCCCCGCCGCCCCACCACATTGGTCCTCTGATTTGGACCATTTTTAAAGTCTTTATTGAATTTGTTACAATATTGCTTCTGTTTTATGTTTTGGTTTTTTGGCCACGAAGCATATGGGATCTTAGCTCCCTGACCAGGGATTGAACCCACACCCCCTGCACTGGAAGGGGAAGTCTTAACCACTGGACCGCCAGGGAAATCCCACTTTGCCCACTTTTTAATTGGATTTATTTTTGTTATTAATTTATGTGTTCCTTATATATTTTAGATATTAACCCCTTATCAGATGTATGGGTTGCAAAGTTTTCTCCCATTCTGTAGGTTGCCTTTTCACTTTGTTGATGGTTTCCTTTGCTCTGCAGAAGCTTTTTAGTTTCATGTAATCCCACTTATTTTTTTTTGTTTTTGTTGCCTTTGCTTTTGGTGTCATATCCAAAAAATTATGCCAAGACCAATGTCAGGGAGCTTAATACCTGTGTTTTCTTCTTTATGGTTTCAGGTCTTACGTTCAAGTCCTTGATCCATTTCGAGTTAATTTTTGTGAGTGGTGCAAGCTAGGGGTCTAGTTTCATTCTTTTGCATGTGAAGACCCAGTTTTCCCAGCACCATTTGTTGAAGGGACTGTCTTTCATCCACTGAGTGTTGTTGGTCTCTCTCTGTTCTCCCCTCCCGCCCTCTGTCTCTCTGTCTCCCACCCTCCTCCTCACCCTCCATGGGACCGCCTCCTTCGTGACCTGCCTCGGTTATTGCTGCAGAGATGACTCTGGTAACTGCCTCCTTAGGTCCTGTCACTCCACCATCATGGCCGCCTTGGTCTCTCGTTTCCATCCTCCCTCTAGACACGTGCTTGGTGTCCTGGCAGCACCTCAGACTTACACTTAAGGTTGGACTTGTCACCTGGCACAGCTGCTCTTCTCCAGCTTCCTCTTCTTACTGACTTGTTCGGCATTTGTCATTAGAGACGCTCAAACCCCAGCGTCATTGTCGCCCCCCGGTGGGCCCCTAACTTCCTGTCCTGTCCCGCCAGCAGCTTCCTCCTGCTGTTGGGACGCTGACCCCCGAGGCCGGGCACTTCCCTGACGTCCTTCCGGCAGCAGCAGCCGCTTGCCAGTCGTTGGCTCTGTCCAGCTCTGTACTGAGCCCTTCCCTTGGGTTTTATGATTTGATCCTTCCTGCAGCCCTGTGAGCGGCTAGTGCTCTGAATTCCATTCTACAAGCGAGGAAACTAAGGCCACAGGGGACATACGGCCAGGGTCTCCGAGCAGGCATGGCAGAGCCACAGTCTGATTTCAGAGCCCGCCTCGACACTCCGTCACCTGGATCTCAGCTCTGACCATGGTTTCCTGCTCCCTGTTCAGTAAAACCCCACCTCCGTGGTCTGCCATTCCCCGTGTGCCTTGGCCTGGCTCCAGGGTTCCTTCGGGGCAGCGCCTGGCTCTTCCCTCGTGTCCGTGGCCCACAGGGAGCCCACGCAGTGACGGAGGCACGAGAGGGAGCAGGCCAGGGCTGGGTGGGCCTGAGGTGGGCGATGCTGACCCGGCAGCAGCCGGAGAGAACCCAGCCAGTGCGGCCAGAGGGAGGCGAGCACCGGAAAGCTTCTCGGCAGATGTTTCTGTTTGGCGAGCTTTTGTCAGCTCTCCCCTTGTCTCAGCGCGTACGTGTAACCAGTCATGAGGAGTGAGAAGAAGTCTGTGGTCTGTTTGTTTCTGCCTGTTTTAGGGCCCTTTTGTGTTTGGATGTGTTGAAATCTAGAGCAGAAATAAGCTTTTGACTCTCCAGCAGTGATGCCAGGAGTCCTCAGCTGGGGGGACAGGGAGCCCCTGGCCACCTCCTGTCATGTCCAGTCCTGCTGCGTCCCAGGCTGCACTTCACAGCATGCACGTGTCCCCGTGTCCCTGGGGTGAGGGCCAGTCTGGGTGCATCCGGGGCGGGGTGGAGAGACAGGCGTGTGGAGCTGGCTTCATGTCGTTCCAGAGGTGGGATAGAATGAAGTCGTGAATTCACTCCCTCCTAGGGGAGTTTTCCCGGCCCTAAGGAGGATGCTGTGGGAAACCGGGGCAGAGCCCGGCTGGGTCTGCTGCTGACGTGCGGGTCTGAGCGTGGGTGCCTGCCTGCGTGGCCGCCTTGCCCCGGGTGGTCACCCGTGCTGGGTGCAGAGGCCACCTGGCCCTCGGCCCTCAGGGGCCTGCCGGTCCCACCCGCGCGGCTGTGGCTCGGGCTGTGTGGTGGCTGCTGCCTTCTCAGTGGAGCTGCGTCCACGGTCAGCACCACTGCGGCTCCCGGCTCGGAGCCCCTGGAGAGCCTGGCACTCAGTGGGGAGGACGGGACAGTGGGAGCGCCGGCTTCCTTGGCTGCTCCCTTAAGGAAGCAGAATGTCAAGCTGGAATTTTCTAAGTGCCAAAGGCTGTGAACGTGTCAACGTAGGAAAGAGCCCCGTGTGTATCTTTTTTGTGTAAAAGCTTCACGTGGTTGCAAAGTGTTGGACCGTGATGTGTTTCCCCGTAATCGGTTTTATTTTTGGTTTGTTTCTAGGGACATTCCGGAGGATCACTGCAGCTGCCTCGAGACTCTTGACGGACGGCGCGGACGGCAGCTTCTACGGCCTGGAGAGCTTGAACGCGTGGGTGCGCTCCATGGTCCCCACCCACCCGGCCCTCGTGCTGCTCTGGTGCCAGATCCTGCTGCTCGTCAGCCACACCGACTACCGCTGGTGGGCGGAGGTGCAGCAGACCCCCAAGTACGTGCGCTCCGCCCCCCGGGAGGCCAGCCCGGGCTCGTGAGCCAGGCTCGGAGCAGCTTGAGCTCCGGCTCCGTTTTCACGAGGCTCTGTAAAGATGCCACCGCATGTTCATCTTTCTTTCATGGACACTTTATTGCAGGGAAAATGTGGTCTGACTGCAGGCATTCAGAATAGCCGCTGCTTTTCACATGTGATTTCTTTGACAAGTTCTTTGACACTGTTCCATCTTACGGGCCATTTGTGTCATGCTGTGTCCCTCCTGCTGGGTTCTCATCCTTAAATTGGTTCCAGAGCCAGACATGTTGCAATGACTTAACTTCATTATAAGTTAAATGTGGTTCTGGTTATTAGATAATGAAGAAATTATTTAGCAGCCTTTCAAAACTACTTGGAAATACCTTATTTTTTATCATTCAAAAAGACTTGTTAAGTATCTGATTGTGGGTGGCCCTCTTTTTGCAAAAAATTGTCAGGTCTGAGTCTCTGTTTCTAGGCACCCTCTTGCTCAGCCATTTGTACATATGTGGAAAGAAAAGATTTGATTTCCGCCCCCCCCCACCCCCACCCCACCACCGCGCAGCTGAGTCCTCAGTGCAGTGTTTCGGGAAGACTCAAGAGCCGATGGCGAGGAGAGAAAGCTCTGGAAATAGGAGACTGCAGGGGCTGCAGGGTTGAGGTCAGCTCCTCTCTGCTCAGCATGGAAAGACAGCCAAGTGAGGCCATGGGTCCCGCGTTGGCTGGTCCAGTGCTCTCAGGTGGAAAAGCCAGCGTGAGCAGGAGTATTACCTCTCTGCCCTGTGCTTACGTTGTGGGATATGCAAAGGAAGAATCATCGCTGCTTCCTGCCCTCCAAGTGCTTACAGTTAGTTGGGGAGGACAGAGCAGTGAAAACATTTGACATGCTTAGAGAACAGTTTAAGCCTGTCATGATGACTTAAGTATTGTGAGAGTCGGAAACGGAAAATCGGTGTCTTGTACTTCAGAGCTTCTTCACTGTGCATATAAATCAGCTGGGGAGCTTGTTCAAATCAGATTCTGATTCAGCAACTGGCTGATGGGGCCTGGGACTCTGCATTTCTTCCAGGCTCCTAGGGTACCAGTGCTCTGATCCATGGAGGACGCGCTGAGCAGTGAGGCCCTGGGTCCTTGAGGATTGTGCCTCAGAGCAGCACCCAGGGGGCTTGTTCCAAGGGCCAAGTCTGTGCTCCAGCCCACTGTCGGACCGGATGGCTGGGCATCCTAGGAATTAGGGTCCTGGGCTCTTGTGTTTTTGCAGTCTCCCCAGTAGCCTCCCTGGACACCAAGGGCAGGACTTGAGTTAGCTGATAATACTAACACATGTTGGGTGGGTGGACGGTAAGTGAGAAGGCATCCACCACCCAGATGGATCCCTCAGCCACTGTTTCTTAGCTTCTCCCCCACTCTCCTCCTCCTCCTCCTCCTCCTCCTCCTCTTCCTCTGCCTTTGTACATATGGTGGGCAGTGAGGGCAGAGGCCGACCTGGAGTGGATTCAGGAGGAAATGGGAGGGCAGACCCCAGTCTGATGAATGGAGGGCCTTCCACAGAAGGCTCACGTGGGCTCTCCAGCAGTGTCAGTCAGTGTCATGGAAGATACAGAACTGTTTGCTTGGATGAAAAGACGTAAGAGTACATGACAAACAGGTACAGTTTTATGAACCTTGATTACATTCCGGATCTGGCGGATGAAACCACTAGAAAGGACATTATTGGGTCAACAAGCTACATTTGAATGTGAGCTCTACATAACCTGTTGCTTTTGGTTATGAGTAGTTCTTAGGGGACACAGTTGCTGAGGTATTTAAGGGTGCAGTCTCTTGACCTGCAGATTACTCTCAAGTGGCACAGCCCTCCAAATTGCGTGTGTGTACAGTGTGCATGAGTGTCGAGTGTGTGTCGGGTATGTGTGTAGGTGTGGAGGACGTGCATGTGTGTGGAGTGCGTGCCTGAGCACAAAGGTGGTGACTTACTAGTAGTTGAATCTAGGTGAAGAGTAGGTCGCTGTTAATTGAATTCTTCTTTCAGCTTTTATATCAGCTTGAAAGTTTTCAAAATAAAAGTTAAGGAAAAAAGATGATGGAAGAGGGACATTTAGAGAGCAGCTCTACACAGCGGTTAGGAGGAGGTTCGCTCTGGAGGGAAATAGAGACATGGGAAATGGGAACATGAGAGAGTTTCTAGATGAGAGAACAAATGGCATGGGTGACCCTTACAGAAGAGAGCGTTATCCTAGAGTCGGCAAGAGCAGATGGGATCTAAGGGACAGACACTGGCTTCATGATATTGATTTATTTTTTGCCAGCTTTTTATAGTTCAACTTACATTTTCCTGATTTCTCTCTGTATATTAGCAGCTATGGGAAACTCACTGATTCTGGGTTCTCAGCTCAGTCATTACTTCCTCAGGGAAGCCTTCCTGACTTCTCTTTGATTGGTGAAGTCTCACTATCTGCTCTTACCCCAACCTTTGCCTCTTTTTTGTGGCCTGTGTTGAGACTGTAATTTGACATTTATTTGTGTGATAATTTGGTTAATATCTCTCCCTCTAGATCGTAATACCCACAAGGGCCCTCATTGTGTTCCCAGCACTAACATGAGTTAGTGATTTAATTACCCTGATAATAGAAATAATAATAATGTATTGGTAAAGACCTCATATATAGATCACTAGCACTTATATAGCATTAAGTGCCAGATATTGTTCTGTGGGCTTTCCACTATGATAAGTTATTAAAATCTCTCAAAATGCATGTATATTATAGACAAGGAAACTTCTTTTCCCAGAGAAGTTAAATAACTTGCCCACTATCACACATTAACAGACATGTGTGCATGCATGATTCCCCAACTCGATTATTTTCACCTATTATAGCTGAAACTGTCATATAAGTGTGGGTTTATTTCTAGGCTCTCTATTTTCTGTTCCATTGATCTGTGTGTCTGGTTTTATGTCAACACCATACTGCTTTGATTACTGTGGCTTTGTAGTGTAGTTTGAATTCAGGGAACGTGATACCTCCAGTTTTGTTCTTCTTTCTCAAGATTGCTTTTGGCTGTTCGGAGTCTTTTGTGGTTCCATGCAAATTTTAGAACTTTTTGTTCAAGTTCTGTGAAAAATGCCATTGGAATTTGGATGGGGATTGCATTGAATCTGTAGATTGCTTTGTGTGGTATGAACATTTTAACAATATTAATTCTTCTAATCCATGAGCATGGAATATCTTTCCATTTATTTTTGTCTTCTTTAGCTTCTTTCATCAGTGTCTTTCAGTGTATAGTTCTTTCACCTCCTTGGTTAAATTTATTGCTAGGTATTTTATTATTTTGATGCAATTGTAAATGGGATTATTTCCTTAATTTCTCTTTCTGATAGTTTGTTATTTGTGTATAGAAATACAACAGATTTCTGTATATTGATTTTGTATCCTACAATTTTACTGAATTCATTGATTACTTCTAACAGGTTTTTAGTGGACTCCTTAGGGTTTTCTATGTATAGTATCATGTCATCTGTAAGTAGTGAAAATTATACTTCTTTCTGACTTGAATGCCTTTTATTTCTTTTTCTTGCCTAATTGCTTTGGCTAGAACTTCCAATACTATGTTGAATAAAAGTGGCGAGAGTAGGGATCCTTGTCTTGTTCCTGATCTTAAAGGAAGAGCTTTCAGCTCTTCACCATTGAGTATGATGTTAGCTGTGGGCTTGTCATATATGACCTTTATTATGTTGAGGTACGTTCTCTCTGTACCCATTTTATTGAGAGTTTTTATCATAAATAGATGTTGAAGTTTGTCAAATGCTTCTGCATCCGTTGAGATGATCATATATTTTTTATTCTTCATTTTGTTAACATGATGTATTTTATCGATTGACTTATGGATGCTGAACTATCCTTACATCCGTGGAATAAATCCCACTTATCATGGTATATGATCCTTTTAATGTACTGTTGCATTCAGTTTGCTAATATCTTGTTGAGGATTTCTGCATCTATGTTCATCAAGGATATTGCCCTGTGATTTTCTTTTTTTGTGGTGTCCTTGTCTGGTTTTGATGATGAGTATCTCTATTTCCAAAAGATAATAAAAATGAATTACTAGAAGTTTGGAATACAAAGCACAAGTCATTATTTTCTGTCTGTGTACTCAGCAGATATAGAGCTGCTCTATCAATCGTTACAGAGGTTCTGTATGCAGCTCAGTGCTGGCTCTCAGATGAGTATGGGCTCCCAGGCCACACTTCCTGGAAGTACCCATGGTTGCCACAGTGGGGTCTGCTCTTGTCTGCTTCTTATTTGGGGGATTAAATCATCATAGTCTTATGATTTGCTTTCTACCTGTCCTACCTTTTGGTGGACGGTTAGGGTCCTGCATACGCAGTCATCTTTTATTTGGGAAGTTCATTTGCTATCAGTAGCTGGCAGTGTCTGTCCTGAGGTCTTGGGGGCTTGCCCTCCTACAAACTGGGACTAAATTTGGGTTGATGTTGGACCTTCTTTGTGTCCACTGCTAATATTTGAACTGCAAATTCTCCCCTTCTCTTTCAGAGGCTTTTTCCCCTATAGCTATACTATTACAAAACACAGAATTACAGCTTGAATATAAGTCATGTTGGGGCTGGCAGGAGGGCTGACTGAGAAAGGAAAGGTTTTTTGTTTGTTAGTTTTTAATTGACATATAATTTACAGTACAGTAGAATGTCCTCTTTTGTACCCGATATAGTCAGGTCACCACCACCACAATCAAGAGTTAGACCAGTATCATCACTTCGGAGAATTCCCTCCTGTCCCTGTGCCGCCATCCCCTCCCCCTGCCCCTCCCTCGGTAACCACTGATCCACGTTCTGTCGTGATAGAATTTTTTATAACAGTTCTCTTCTAAATCCTGAGGCGTTAACAGGAAGAGTTGACACATTTCAGAATATTCTAGTCCTGGTGTCATCTTCGTCTCCACTAAGCCTTAGCAGAGACTTGTAGGCTCTTGGCCGCCGAGGCGAGGGGATTGTCTTACCCTCAAGTCAGAGGGCTGTTTGTGAGCGTGGCAGCTACTGTGTTTTAAGAGTTGTGGCCAGTACTGAGAGTCCCAAGGTTTGTAATTACCATCTCCTTAGAAAGAAAAAAGACAAGGTGAGAAGAAGTAAAGATGAAGTGAAATAACCTTCACTAGTGGGGAATTAATTTTGCAGAAATGCTTTTAAACAGGGTTTCCATAATAGCACAGACACTGTGGGCATGCTTAGGGTTGTAACTTTTCGTTGGTAATTGAAGAGTAAAGTATGGAAATACAAAGGTTTTTCTTCTGTCACTTGACGGCTTTCATAGCAAGCTAAAACCTCGAATTTCAAAAGCAATAGCTCTGCCATCAGACATAGCCAGTGAGATAAGAGCGCTGATTGAATGTGCAACTTCGTGGTGGATTTTGCCTTTCAGTCAAGCATTTTAGTTTTCTGCCTGTTAGATCCTCTGTTTATTTTAGTTTTCCATATGTGCTTTATCATAGCTCAGAAACAGATCACTAAGAGTAGATCTTACACATTAAAGTAACTGTCTGCTTTAGAACTGGGACTAAACGACAGTCATCTTCAGTGTTTTGAGAATAAGCCGGCTGTCATCTCAGAAACGCTGTCAGAGCTTCTGTTGCTCCTTCTAGAAGACGCAGTCTGTCCAGCACGAAGTCACTTAGTCCCCAGATGTCTGGAGAGGACGAGGATTCTGATGTGGCTTCCAAACTGGGAATGTGCAATAGAGAAATAGTACGAAGAGGAGCTCTCATTCTCTTCTGCGATTATGTCGTAAGTTTGAAATTGCAAGGAGGGGCGGGTTGGGGGCTGGAAAACACCTCGTGCGGATGATGCTTCTACAGACTGACTTCCACCGTCCGTCACTCCACCAGAATGAAAAACTAAAATTAAAGTTGAATCCTGCTCCCAAGTATAATTGGAAATCAGGCTTGGCGTCCAGCCCTGGGAGTTTAAGTTTGTCTGTAAAAGATTCAGTGGGCAGTCACTTGCTCTGCACCACTCGCAGTGCTGGGCACCTTTGTTGTTTTGAGGGACACCATGGAGTAACAATAATAATAAAAAGTTACAAGTTTGACTGAGTGAGGTTCTGATTAAAAATTTTTTTTAAATTTATTTATTTATTTATTTATGGCTGTGTTAGGTCTTCGTTTCTGTGCGAGGGCTTTTCTCTAGTTGCGGCAAGTGGGGGCCACTCTTCATCGCGGTGCGCGGGCCTCTCACTATCGCGGCCTCTCTTGTTGCGGAGCACAGGCTCCAGACGCGCAGGCTCAGTAATTGTGGCTCACGGGCCCAGTTGCTCTGCGGCATGTGGGATCTTCCCAGACTAGGGCTCTAACCCGTGTCCCCTGCATTAGCAGGCAGATTCTCAACCACTGCGCCACCAGAGAAGCCCCTAAAAAATTTTTTTAATCTGTGGAAAAGGTGTTAGAATGTTAATTGCTGCATTTTTAGATTCCTGTTTGAATGACATTCTTTTAAAAAATAACTTTTGTGGAATTTTTGACCATAAAACTAACATCTCTTGTTTAATACAAAAAATTTACAAAAACCAAATAAGTAAACAGAAGAAAATAAAATCTGTAATCGTATTACTCAGAGAGAACTCGTTGTTCCACTCTCACTGGGATCTGATACCTTTTCCAGGCTGATAGAAAGTGCTGCCTTCCTTTGGTGCAGACATGGTGCCATGAAGGCCGCTGTCACTCAGCAGCGCATCGGAAAAGGAGTAGACTCCTTCCCCTCAGGGGCTTGTTGAGATCTTTTTTGCCATGATAGCAATTTGTTAATACTCATGTTTTGTTTTACATTCTTTTTTTTTTGTCAATTTATTTATTTTTGGCTGCGTTGGGTCTTCATTGCTGCGCGTGGGCTTTCTCTAGTTGCGGTGAGCGGGAGCTACTCTTCGTTGTGGAGTGCGGCTTCTCATTGCGGTGGCTTCTCTTGTTGTGGAGCACGGGCTCTAGGCACGCAGGCTCAGTAGTTGTGGCTCACGGGCTTAGTTGCTCCACGGCATGTGGGATCTTCCCATGCCCAGGCTTGAACCCGTGTTCCCTGCATTGGCAGGCGGATTCTTAACCACTGCACCACCAGGGAAGCCCCTTGCTTTACATTCTTGATGTTGAAATAGTTTTTCTATCTTGTTCCACTTTTGAGAAATAATTTGATATAGTTATATAATGCTGTTTTCACAGAAAAGTAAGAAAAATATTTATTTTATAAATTAATACTATCAAATTATCCCACAGGAAAAAAAGGTATTAAGCATTAACCATATGCCAAAAACTTTATCTTGTTTTATAATTTCTGCCTAGGGTCATGAATTACATTGAAAAGGCAACATATGTATGGGGTTGGCCAAAAGGTTTGTTCGGCTTTAAGTAAAAATAAAAGACATTTTTCATTTTCACCAAGAACTTTTTTTAAAAAATATTTATTTATTTATTTATTTATTTATTTAGGCTGCACCAGGTCTCAGTTGCGGCATGCAGGATCTTTTAGTTGTGGCACGCAAGCTCTTAGTTGTGGCTTGCGAACTCTTAGTTGCAGCATGTGGGATCTAGTTCCCCGACCAGGGATCAAACCCGGTCCCCCTGCATTGGGAGCATGGACTGCCCCCCACTGGACCACCAGGGAAGTCCCACCAAGAACTTTAGTGAACAGTGTATTCATTAACCGAACAAACTTTTTGGCCAACCCAATATTTAAAACTGTATTTTTCTCATTTCCTTATAAATCTTACATGAACTTTCTTCCCTTAAGATCCATTTGATCTGTGGGAACTATTCATATTTTGGATTCAGGATTTCTATCAAAACTGTGACAGTTACAGTAAATTCTTTTTTTTCCACTGACCTGTCACAAAATTGGAGCGAGGGTAACTGGAGAATTCCCGTCGGGAGGCCGGACTGAGGCCTGGGCGAGGCAGGGCTTGCCCTGGACGGGAGGGCCACCTGCTCTCATGTCTCAGCTGGGGCCAGTCACACCGTTCCCGCTGCCCTCGGGAGGCGCCGGGCTCTCAGGTGCCCCAGACCCCCCGCGGCCCTGGGCCACGCTCCTCTCCTGTGTCCCTGAGCTGTGCCGCTGGGGCGCACTTCCCTGGGGCCTGACTTTGGACAGCTCGGCCGCGGTGCACAGTTGCGGGTGCCGGCTCTGTAAAGTGTGTTGTCACCTCGTCAGTTATGGTGCTCAAACACTAAATACTTTCAGTGAGGATTATAATTCGGAGTTGGTTTTCTCCTTCCTACCACTTCTGGCCTTTTCTATGGCGCTGGTGTCTGCTCTTGCCTTGTCCACTAGAAGATGGCCTTTCATTGTTGTCTTGTCCTCAGTGCCAGAACCTGCACGATTCAGAGCACTTAACATGGCTCATCGTCAACCACATTCAGGATCTGATCAGCCTGTCCCACGAGCCTCCCGTGCAGGACTTCATCAGTGCTGTCCACCGGAATTCCGCGGCCAGTGGCCTTTTCATCCAGGCAATTCAGTCTCGTTGTGAAAATCTTTCAACTGTAAGTCTCCCTGGTGCTGGCTGTCGCCAGTTTTCTCTGCCTTAAAAATGGAGGGTTGGCATTTTTAAACTGCTCTTTCCAGCGGGCAAACCCCTCTGCTGTCATGTCTCTCCTTCTCTCAAACCGCAGCCCACTACGCTGAAGAAAACCCTCCAGTGCCTGGAAGGGATCCACCTGAGCCAGTCGGGTGCCGTGCTGACACTGTACGTGGACAAGCTTTTGTGTACTCCATTCCGTGTGCTGGCTCACATGGTCGACACCCTTGCTTGTCGCCGGGTGGAGATGCTTCTGGCTGCAAATTTACAGGTACTGGGAGAAAACACGGCTGTCGGGTTTTACTGAAAACCTGGCAGGGCAGGCGGGACACTTGGCTGGCTCCTCCTCCACGGGGATGGTCTTCACGTGGCCACCGAGGGGGGCGTGCAGCACGGATGAACTGGTCACTCCTTGTGCGTCCGCTACGGGCGCTTCCTGTACTTCTCCTAGTCCGCCTTTGCTACCAGAGCCGCACGTGCCCCTTATCTTCTGGAAATGAGCACAGGTGGCTTTGACTCTTGCGCGTTGCAGCCCCACTGACGTGTTCTTGTCTGCTTTAGAACAGCACGGCCCAGCTGCCGGCGGAAGAGCTAAGCAGGATCCAGGAGCACCTGCAGAGCAGCGGGTTAGCGCAGAGGTAACGCCGGGGCCAGGTGCTCCTTGCTTTTTGAGTGTAAAGACTAGGGTTTGTGAGGGCGCAGACTCGCAGCTTGAGAGGCTGGCGTGCCGTATTGGTGAGTTCACTGCAGGAGGGCCTTGAGAGAGAACCTTCCGAAATGAACACAGTCGGATCTCAACGTGTACACAGTGAGGAACAGCTGGCAGTGTCAGCTCTGCCGCGATAATGCGCCGTGGCTGTGTGAGGGTGGCGGGTGTTCCTGTGGCCTCCACTCACCATCTGCGATGAGTCATCGATCAGCTCTGTCTTAGCAAAAATCAAAGCCTGTGATCTAATTGCTAAATAAGACCTGGCAGAGCTGAGAGACGTTACCTAGTTCTCGGCGAGAATTGTTTCTACATCTTGTCAACATTTTGTCTCTCTGTGGCTGTTTATCACCTAATTTTGTTTGCAAAGTCTTTTTGAGGCCTTTACCAGAAATCCTGATGTCTGTTACATGAGTGTATTTCTGTGACTGCAAAATAAATGAAGAGAAGCCTTTATCTTCTCTCCTCCACAGCAGGGAAAACGTGTGTGAGAGAGGATCTGGTTACTGTACTGTGACTTCAGTGTTAAGAGTAGCTGTTGCTGGTTTCTTTAATCGAGAAGGGGTAGGACTTGGGCAGTACGAGGCTTTAGGTGACGTGTCTGTATGCTGGGTGACTTACGTTGTAATTTGCATCATGAAGTTGTTGTTCTCGTAGCAGGTGGTGAGAGGTGACACTATCCCTATTTTTGACCCTAGGCTTAGTATTCAGGCAGACGAGGAGGGGTAAAAATATTTTGTGCCAGATGAGGTGATTCTTCTATGAAATGAATGTAAATTGGTATAGATTGTATATTGTGGGGAGGTAAAGTAGGAGATTTTGTGCACTGGGATCTTAGGTGGTCCGTTTTGTGTTTATAAAGAGTGCCTGTATTAGCTATTAGGCCATGTATTGCCTGCTGCAGTGTTTGAGTATAAATGAAATTTCTGAAAAATACTTATGGGGCATAAACTGTGGTTGTTACCAGTAAACTGGGGCCTGAACTTGCGTCATGACTTGAGTGTCGGTGAGAAATAGCTCTGAACAGAAAGCTTCAAACGTGTTGCCTCGCTGTAAGAAGCCACCGTTGCTCCCTCCCGTGCAGCTGTGCCCTAACCCGTGTGTGATTGGATTCCAGACACCAAAGGCTCTACTCCCTGCTGGACAGGCTTCGTCTCGCCACCGCACCGGCGTCGCGTGGCCCCGCTCCTTTGGTCACGCCCCACCCGCTGGACGGGGATGGGCCCCTGGCACTGGAGACAGTGAGTCCTGACAAAGTAAGTGTCCAGCACGTCTGGGTGTGACGCACAGGGCCCCCTCGGGGCACTGAGTGCCTCTGCGGCGGGTGGCTCAGGTGGCAGGACGTCCTGGCGCTCAGCATGGCCCCTGAGGGCTCTCGACCTGCCCTGTTTCTTGCCAGCAATGGGCACAGTCACATCAGCGACAGGACCCATGAGGTCCAGCCTGGGTCTTTAGCAGGGGGCGTGGGGTGAGAAAGGAAGTGCTGACTTGGGTCATTAGTAGGGGGCTGAGGGTCATGGTGATTAATGGAGAATCAGGAGACGGGTGGCCACGACCTGCCCACCTGGCCTGTCTCCCTCTCCTTACGCCTGCTGACCGGCTGCATATTGACCCCACCACCCCAGGGGACCTGGTACCTTGTCATCACCTTCCCCGCTCACACCTCAGAGCCGGGGGCCATCTGGGGCCTTGGTGGGGCCTTGGTAGGGCCTTGGTATGCTCCTTGCCTGGAGAGAGTTCATTTTAAATATGAACTTGGAGTCCAAAGTCCAGCAGCCCAGGCGTAGATAGCAGAGTCCGGGCCGCTGTTCTCAGGCATGGTTTGTTCAGCCCCTCCGCTGCACTGGCCCTGGGGAGAGAAGCGCAAAGCAGGCCCCCCAGTAGAAGATGATCAGCACGACGCCCAGCAAGGGGTGGGCAGGGAGGTGGGCCCGCTCCCCTCAGTACTTCACTGAGTTTGGGGGACAGTGGAGCGCTCACCAGGTGAGGGGAGAGGGTGCCCAGACAGGTACCAGCAAGTCCAAAGACACAGCCCTCATGCCAGTTCCCATGGAAAAGGCCGTGGGGCACTGAGCAGCCCACACAGCCACAGCGTCCAGTTTTGCCAAAGCTGTATGCATGGTCCAGGGAGGCCACTTGCCCTTTGGTCTGGGGCCACAGGACATGAGGGTCAGTAGGAGAAGAAGCAAGGTGTATCCGGTCAAGTTGGAGCCCCTTGAGAGCCTGCCCAGTCGCATCCCCTCATCCGCCTTTTCTCCTCCCCAGGACTGGTACATACGTCTGGTTCAGTCCCAGTGCTGGACGCGGTCAGACTCTGCACTGCTGGAAGGGGCAGAGCTGGTGAATCGGATCCCTCCGGATGACTTGAGTGCATTCATGATGAACTCGGTACAGTGGAGCCGCGGGACCCTTGGGAACCCTTTCTCTGGTTACTCACACGTGTTTGATTTGTTTCATTGTCTCGTGACCTAATTGCCATGTGCGCCACTTACCTTTGTGCCTTAACAGCAGAGACCCTAATCCAGACAGGACAGGATGTTATTTCAGCCACGTTAGAGTCTAAAAGGAGGGGAATTGTGTTTAACTCACCTCTTCGTGCATTTAAGGAAAATAGGTTCCCTGAGGTTATGATGAGTTCTGACTGCTTGTCTCGTGCTCATGAGCAGAAGTACTGAGATGGTGCCATGGTGCGTGATTTAAGTGACCTTTTCACGATGTTATGGGATTTAGTAAGCGCCCCCCCTACCTGAAGCGGGGTCCCCTCCCCCACTGTGTGCAGTGAGGCCCCCCGCCCTCACTAGGTGGCACACAGGCCTGCTGGGCGGAGCTGGCCCAGGAGCCCTGGCAGGGCGCCCATGTCCCTGTCCTCAGCTGTTGGACCGGTGCTGTGAGGGGTGGAGCCCCCCTGATGGTGCTGTCCAGCCAAGCCTTGGCAGGTTCCTTCTCAGACCTCCTGGGACCAGCAGCCGATAAACCTTCAGGTGTTAATAGTGCTGCCTGGAAAAATGCCACGTGGGAGTGAAGCAGGGATGTGGGGGATGGCAAGGGCCGGCGGGTGTGGCGTAGAGAGCCTCAGGGTGCAGCCACATGTTCCCAAGCACTGACCCTCCCTCAGTTTGAAAGTAAGAGCTACATGGGGAGAACAGGAGAATTGGCCCAAAACCAGTTTGCCAAACTCATTTTAAGAGCCATTCAGTGAAAGCTGATTTGCTGATAAGTGATAAATTTGCTTAATAACCAACTGAATTTTCCAAATTTGCTCATTAGACTTTTAACAGCATTAAAGAAAGGCTCAGCTGCAACGGCTAGGGGTCGATTTTGGTCGCTGATGATGACATGTGCTTTTCTGAATATTAACTAAATTAAGATTGGCCAAAAAGATCCTTAAATGGCTTTAAAAAGTTGGCAAAGCACAGTACAAATTGAAACAGTATCGTATGAAATGCTGTTTTTCCAATCAAACTTGTGGCATTTATACGACTGCTTTGATTTATTTCAGCTGCTTTTGAACATAACTTGTCTTTTTCAAACGTTGAGATGTTTGGTGTTTCACTATTTCTTGGATGGCACATCAGCTTGATTTTGTATCTTCGTCAATTAAAATTTCATCATATTAAATTTTTGATTTCAAATAAATCTGAAGACATAAAAAAATATTTCTTTAAAATTAAAGTACCCAAAAGAGACCAGAAATATACTTCACTGATCATATGTTAAATGGAGATGTTCATTTATTTGTAACAGAAGTAGAATAAGGTATTCTTTCAAATGTTTTGGATGGCGTACTAATCTGTTATCTCAGAAATGTTTGCATTCTCCTCTGCTGTGTTTCTCTTGCCCGACTGAAAGCTCGTAATCGTCATTGTTGAACCTTTAATGCCCCGATTCAGGAGTTCAACCTGAGCCTGCTAGCCCCGTGCTTGGGCCTGGGCGTGCGTGAGATCTGTGGGGGCCAGAAGAGCCCCCTTTTTGCAGCAGCTCGCACGGCAACTCTAGACCGTGTGACCAGCGTGGTTCAGCGGCTGCCCGCTGTCCACCACGTGTTCCAGCCGCGCCTGCCTGCAGAGCCCGCCGCCTACTGGAGCAAGCTGGGTGATCTCTTTGGTAATTAAAATCAAAGTCCCCTTAGTTTTAAAAAATGCTGCAGAGCCAGTGCCATGCTCTGTACCGAGTGAAAATACAGTCCACGCTGTCGATCTGATACACCAAAGGCACTTACAGAGGCCACCGAGAACCTGCACTGGGGCCCCGGCTCTGCGTGTCTTTTGGTGTGTTTGCTGCTTGGCCGTTCCTTGACATGGCCTGGGCTCGGGGCCTGCGAGGAACGCAGGCTCAGCCTCGGGAATGTGGGTCCTGGTCTCGCGGGGTGATGGGTTGTGTGCCCGTGTGCTTCCGCGAGCCATGTCTGTAGTCCCCATCAGATTCTCGGCAGGGGGCCCGACTGCCAGTCTTTCAAAGGTCAGAGCCTCTGCTGAAGGCTCTTGCCCCCCATGGGGGCCTTCTGTTTCAGGGGATGCCGTGCTGTATCGGACCCTGACCACTCTGGCCCGGGCCCTGGCCCAGTACCTGCTTGTGTTCTCCAAACTGCCCGGCCACTTGCACCTTCCTCCTGAGAAGGAGAGGGACACCGTGAAGTTTGTGGTCATGACCCTCGAGGTAAGAGGCAGCTTGGGAACTTGGCGCTCAGTGCAGAGGGAAGAAGCTCCTCCATCTGAAAATGCAGAGCTGTGTGCAGCCCGGCGCCCGCGGCCTGTCCTTCCAGCAGTGACCGCTGTCACATGTCACATCCGTCCCCTGCTTTGCCGAGCTCCGTCGCGCCCCTTATTGCTCCATTCCCCACGGTTGCCCTGTGAGGTTGACAACACAGCCCTTCTTGTCTCTGCCTCAGGGCAGGGGAGGGGGGCACTCTGAAGAGTCAGGTCTGGGACCTGGGCTCCTGCCCAGGGTCTCCCGAGCCTAGCATGGGGAGTCGTCATGCACTTATATGTGAATCTTGTTTCCTTGATGCTGAGATACTTTTTTGGTTTAGTACAAACCATCCATTTAAAAGTTTTTCCAGGGAAAAAGAAGCCATGCAAATGTAGTATGTATCCTAACTTTAGATACTTAGTAAATAATAATATGAGAAATTTGTTATATTTTAAATTGAGCAATAAACCTGATATTTCAGCTGTGGAGAATTGAACACTCTGTGTTAATACTTATGAACACCCCCAAAACGTGTACATACGTGTGTGCGTTGCCTTTTTGTACGACTTCTAGAGAAGAGAGTTTGGCCTGCACCCTTGGAGACAGAGACAGGGCTGACCCAGTGCCGACACCCCCTGCCACCTCCCAGCGGGGAGGGGGGGCGTCCAGAGGGCATTCGCACAGCTGTTCAGAAGGTGACAAACAAGCCCCTACTTGAGCCAGGCCGAGCCAGATAGCTGTGACCCCTGCCCTTTAGGCTTCAGTGTAGTAGGAAGGCTGGCAAACAAGCGTACGGTTACAGTACAGAGTGGCCCCTGCCAGCCGTCACGTGCCCGCTGCGTGCAGGACCATACGCCCTGCATCATCTCATTCAGGTCTCACTGCAACCCTGTGAGGTGGGCTGTTATTCCCGTTTTACAGATGAGAGAAGCAGGGCTTAAGAGGCTCAGCGACTTCACCGGGTTCACCCGCTGGGAAGTAGCCATTCCAGCATTTGAACCCCAGCGCGGCTGTCAGGTTCAGCCTTCGTGACTGCAGCTGAGGCGAGGCCCTGGGCGGTGGGCGCCCCGAGGGAGAGCCTAGCCCGCAGGCTGTGCGGCCAGGGCAGGATGCTGGGGGCGGGCAGCCACGTCCGGTTGGGCATTCTGCGTTCCGCTCCCAGAGTGGGAGTGGGCGGGGGTACTTCAGTGAGCAGGTGGGTCAGGATTGAACCGGAGGGAGCTGGGGATGGTGGCCCGAGAGCCATCCCTCTGGAGGGAGCTTTGGACGGTTCCTCGACGGCAGGGGGTTCTCAGCTCCCCTGCCAGCCCCCGTGGCAGGAAGGAGGTGTGGGTCAAACCTGCATTAACACGCACCTGCCCTTCCAGGCCCTGTCGTGGCATCTGATGCACGAGCAGATCCCGCTGAGTCTGGACCTGCAGGCGGGCCTGGACTGCTGCTGCCTGGCTCTGCAGCTGCCCGGCCTCTGGCGCCTGCTGTCCTCCGCTGAGATGGTGACCCACGCCTGCTCCCTCATCCACTGCGTGCGGTTCGTCCTAGAAGCCCGTGAGTCTACCACCGGCACGGTTTCTTGCCTCTGTCTCTTGAACCAGTAATCAGCTCCGCAGATCTCGTCACAGACGTTCATTTTGTGCCACCTGTTTGCCAGGTGCTAAGTTGGGAATTGGGGGTGAAGAGGTGGATGAAATATGGGCCTTGCCTCAATCTCCAGTATCTTGGGGTCTACACTAGGATTTAACTTGAATTTGCTTTTGCAGTCATTTTGTTTAGATTTTGGAATTCTAGCTTTCATAAAAAATACTTCTAATTTATGTCCCTTTGATTTCTGGTCCTAGTTGACTGTTTCATCCTTTTAGTCCTAGATGATCATAAGATTAATAAGATTGTATTCAAAAAATTATTTGTTTTCTGTTATAGTTGAAATGCTTGTTTCTATACTGCATTGTAATACTAGTATATTGAAAAATAAAAGTGACTTACTCTTTTCAAGGGACGATGTCCTTAACAAGGGTCATTAGCCACAATTTTTAAAAAATTGGACATTATAGTTTACATGTTGGAGGGTGTTTTGAAGTTCTGTATTTTTAAATTAAGCATTATAGAGTGGTGTTTTGAAGAGTCATTGTTTAAATTGTTTTCATCTGTGCATTTGTAGTCAACTTGAAAACGAAGATCCAGGGGCTAATTTATCAAAGCCAGACTTCTTGGGGGTTGCATTGATGCTTTCAGCAGTAATGAATCATGAACCATCTGATAAAGACCCCCCGGGTTAGAGGTGGCAAACAGCAGACAGTGGGAAGGACTTGGAAATACGAGTGTAGAAGTCCAAATCCTTGCGCATTTTGGATTAACCTAGAGATTGATACCTGAGTCTGGTGCGTCTAAGATGGTCTAAAGTTGATTCTAGGAAATCTAGACCTCATTTGGCATAGTCTATCACTTTGAAACGTTCATGAGGCTGCATGAATGTGAAAATCTGAATGAAAGGAATGGGAATTCTTCTGTTTGTTTTGTTGTGGTTTTAGTTGTGGTGCAGCCTGGGGACCAGCTTCTTGGTCCAGAAAGAAGGACGAACACCCCACAGGCCGCCAGAGAGGACGAAGTGGATTCAAACACACAGAGTACGTCTCACCTAGTGTCTTTGAGGGCTTGAAGTTCATTCACAGAAGAGGCCTTTAAAGCGGTCAGTGTGGACGTGTGAAGCTGCCTTCACTTGGCTGCGTCCTGGTGCTCGTCCCCGAGCTCGGGGGCGACTCGGGGGGCTGCCTCGCGCGTCCTGCTGGCGGGCACCCTCTGCTGTCTGGCTCCCTGTGAACCCCACACTCCGCTGGGGTGTCGCGCTCGTGGGGGAGCCTCCTGCCCTCCATCCTCGCTCGCTTTCCCCACCACCCCCCGCCTCTGTTTTCACCCTGCACTTGCTGCTTCTGTGTCCTTTACCTCAGACTCCGAGCTCCTTGTGGGCAGGGCGTCCGTTTTCCTTCTCTGTGTTCTCACTGCTGTAAGTGATCAACACATGTTCGTTGAGTAACAAACGAATGAATAAAAATACTAAGAAACTTAAAGTTAGTGGAAATACCATGTGAATATTAGGTAACCTGAGTGTCTGTTTCAGCCATATATTTTGGCGGACTTTTAAATGAAAATTCCTCCTCTCCCTACAGAAAAAAAAAGAAAAAAAATACACATCTCATTCATTTAAATCTATTCAAAATCATTTAAACCTAGATTTAGCCATGTACCTTAGTTTTTCATGTACTTTCTCCCGACTCAGGTATTTTACTCTGAAAATGGTGGCAAGGCAGGTTGGGAGGAAAGCTTCTTGTCACCAGGGGCCTCCAGGCTCTTTCCCCAGAGGGTCTGGTGGGAATGCCAACCTGCAGCCTGTCCCACAAAGGTGGGAAGTAAATGCCCCACCTGGCAGTTCTTGGCTGTCTTTCTTATGGAACACTCTTACTTGGAATATCAAAATCTTATCCATGCTCTGTTGGCTTAAGAAACATGCCTTTGTAATAGCAGGTAGATAAATGCTTTGTGTCTTTTTTTGCCAGCTTTTGCTCAACCCCAGTTAATGACAAGAGTGTTCCTGTTGGTGGTGTTAAGATAGGAATTTTTCTTCTTGTTACCCACTCAAAGTTTTACAGTTGCACAGCATCTAGAAGCGGTGGTGTTTTGTTCACAGCCAAGCTCTTCTCTGAGCCTCTATCTCAAGACTCTGGTTCTGCCATCCCCAAGTTTGTGACTTAGTGATTCCTTACTGATAACTGAGGAACGTGCAAACACTCACTTCCTGCTCGGCCACCTTCTGGCTGTGTGGCCTTAGCAAGTTACTGCCCTGTGCTTCTGCAGTACGGATAAGAATAGTACTCACCTGATGGGGCTGCCAGAGGATTAAGTAAATTAATCCACATAAAGAACCCATGACAAGTGCCAGGCTTGCTGTAAGTGCTCAGGGAATGTCACCGTATGTTAGTTGTAATTTGAATTTCCATCCCTCTGAAGATAGTTGCGGCGTTTCACATGGTTGAGTCAGAGCAGGCAGGCCCACTGGCTGGAGCATATTTAGTTCGGGTTAATACAATTGTGCTCGTTCTCCATGGCCCCATTTAGGCTGGTTAATTTCATCCTGGCCAGAGGAAGAAGCTCGCTTTCTTTATCACCTCAGTAGGATGGTACCTCTTAAAGGTGGTCCCGGAAATGGTACTAAAGTCACCCTTGTTTCTCTTAGTTCAGGGCTCGATTCCTTAAGTCCAGTAGTCATTCCTTCTCTCTATGAAGAAGTTGCCTAGACTGTTGAATCTCATGGATGGTGGATAGTATCCATCCACAACCCTTAGCATTTATCAACTTGGCAAATAATTTTTTGGCACAGACTCTATGCCAGACTCAAAGTGAGGAAGAATGTGCCCCTGCCCTCGAGGTGCAGTGGTTCTTAAACCCTCAGGACATGGGGTTTTCCTCAGCATTCTGTCTCAGGACTTCTCGGGTAGGACTCGGCAGCCCGTCAGAATCCCTCCACCAGCCACCAGAACCCCTGATCTTGGGGAAACGGTGAACCGAGGATTACAGCGTGGGTCTCTACACACCAGCCTAGGGGCGAGCGAGCACAGGGTCCTGGGAGAGCCAGAGAAAGCCAAAGCCCCGGGGAGGGGCTGCACCCTCCTCCTGGGTGTCAGCTGGCTGCACATGCAGGGTGGGTGGGAGGCTGGGACCAGGTTCCAGGTGTTCGTGCCAGTCTTGGCTGATGTGGAGAGGACTGCTTGTTTAGATGGATGTGAAGGAGGTGAGATCTGTAGGCCTTCAGCGACCGCCTAGAGTCTCGTGGGCTCCACGTTTCTGGCGGGCGTGGCCAGCAATGGGGCTGTGCCTACTATCTGCGAGGGTGGGAAGGTCAGGGGGAGGGATGGTGGGTTTGGGGTGTGTTTTGACAGAACGGTCCTCTGTCACCCACGGTGCCTGTTTAGACCCTCAGTATGTCGCTGCAGCCTGTGGGATGGTGGCTGAGATGGTGGAGGCTCTGCCGTTGGTGCTGGCCTTGGGCCATAAAAGGAACAGCAGCGCCCCAGCGTTCCTCACGCCAGTGCTCAGGAACATCGTCGTCAGCCTGGCCCGCTTGCCCCTCGTCAACAGCTACACGCGCGTCCCGCCCCTGGTGAGTCTGGCCCTCCCTTTGCACAAGACCCAAGCAGCGAGGGGGACGCGCGGGCAGGCCCCAGGCTCGGGGCTCTGAGAGCACGAAACCTCTTAGATGCCCACTTGCGGTGGCCAGAGCATTCCTTGGTTGCATTCGTGACACCGGGCTGGTGTCCTCGGACGTGATGTGGCTCAGTCGTTGGTAGAAATGCTCCAAAATGGGGTGAGGCATCCTCACATGATGAAATGAGATTTTTTTCTCCCACAATGCTGGATGTGATTCCAAGGTCCTCAGGCTCGTCTGTTGAACGGGAGAGCAGAAATTATGCCTCCTGGAGTGGGCGTTTCCCTTTAGGTGGTCACCCTCGGGGGCAGCTCGGGGGTACGGCACAGCTGCAGCTCCTGTGCTCTTTTAAAGCTGCCTTCGGAACCAGGTTCAGGTGGGCGGCGTCTGGGGCCCGGCTTCACGTCACAGAGGGGCCTGGGCGGGCGGGCGGGCGGCTGCACTGCTGCCCTCACACCTGCTGGAGGGACAGGTGGGGCGCTGGGCTGGCACCCGCGGGCTGGAGCCGGCAGAGGGAGGTGGGCCGGGGCCGAGAGGCAGGCGCTTGGTGCTGCCTGGAAGGGTGCGTGCCCGCCGGCGGGGCTCAGCCTCTGTGCGTGTGAGGTTCCGCAGCGGCTGCACCGAGGCCGTGGTGTGCCCCGACCCCGAGGGTGAAGAGGGTTTCGCTGTGGGAGCTCTTTCTGAGGAAAAGCCCAGTGACGTGCTGTCCTGGGGTCGTCGTGGAAACTGGGAGTTGTGGGCGTTGGCGAAACCCGGCACCCCGGGGTGGGGAGAGCTGGGAAGTCAGGTGTGGGTCTCAGCCCGGGCGCCGCGCTTGGGCCGTCGCTGCAGGTGTTGAGACGGCTCACCTTTGGGTGGGAGCGGGGAGCCGATGCAGGCGGGCACAGTCCGGAGGCTTCGATGGCTGGCCCGGGTGTGGGAAGAGCCGCCCAGACCGCGCACGCCGTAGATGAAACTCCGCGAGCGTGGGCTTGAACCCACGCGGCTCCACGACCCTCCTGTGGACGTGCAGCAGGGTTCGGGGAGCAGGTGAGAGGCTGAGAGGGCGTCTTCCAGAGGCCAGTGGGCGCTGGGGCTGCGGGGGCCAGCCGGCTGCCTCCTCGAGGCCCACTGGCCGGCTTCGGGGATCCAGAGTGCAAGCTCTGGCCGGCAGCGGCCTGTGTCCTCCGAGGGGGTTGGCTCAGCCGGTTGGGAGCTGGACTTCTGCTGCCGGGGCAGCCTCGGTCCCTCCGGTGTGCGTGGCAGTGCCAGACGACAGAGCTGGACTTGACGGAGTTTACAAGCGGCTGGCGTGGCTCTTGTCATGCTTGGTCGCGGTAAATATTTATGCGTGTGGCCAAACCTCACGTGCTCCTGCCAGCCTCTAAGGGTTGGGGGCACCTGCGCGGGCGGCCCTGGGCAGGTCTGGGAGCCCCCGTGGCACTGGTGCCCAGGGCCCTCCCTCCGCCGTGTCTGCGCTCAGGAAGAGGTGGCCGCCAAGGAGCTGCGCCGAGAGAAAGCGTGTTTCCTGGCTCCCTCGCGGTTCGGCCATCCTGACTTGACTCGGGAGACTATGTCTCTTTCATCCTCTCAGGTGTGGAAACTCGGATGGTCACCCAAACCAGGAGGGGATTTTGGCACCGTGTTCCCCGAGATCCCCGTGGAGTTCCTCCAGGAAAAGGAAGTCTTCAAAGAGTTCATCTACCGCATCAATACGCTAGGTAGTCCGGGTCTCCCCTCCGGCGTGGTTACACGTCATCATGCCTGCCCTGGGGGAGCCAGGGCTGCAGTAGTGGGACCCGTCTTCTCCTTTTATTCCACAAAAGAGTTAAGGCATAACATAATCGTGAATACGTTCTGTAACGTACACAAAGCTGTCACAGTGAAAAGTTTGATCCAAGTTTGTGTGTGTGTGTGAGAGTTTAATGCCAAATTTTCACGTGCCAGACTTGTTTCAGGTCAGGAAGGGTACCCTAGTAATTGATAATGCTAAGCCAGATTCAGCCTTTGTATAGCACCTAAGGTAAAGGGCAGCAGTGATTTCCTCTGAGTGCTTCCTATGTGGTCACTGATGCCCCTTTTCTCGGATGCAGAACCAGCAGCCTGGGCGAGATGGAGCCAGAGGTAGACGCGGGGGAAGTAGGCTTTAGGTGGACAACACTGGGCTTTGTGTAGTGTGGGGCACGTCATTTTAACCTCTGGGTTTTCCTGTCCTCAACACCCCCATTCTTGTCACTTGTAGCCCTAATACAAGTGACATGGCCACCTCCGCCTCCAAGGTCACGGGTGGGGACGTTAGCGCAGCCCTCAAAACAGTCGTTCATCAAACAGCACCTTGAGTGCAGCTTGTGACGGTGCTTGAGGGTGGCCCCTCAGAGATGCCTTCTCGGAGGGCTTGAGCACACACACCCCTGCTAGATTACATTCTTTTTTGACCTACTGTTCTTCTTGGTGGGGTCAGAGGGACCAGCGCTTTAACTTTTCTAACAGCTGTACTGAGGTGGAATTCACACAGCACACCCTTCACCCACTCAAAAGTTCAGTTCTGTGGTCTGGGGTGTACGCTCAGTCTGGGGATGTGATTTCTGGAGGACTTTCCAACCCTCTGGTGAGCAGGGCAGAAGCGACTCAGACCCCATTTGAGTGTAGCCTGCTCAGATGTCCCTTTACTTCATTGCGTCTACGCAGCAGGGCTCCAGAGGGTGCCTCTCACCGGGCTGCCTGGGCTGAACTCAGCCTGGCCTCTTGTGTGGCTTTGGACCTGTGTGCTTCGGTCCCGTCACCACTGGGCTCGGCTGGCAGTGTTGCCGCGTCGCCGCGCTGTCGTGAGGGTCCAGGGAGCGGCTGTATGTGGCGCCTGGGCCAGTGAGAGCCGGAGGGCCCAGCTGCCACATGGCATCGAAAAGTCTGAGCAGCAGGGGACCCTCTGTCTAAAGTGACATTTGCATTTCTAGGGTGGACCAGCCGTACCCAGTTTGAGGAAACGTGGGCCACCCTCCTCGGTGTCCTGGTGACTCAGCCCCTCGTGATGGAGCAAGAGGAGAGTCCGCCCGAAGTAAGGCCGCGTGCGGGCGCCGGTGTCTGCTGGCCGGCACACGGGCGGTTACAGCAGCTCGCGAGTCATCCGTGGTGGGGAAAGGCAGGGCAGCAAGCTCTTACTTTTCTGTCTTACCGTATTTTTAAAAGGTAGCCAGATCATGTCATGACTGGTGTTCCAGAGCAGGAATGAGTCTCCCCAGGGTCTGGGCACCCTAGAATCGCGGCCGGAGTGCGTTTATCACAGTGCTCTGCCCTTTCAGGGTCAGTAGTATTATGTCCTTTCTTGAAAATATTTTTGAGTTTTGTTTCTCAATATTCAGGGTACAGTGTGTAGCAACATTTCATCAAAATGAAAAGGCACGTCATAAAGGCCACACATACGTACCTGTGTTCATTTCTCTTGACTGTTTTGCGAAAATTTTATCAGGCTTCTTGGGGTGTTAATGCATATTATGTTACTTTAATATTAATAAAAAACATGTTCAGATAAAGCAAAGCCTGAAACATTAAGTCATGAGATACGTTTTTAATTCTGACAGAAGGTATGGTATGAGCGTCCAGAAATGGCCATTCAAAGAGTTTATATGTCAGACATCATCAAGGTTGTCTTTCACAGGTGTGGAACTAATAGGTTGTCATCTGCAGAGTCCCTAAAATCAGTGAGGAAATTTAAGGACAGTTTCTTAAAAAGTAATTCATATTTGGAGGTTTGTGCCTGTAGGAGACCTTGCTTTCAAAAGCAGCCATTTGCCCATCAGATTCATCTCAAATCCCAGATGTGTGTGGGTTCTGGTGAACTTAGGCAGACACAACAGGACCCTGGCTGGGAAGGCACACCCCCCTGTCGCACTCGGGGGCCCCCGCCCACAAGGCCACGTGGCTGGACAGCTACGGCCCGCAGCTTCTGCCCACAGGTGGGGCAGCGGTGGTTGCCTGTGTTGTGACTTGGTGCCGTGGGCTCTCCTTCCAGGAGGACACGGAGAGGACCCAGATCCACGTCCTGGCCGTGCAGGCCATCACCTCCCTGGTGCTGAGCGCAATGACTGTGCCCGTGGCCGGCAACCCAGCCGTGAGCTGCTTGGAGCAGCAGCCCCGGAACAAGCCCCTGAAAGCTCTCGACACCAGGTTCACCCGAAAAGCCCTGTGTCTCCAGGGACGGCCGCGGTGGGAGCAGGGAGGCGCCAGGGTGCCCTTTCCTTTGCTGCCAGAATTAAAGACAAAAACCCCGTGCAGGGGGTGCAGATACAAAGTGGCTTGGTGGCTGAGGCCTGATGACTCGGGCATCCAGTGTTTAGGGCAGATTCCGAAGGAGCTGGTAGAACACCTGCGCAGGGCCTGCAGACGGGAACCGCCCACAGAGGGTGTGGGCACAGGGCTTGGAGGTGCCTGTGTTTCCTTGAGGCAAAGCTGGGGAAGCCTGGTGGTTTTCACTTGTAAGATTCGGAGGAACCAGATGTTCTGTGACCTTTGTTCTGAACTTTAGGTTTGGGAGGAAGTTGAGCATCATCAGAGGAATCGTAGAGCAGGAAATTCAAGCGATGGTTTCAAAGAGGGAGAATATCGCCACCCATCACTTGTACCAGGCGTGGGACCCCGTCCCTTCTCTGTCTCCAGCTACTACAGGTACCTGTGGGGTGAGGGCCAGCTGTCCCTGGGGCTTGCAGGGAGGATGGGTTGAGTGTGGGTGTCAGCCTATGCCCTGGGCCGGTGGGCACAGCTGGACAGTCCCGGCACCGAGGCGGGGTCCCAGGAGGGCCCGTCCACCAGAGCTGTCGTCTGGGCTCCCAGAGGGCTGCCGGCTGGGTAGTCGCCTCGTTCGCGGCTACTGACTCTTAGCTTTTACACCTCAGCCCACAACCGGTTACGGTTCAGAGTCTGAAGCTGGTTTGTTACAGAGAAAAAGTGATAATTCAGCATCGCCCCCCTGGCCCTGCCAGCTTAATGGGTGGTGAAGGGATAGAACACCCCCGAGCCCCTCGCGGCCGTGCAGGCGGCACTCACGTGCCCTCGCTCCTCAGGTGCCCTCATCAGCCACGACAAGCTCCTGCTGCAGGTCAACCCCGAGCGGGAGCTGGGGAACACGAGCTACAACCTCGGCCAGGTCAGTCCCCCAGCCTCCGTCCAGCGCGAGGCCCCATGGGTCGCGTGGGGACCAGGGGGCCTGTCCGGGTTCTCAAGTTCCTCCCCACCGCACCCTCTGCAGAATAAGCATGGCACTCTTTTGCATTTGTGTGGAGCTTTGTTAAGCAAGTAATTCAGAAAAACGGGGTCCTCAAGTGACTGCCAGCGAGAGGACCAGTTTTGAAAAGAGAGCCCACGTTCTGGTTCAGTTTTGTGCCGAGACTTCACCCCTATGTCCCTTTGGAGCGAAAGTGTCCTTCCTTAGAGGCCTTTTCCTTCCCTCTCCTCGGCTGCCCCCGCCCGTCACTTCATCAGGTCTTTAGTCCTGAAGGCACAGCGCCGTGAGCAGCCCTGCTGAGTGCTGGGGGCTGCTCGCCTCAGGGACCCCGGGCAGTACCTGCGGCTCAGCGCCCCTTGCCTCCGGCCCTGAGCGTCGGCCCCCTGTCTTGTGCCCCTTGAAGGTGTCCATCCACTCCGTGTGGCTGGGGAACAGCATCACGCCCCTGAGAGAGGAGGAGTGGGACGAGGAGGAGGAGGAGGAGGCCGAGGTCCCCGCACCGTCGTCCCCGCCCATGTCTCCAGTCAACTCCAGGTTCCCGTCTGCCTCTGTGTTCACGCGATCGGAGAGCTCTGATTAGTCACTTGACTTTACGGGGTGCCTCTGGAAATGAACATCTCATCTCTGTTGGGGGGAAATTGCAGGAAACACCGGGCTGGAGTCGACATCCATTCCTGTTCGCAGTTTTTGCTCGAGTTGTACAGTCGCTGGATCCTGCCGTCAAGTTCAGCCAGGAGGACCCCCGTCATCCTGATCAGCGAGGTGGTGCGGTCGGTGAGTTTGCCTCCCCCCCCACCCCCGCCCGGGGTTCCCGATCTCTGGGCGCCCATGAGGGGGCGCGTAGACACGGGTGGAGGATGTAGTACTCCTGGAGACAGTGAAGGAGCGGTTTCCACTGGTCCAGTCCCTGGCAGTGCCACCCGTCAGTCCAGTGGGAATGTCGTGGGGACGGCACGTTAACCGTAAGGTCTGAAGGGTCACCGTCCTTGTCCACGTTGTCTCCTCGGGGGCTTGTGATAGATGGTCCCCTGACCACCAACCCACCGACCACCCGACCACCAAATGGTGCTTGAGAAGCACCAATTTAGAGCAGTTGTTCTCCAACTGTTGGCCGGGGGATTTCTTTGCATCCTTGAGATTGATAGGGACCCCAAGGAGCGTTGGTGTCTGTCGGTGACATCCATCCATGCTTGCAGTATTGGAAGTCACATCTGAGAAGTTTTAAAACAGTTACTTATTCAGTGCTGGCTTCTCTACGTCACCCAGATTAGCCATCCAGCAAGGAGAGATGCCCAGTTACTGGAACCGTCTTGTTACCTGTGCAGCACAGGGTTTTTATTATTTTTACCGAAAGATGTCTCTTTTAGGTAATGACAAACTTTTTTTTTTTTCAAGTCTGTTTTTCTCAATACTCCTTTAAAGGTTTCTAAATGGTTTCATATCTGGTCAAGTTGAGATTTTTAAGAACCTCATTTTTAATTTGTAATGTAAGTTACAAATTGATTTTTTCAAAAAAGTCAAGTTTAAGTTCTGCTAAAGATCTTAAATTTTAAAAAGTTATCCATTTAAAAATAATAAGGATAACAATTTCTATTTTAAAATAAATTTTTAAAATTAGTTTTTGTATACTTTTGCAAATCTCTGTAATGTCTGGCTCATTAGAAGTCCCCTGGGGGGACTTCCCTGGTGGTCCAGTAGCTAAGACTCCACGCTTCCACTGCAGGGAACGAGGGTTCGATCCCTAGTCAGGGAACTAAGATCCCACATGCCGCATGGCGTGGCCAAGACTCTTGTATCTCCTCTGTATTCAGTCTGTTAATATTAAGTAATTTCTAGAAAATACCACCGTACAGTTGGGAGAGCACAGGAGAGAAAGGCAAGTAGGGTCTTAGCGTTTTTAGGAAAATAGTTTTGACCTTGTGGCCCTGAGAGGCTCACCTAAGAAGTGCTCTTTTAGATGATTTGCTGAGTGTCCTGCTGGCTTGTTGGTTCAGCTCGCCTGGGGCCTCTGAGAAAGGGCCAACCCCAGCCTTCCCTCACCCTCCTAAAGAAAAAGGGCCTTCATGCCTAATCAAAGTTTGCTTTTAGATGTAACGTGAACACTGAACGTTTCGGGGAGACAAAAAGAATCATTGCCAAAGCATTGATTTCCAAAACGATCGCCCATTTCTCCATTCCGGGGCTCTGGGTAGCTTCGCTGGCGGTGGCCTGGGGGCGGGTTCCCACACGGCAGCAGTGTGTGCGTACAGGCACTAGGAGGACACGCGGGTACAGGTTTACAGTGTAGTTTAGGTTTCCGGGTTTTGTTGGTTGCTTTTCCCGGTCAGGGCTCCTGTGAAGTCCTGCGTTGCGCACTTCCCATAGTGTAACTCACCCCTTCCTGCCCGAATGTCCCGTCGCCAGCTCCTTGTGGTCTCAGACTTGTTTACGGAGCGCAACCAGTTTGAGACGATGTACCTGACGCTGACAGAGCTGCGGAGGGTGCACCCTTCGGAAGACGAGATTCTCCAGCAGTACCTGGTACCCGCCACCTGCAAGGCGGCCGCCGTCCTCGGGATGGTGAGTGGGAGGCGGCGTGGGGCCTTGGCTCGCGTCGCTGTGGAGTGTGCGGTGCTGGGCGAGCCTCGGTTGGGGCTCATGTCCCCCGGTCCCCCAGGTTATCCCAGTGCCTGTCCCCGGAGGGGCTCGGCTGTGCTGGCGGGGGCAGCGGGGCTGGCTCCTCCTGGACGGTCGCCCGTGGTCCACAGCGCCCCGCTCTCCTTCTCCATGTGCTGCAGCCCCCCATGCTCCCTGTCCTCAGAGCCTCCCCCCGGGGCCGTTTGTCTCAGTGACCCTGCGCTCCCACCCCCGGAGCTGGATCCTGTGCTCTGTTCTGAGCCCAGGGCCCGGGCGGGCCTTCTCCTGAGCCTCGTAGCTGTGCCTCTAGCTGATCGGGACTCGCCATCTTCTGTGGCCGCATCACCACGCGGTACAGACACAGGAAGTACTGACCGCAGGCCCTGCCATTTCTTAGAGCATGTTAAAATACCAGCCCTGCCGTTGGAGGCAAATAGCGTGACTCCAGGCCACGTGGCATCAGCCAGTCACTGCTGTTTCTCGCTCAGATGTCTCCTGGAATCCAGCTCTATGCTAGAATAGAGACTCGTTCCCTGAACAGACGCAGGGGTGGCCGCCATGAGCCGGGCATTTGGGACCATTGGCGAGGGGCGAGGTGGCACCCAGGTGCCTCTCCCACGTCCCACACCCATGCTGTCTGTCCTGTGCTGCCATTTGCGGAGCTCTCCCCTGTGCCCCACACACCCTGTGTACAGGCTGGCGGAGGTGGGGCCGCCACGATCCCACCTGCTCCCGAGGAGGCCGAGGTGGGGGGTTGCTGACTTGCTCCAGGTCGCACAGGACGGGGCAGACGTGGGGTGTGAGCTGGGGTCTACGACCGGAGCCCTGACCGTCCCCTCCTTCCCGACTGTTCCCCCATTGAATTTGTCCCTCTGAGCCAAGGCCCAGAGCAGGTACCATTCATCCTGGGTGGCCTTCGGCCCTGGGGCCACCGTCCAGGGAACAGAAACAGTGAGTCCGTTGGCTTTCCGCTGAGTAGACAGCTCTTCTAAGCGTCGGCCCTCTGGGTGTGGAGAGGGAGGTTTGTGCAGCCAGGCTTGAAGGGGTCCTTTTGTCCTTGCGGGAGTTTCAACTGCTGGGTTTGTTTTCATGGTAATTGTGTTTGTGCTCTGGCCTAGATCCCTGAGGTAAATGTTGTGTTGTCAGTAAATGGAACGAGTGATCATGGTTTTCAAGAAGAGGCTTAGGCAGGATGGCGCGGGGACGCGGACTCGCGTCCCGGTGTGAAGGGCAGCACAGTTTCCCTCAGGACGCTGCCTTTCTGCAGGTCGTGGCCTGGGCCCCTGTGCAGCACCAGCGTTCCCGTTCCCCGGTGTGGGGAAAGCTGCGCCCTCCGGCGGGTCCTGGTGGTGGTCGGTGGCCTTGGGTGTGGGCAGGAGGAGGAGGAGTCCTCAGCAGTGTCAGCTCCACCGGGGCCCCGGGACGGAGTTCCTGGGGAGGGCTGCAGGGCCAGGCAGCCTTCATGGCTTTTGCAGAGTGAGACAAGGCCCTCGGCCAGCGGTGGTCGCCTGTGTCTGGGCGGGGTGGTCTGTGAAAAGCAGTGGTCGCCATCTCTGCCTTGTGAAGGTGTCTTCTTTGATGAAAAGCCGATCTGAAGTGCGGAGTGTGGTGCTGAGTGTTTAGGTTCCTGCCTCTCTCCATCCTGCTTAGGCTGCTGAGGAAAACTAAGACCATTTTCGTACAAGTTAGCATAGGCTACCGTTGCGGGTCCCCAGGGCCACACCAGGAGGACACGCAGGGCTCACATACTCAGGGCTCTGATCCATCACAGTGAAAGGCTGTGAAGCAGAACCACTGAAGGGAGAGGGCCCAGGGGCGAGGTCCAGAGGAAACAGGCGCCAGCTTCCAGAACCTCGTCCCGTGGAGTCACACGGGCTGCGTTCCACCCCCAGCGACACGCTGTCCCCAGGGAAGCTCGTCAGAGACTCAGAACCGGGGCTCTCATTGGGGGCCCGCAGGCTCCGCAGGCCCCTCTGCTGGGCACACACCGAACTGCAGCCCCGGGGAGGGGGGAAGGGTGTCAGCACAGACACAGCAGGGGAGGCCCAGGGAGCCCCCCATCCCGACACCCCAGCCCCCGGACGCCAGCCCAGGGCCAGCCCCGCACGCAGGCCCGACCGCAGCGCGAGGCCGGCCTCCCTCGGCCCCCACGGCGCTGTGAGGCTAGCCCCCACGTGTGCTGTGCCCCAGGACAAGGCCGTGGCAGAGCCGGTCAGCCGGCTGCTGGAGAGCACGCTCCGGAGCAGCCACCTGCCCAGCAAGATCGGAGCCCTGCACGGCGTCCTCTACGTGCTGGAGTGCGACCTCCTAGACGACACCGCCAAGCAGCTCGTCCCGGCCCTCAGCGACTGCCTCCTCTCCAGCCTCAAAGGCGTAGCCCAGTGAGTGGCAGCGGCCAGGACCTCCCGCTGCTGCCTCCCTCCACGCCTTCTGTCTGACCAGGGGTGGGGGGCTGTGAGAAGTGACGTTCCGCATGTCAAAGCGTACGTCAGACCCTGGCCGTATCATGGGCAGGGGTCAGCGGGGACCCAGGCAGGCACCCTTCTCACAGGGACAGCGGCTGAGGTCCCTGAGACAGGAGGACACCACGTGCCCTCAGGTGGGAGTAGCCGCCGTGCGTGGCTGAGCTTGGCCCTTGTCTCGTTCTCAGCTGCGTGAACATCCACAGCCAGCAGCACGTGCTGGTGATGTGCGCCGCGGCCTTCTACCTGATTGAGAACTACCCCCTGGACGTCGGGCCAGAGTTCTCGGCATCCATAATACAGGTGCGCGGGAACGGGCGTGGGCTCCGTGCTCTTGGACCTGCGCAGTGGGGCCCTCGGTTGCTTTCATCTGGGGGAAGAAGCCTGAGCGACGGGAGGCCGGGCGTGGCTCTCTGACTGGGAGGTCTTCCTTCCTGTCCAGATGTGTGGGGTGATGCTGTCTGGAAGCGAGGAGTCCACCCCGTCCGTCGTTTACCACTGTGTCCTGAGGGGCCTGGAGCGCCTGCTGCTCTCCGAGCAGCTCTCCCGGCTGGATGCGGAGTCCCTGGTCAAGCTGAGCGTGGACAGAGTGAACGTGCACAGCCCGCACCGCGCCATGGCGGCCCTGGGCCTGATGCTCACCTGTATGTACACAGGTGAGCAGGGGGCCACCTGTGCCCGGCGGGTCAGTGCCGCCGAGCTCCGACGCACGGGACGCAGACCACAGGCCCCTCCGGTTCTCAAGGTTGCAGAGCTGTGCGGGTGCCGGAACCCCGCCTGGGAGCGGGTCTGCAGGCGGACCCCTGGGCCCTGTGTAGCTGGGCTGGGCCCTGGGGTGCTGGGGGCTCCCGCCACCTGGTCTCAGATCATCTCTAGGGGTTTAGGAAACGCCTGCGTGAGTTCCAGGCCCTACTTACAAAGCCTGTGCGGTTTTACAAATGAAAAGAACTGAACGGCTTTGTTTCAGGAAAGGAGAAAATCAGTCCAGGCAGAACCTCAGACCCCAGCCCTGCCGCCCCCGACAGCGAGTCAGTGATTGTGGCCATGGAGCGTGTGTCTGTTCTTTTTGACAGGTAAGAATGGAGCCCGCCCTGCCCTGCCCTGCCCTGCCCTGGAGCTTTAGCCGGGAGCTGCTGCTTCCTGCACACCCGCTCTGCTCTCGGCCCGCCGCTGGGGGCTGCCTGCTTCCTGCCTGTGCCCTGAGCGTGCTCGCGCTGCCCTCGGGCTCTGCTCCAGCGGGCAGTCCTAGGACCCCAGCACCCGGGTTTGGACTCGACTGGCTCCGAGGCTGTCCCCAGTGCTGGCGTGTCTGCTGAAGGCGAGGGGCAGTCCGGCCGTGCGGTGGTGTCGGGAGGGCCTGTAATGCGACTGGCCGGCAGACCTGCTGCCTTGTGAGAGGAGTCTTGGCGCCACGTTAGCAGTGGCTCAGGAGGCTTCGGTAGACCGTGGTACAGACTTAAATGACAAACACAGACATCTTTGAGAGCCTGCCCCCGACGTGTGTGCCCTTGTGTCTAGGACTGGCTCAGTTTGCGGCCCTGTAGAATAGGTGAGGGGCCTCATCCGGCTTTGCCCCAGGCCTCTTGGTCCAGGCGACGTGCTGTGTCTGTGGCCTTGGGGCAGCCGACTCCGCACCACTCAGCCTGACAGGTCTGGTCAGCTCGGTCAGCAGGAGGCCAGTTGGGGTTTCACAAGAGCACACTTAGCAGGACTTTCTCCGTCTGCTCTGGCCAGGTGAGGGGTTGTGGGAAGCTGAGCGTGTGGGCTGTTTTCACGTTGAGCGTTGAAAGCGTTTACAGTCATTCTTCCCTCACTTTCATTGGGCCCTCCACGGTGGGCAGAGGCGCCCACGCTCAGGCCCCTGCCCACGTGGGGCTTGCGCTCCCATGCCTGCTGGTGGGAGAAACACTTCAGCCAGTGCAGGGCCGGCGTTCAGCCTGACCACCCTCCGGACGCGCGGGGGACACTGGCTTGACAAAGCTGACTTTCAGTTGCGAGTGTCGCCCATGCTGGGCAGCGGCTGGCGTCTGCAGACAGGTGGGTCAGGCACGCCTGGGCCAGTTTCCAGGTCCCTTCTGGTGCTTTTCAGTCACACATAGCTTTTCTGTACAGTTGTCTCTCGGTATCCACGGAGATTGGGTCCGGGACCCCCCACGGATTCCAAACTCTGCTGATGCTCAAGTCCCTGGTATAAAATAGTGAAGCACAATCCGCCTCTGTATCCTCGGGCTCTGCCTTCATCCAACCAGCCGCGGACTGAAATTTGGGTGCGGAACCCACGGATACGGAGGGCCAACGGTGTGCGCTAACGGGACGGTAGCGTGAGTAGCCTGCTGGCCGCCTTCCCAGCTGGCACCTGGAAGGACGCTGCCCAAGATGCCCGCTGAGGGTGTGTTGAAGGGAGGTGCCAGGAGGGCACCAGGGACAGGCGGGTGAGAAGGGGGCCTGGCCGAGACGCCGACAGGTTCCAGGAGCGTGTGGACACTGGTGAGGACAGGCCCTAGCGAGGGCGCGGTTCTGTTACGACTGACTTAATTCCCCCATAACGCCACTGCCGCAAACCATTTCTGCTTGTTACTTCAGGGCCCCTTTTTGGCTTGGGGGTCCCCACGCGGGTTGGGAGCCCTGGGCAGGGTGGGGCTCTGATCCGTGTCTCCTCCCTGCAGGATCAGGAAGGGGTTTCCCTGTGAAGCCAGAGTGGTGGCACGGATCCTCCCCCAGTTTCTAGATGACTTCTTCCCGCCCCAGGACGTCATGAACAAGGTCATTGGAGAGTTTCTGTCCAACCAGCAACCGTACCCGCAGTTCATGGCCACCGTAGTGTACCAGGTGAGGGCCCAGCCCAGGGGAGCCCCCAGACCAGGTGCCTACTACCCTCTGAACGTGTCGGTCCCGGGGACTTGCCAGATCCTCCCCTTGAAGCCAGCCGCCACTCTTCCCCCGAAGCCGGTGTTGACGGGGTGGCCCCCCGGGGCTCTCCGCCCTCGCAGGTGTTCCAGACTCTGCACAGCACAGGGCAGTCGTCCATGGTCCGGGACTGGGTCATGCTGTCCCTCTCCAACTTCACGCAGAGGACCCCGGTTGCCATGGCCATGTGGAGCCTCTCCTGCTTCTTTGTCAGCGCTTCCACCAGCCCGTGGGTTTCGGCGATGTATCCTTGCCTGGGTCCTGGGGCCCCGCGGGGCGTAGCACTCCCAGGGGCAGCACCGCCGTCAACATCCAGGTTGACGTTTGCGTTAAGGTTTTGGAAACCTAAGCTCTGCAGAAAGCCCGGGTGTCAAGGTGATGTTTACTTTAAGCCCCAAGAGAGTAAGCTGTGGACAAGGAAACAGAAAACCGTGTGTTCCCTACGCAGAGCAGGAGGGGCGGGGCCGGGGTGTTGCTCTGAGGAGTGCGGGGGGGGGGGCGAGGCCCCCCCAAAGAGCTCCTCCCGCCTGCTCGTGGGTCCGTGCAGCTGGGTGTGTCCCTCGTGCTGCTTCTCGTTATTCTTTGTCACGTGCCTCGTATCACTCTCTTGGGTAAAAGCTTAAGTGAAGATCCAGTTCCCACCCCCAAGATGCTGGCTGCCAAAGGGACGTTGCCCTCCTGTCAGCCGCCCCCCAGGACAGACCGCAGAGCCTCGAAGCAGACAGCCGTCCTGGCGCTGTCAGCGGCCCGGCTCTGCCCTCAGTGCACGGGTGCCGGGCCAGGTAGGTGCTGCCGAGAGAAGTGCCCTCCGCGGGGGCTCTGGCTTCCCGGAGCTAAGGTGGGAGGCAGCTGCCGCCTCCACCCCGTCCGCGGCTTGGCTTGGCACTCGGCGCTCCCGGGCCGTTGGCAGGCCTGTGTCGGGGCAGGGGTTTCCAGGGAGGATGGGAGGCAGGCCCCCCCGCACTTGCAGCCTTGCGCCCTTAACCGCCCTGCCAGCCTTCCCCACGTCGTGAGCAGGATGGGCAAGCTGGAGCACGTGGACGTGCACCTCTTCTGCCTGGTGGCCGCGGACTTCTACAGACACCAGATAGAGGAGGAGCTCGACCGCAGGGCCTTCCAGTCTGTGTTCGAGGTGGTCGCCGTGCCGGGAAACCCGTACCACCGCCTGCTGGCTTGTTTGCGGAACGTCCACAAGGTCGCCACGTGCTGAGCGCCCACGCGGGCGGAGGCGAGGTGGCGCCAGGACTCGGGGCCCCGCCTGCACCGCGCGGCTCCCTCACCGCGTGCAGGGAATGTATGCAGGAATCTCTGGGGTGGAGCCTGAGTCTTGCAGGGAACAAGAGCAGCCGTTGCCGACCCCTCGTGCTAGAGCTAGCGGTAAACGCCCGTCGCCCGGTGTGTCCTTCCTCGTGTGCAGCCTGTTCGCTGTCGCCGGCTGACGGCTGCTCCTGCCTCGGTCTCGCAGGTCGGCCGTTAGCCCCTCTGCTGTCCCGCAGGCGGGAGGTGACGCCACGGGCCTCCAGGAGCACCCTCTGCATCTCCCCAGTGAGGCACGGGGTCCTGGGGTCTCGTTGGCTCCCGCAGGCCTGCGTGCCGCGCTGGCGTCGGGCCTGGGCCGGGTGGGGTGGCTGGGAGCACGACAGCCCGCGCCATTCTTCCCTGTCTCTGTTTTCTTCTCAGGATTTAAAGTTTAATTATATCAGTAAAGAGATTAATTTTAAGGTAACTTTCTATGCCCGTGTACAGTCTGTGCATTGCCAAGTCTGTGCTGCATGTCATGGCCTCCGAGGAGGTCGACAGGAGCCCGTCCCTCTCCCTCCACGAGACTTACTCTGGCATTCCTCTCGCCCAAGCCCTAGTCCCCCGACATGCCGCCCTTTTTTGTGCATTCATGTTTAGTTAGAGTTTAGGGAGGTGTTGGTGTGCAGATGTCTGACCGGGAGTTCCCCCTGTGCCCCCTTACGAGTTGCGAAGGTGCCCCCGTGGCTGTCCTGGTCGTGGGCAGTCAGCTCTGGGGCACAGACGGCTCTCAAGGCTCTCCCACCGGTGACGGGCGGCTCCTGGGCACTTAGCCGACCAGGCCGGCCCGCCTGGCTGTGAGCAGCCTCTGTCCTGACCGACACTGTTGTCCCCCAGCTCCTGTCCTGACCGGGGCCGCGCTCTACCCAGGGGCTGGCCGACGGGTGTTGGGATCCGAGTCCCCTGTGTCCCTCCTGCACAGTGGGGCCCAGACGCTTGCCTGGCCTGGCAGCCCCGAGGGTGTAACAGCGTTATTTGTCTGCGCCCCTCTTGGTCAAGAGCAAAGCTTGGTGTCCTGGCAACTGTTTGAGAAAGGCCCGAGCACCTCCTCGGCTCCCTTTCAGTCCATCCACGGGGCCTCCTTTCAGCACAGGAGGGTGCGGATCTGTGCCCACTGGACCAGTGGTGGGGCCGGAATGAGGCCAGCCAGGGCCGCCACTTCTACCCCAGGCCCCGGCCCCTGGACCAGCTGTTTCTGGGCCCAAAGCAGCCACATCATCACATGCACACGAGGCGTGGACGGTCGAGTGCCCTTGGCCAGGGGCTGGTGGAGCACTTACAGGCGGGGCTCTTCAGGTCCCCAGAGGCAGCCAGTCATTTGGTCACCGTCGTGCTGGCCAGTTTGGTCATGAGCTCACGTGCAGTCAGGTTTTGGGTGTTTCATTGGCAAGTGGAGATGACTGTGAAGCCGACTTCCAGAGTCTGCAAAGGGGAGGGGTCCTTCGGTGCACGGCTAGCTACCCTCGCGTCTGTCTGTGTGCCGTCTCACCACGGCGCACACAGCTGCGGGCACGGACCCAGGCCGCTCCCACCCGCAGAGCTGCCGTGGTTTGAGGCCGGCTGGGGTCAGAGTGTGCGGCCAGGGGAGGCTGTGGGAGCCCCTCCTCAGAGCAGCCCTTGGCTTTTCCCCACCAGCGCCCGGCAGAGGCCTCGCCCGGCCAGGGCGTGAACAGTAGAAACGGGTCAGAGGTCCAAGTAGGACCTTGGGGAGGAACTCCTGACTCTGAACAAGAAGTGAGAAAGGCACCGCTCTCTCTCCCTTTTCACTTTGGACTCCCACGTTATTTCAGCATCTCTGAGATAGACGCATCGCAGGCTGACGTTGTCCCTGCTGAGATGTTTACGCTTGTTAGAAATAACACTGTGAATGTAAAACTGGGAACCGTTCCCCTTAGGAGTCATAGCACCAGGCTCAGCTGAGTTTGGTGGGTCCTCCTTGTTACCACGTGACCTGTAACAGCCAGTGCTTAACGAGGGGGCTTGAGCCCAGCTCTGGCCCTGGGTGCCAACCCAAAGACTTGCCGGTGTGCCCCCGAAACGGATATGAGTTTATGAGTGAGATCACTTTACCTGTGGATGAGTATGTGTGTAATGCGTTTGTATGTATCTATATTCATCAAGACACAGGCACGCGAGGCCTCTAAGAATGGCCGTCAGTTCTCTGTAGAAGCCGACCTTCCTTAGACCTGCCCTGTGGAGTCGGCTGCATGGGGTCACTAAAATCCCACTGAGAAAATAGTCCACCTTGTCAGCTCTCTGCAGAAGGGACTGACTTTACCAAGTTCCTGAAAGTCTACGGCGAGCACCAATCATATTGTCAATCCAAATTTTGTTGAAAGTATCGTTCATTTGATCGTCAGGTTTGTTTTCTGTTTTTTTGGGCGGGGTGTTTTTGTTCTCCTGCTGGTGACACAGGAAAGATTTGAGTGAAACCAGGGTAGGGCTGGTGGGCGATGCGCTTCGCGCCTTCTCGGAACCGTGTCTCCCGGGGCGGCCCCTGAGCCAGGCAGGGGCTCTCCAGCCTCCTAGTGCCCTTTACCGCTGGCTCTCCCACTCCTGCAGCCCTGTATCCTCTCAGGAGGAAAGAAGATGCTGAGGCGCCTCCAGACACCCGCAGTGTGGCATCAGAGGAGGCCCTGAACCCCAGAGGACGCCCTTCGTGGCCAGGCGTCACTGCCCAGCCCTGGGGCGCGGGCAGCTCGTCCATGGAGCCGAGGGGACCCCTGCTGTCGACGCGGGTTCACAGAGCTGCGCTCGGCTGTGTCGCAGGGAAACTCCTCCGGGGCCGCGTGGCGTGGGCCACTTCTCTGTGGTTTGCAGGTGTGGACTCAGTTCCATCTTGATAATGTCTCTTCCTGGCACGTGGCCTCGCTTTGGCTTTTGTCCCTCTCCGCTGTGGCCGAAACTGTAGCTCCTGGCCAGGGTGAGACTCAGGGCCATTCTGCCCGCTGGAGCAACAGGCGGGGGTGTGAAAACCACCCCGAAAGCCACCAAGGCTCGCTGGGGAGCTCAGGGTGCCCCCGCGAGGAGGGGACCACGGGCCTGGGCATGCGCTCAGCAGGTGGGGGGGGCGCTCAGATGGTGGTGACAACCGGAGGGGGCCTGGAGGCTTCAGGGGCACTCTTCCCCTGTGCCTGGCACTTTCTAAAGCAGCTGAAGCAACCCACTTCCCTCGAGTGCTTGTGGGAGCATCTGGCCCCAGACAGTCACTGCAGGGTGACCCCTGGCCCTGGAGGATTGTGGCCGTCGTGGACCTGCCGAAGGCGGTTGGGCTCTGAGCTCAGTGGGGCCACCTGCCCGTACTCGCTGCCTCGAGCCGTGGCGGAGTGGCCATCGGCAGGGGTTTGAGCTCATGCTGCGCCGCCGCCACTGTCCCCGCCGTCCCTGCCACGCTGGGCACCAGCAGGGCTGTGATGGGTGCGTCCCGGAGCCTGGCCCAGACGTGACTGTCTGCGAGAGGAGAGGGAGGTCTGGCGTGAGATGTACATTTTAATTTTTTAAACTGCTACAAACATTGTACTTACGAATAAGAAGAAAAGAATTAAGCGATAAATTGCCGGGTGAGGCCTGCTTTGCTTGTGGGGAGCCTAGACCCCGCGGGGGGAGGCGGACGGTGCTGCCACACCAGCACGAGCCCAGCGCCTCGGTCGGGGCGGGTGGTCGGGTGGCTGGCCGTGCGGGGCTGAGGAGGCGACCCGCGGACCACCTCGCAGCGGGCCTCCTGCCAGCACACGCGGCCACAAAGGCTGCAGCGGTTCTGTCGGAATCTCCCAGGGGCCGGGGGATTTCACCCAGAGCCCTCCCCTGGAGGGGTGGTCGGGGCTGGCACAGGTTCTGGGGGGCTCACTCGGGGGCCACGACCTGACTTTCGAGCCCCTCACGGTCCAGCTGCCCCTTCCGCCTCGTTGGCCATTGGCCCATGTGCTCCTGGACGACAGCGTGAGTCGATGCTGCCCTGTCCATTTGAGCCGGTGAGTTCTTCCCGCCTGAAATGCTAGCTCCTCCTGGAAGGCTTCTCCACTCAGCTGAGTGGGCACCGTCCTCCCCAGCCCCCGGGAACCCCGGTAGTGAGCGTCACAGTCATCTCGGGGCGCTGGTGATCGCCCACCAACCTGCAAACACAGAGACCCTGGGCCACGGGCTGCCCCGGGCAGGCGCTTCACAGTGTCTGCTGAAGTCCCCCCAGTTCTGGGAAGTGGGCGGCCCCGAGCCCGACCGTGGTGGGTGCCCAGAGAGACGGCCGAGCATGGGTGGACTGGCCCCTGCCTGTGGTCACGGCCGTGGGACCGCACACACCTGCAGACAGGGTGTCGGGATGTGTGCAGGCGCCGCAGGTGCGGGCAGTGTTGGCAGGAAGCTGCTTGGAGAGCATTGGGCTGCTGGGCCTCGTGGACGGGCCGCACGGGTTCGTTTCCACCTGAGTTGCTCTACGCGTTTGGGAAGGTCATGTCACCTCCGCAGGTGTGTCTCCTCTGCGACACACCCCCAGGGCCCCTTCAGCTCACCCTTCAGAGCTGCCTAAGCTCTACCCGCCCCTCCCTGGTCCAGGCGAGGCAGCCAGACCCTGGCCGGCACACCTGGTCCACCTGTTGTTTCCAGAAAGGAAATGTCCCCAGATCCCCTGGAAAGAAGCGACGGCATGTCCCCCGCTCGCCCTCCAGCCACCGCGCACAGGTGCCCTCGGTAAAGGGCAAGACTCCTCTTGCCTTCAGAGGAAGCCCTTGCTTCCTGGCCTGACACCTGAGAGCCCTTCTGGGTCTGGGGGTGCCCGGCCCAGCCTTGCCCCTCAGGGTAGCCTGGCCATGGGCCCAGGCGCCGCCGGACGGGGCATTCTGCCAGGGCCCGGGGCCCGTGGGCACAGGGTGGGCCCACTTTGTGGGGTCACCAGGGCTCTGGGGAAACCATGAGGGTGTCCTGCAGTTTCCACGCGCTTGGGGGCCTCAACAGCCTGGCTTCTCCACCTGGATGGCTCATCCCCACTGGCCTTCCAAGCAGGAAACCCGGGGCCCGGCACGGCCACGTCCTCCAGGGGCCTGACGCTCCCAGGCCTTCACCCTGCGCTGTGGAGGGGACGGACCACTGGCCAGGCCTCCACTCGCCCGGCCCAGGCGGTGCTCGGAGCCTGGCTGGCCCAGTGGAGCCGTCGGGTCGGGGTTGGCTTCTGCCTGCTGAGGCGGAGGACTGCAAGTTACGGGTCTGGGCTCCCGTGCGCGCGGGGAAAGGGTGGTGGTGCCGGCACGGTCGTCGCCGCCTGGCACCAGGGAGTCCATCCTCCCGCCCTGCCCTCCTTCAGCTCTGCTCTGCCCGCGCCCGGGCCTGGACCCATCTCGCCCACTCCCTGTGCTTCCCTGCCTCTGCCCAGCTGGGGAGTCTTCCTCGGCCAAACCCCTGCCTTCGGAGGCGGGCTCAGCTCACCGCTGCCTGCTCCCAGGAGGTGCTGGAGGCCCCTGAGGCCCCTTCCTGCCCTGAGCCCCCCGGGGGGAGGCGGAGGCCTGTGCCGAGGTTTGCAGCCCTGCCCAGCCGAGGGCATGCAGGGCCCACCTGTGGGGCCGCTGGGAGCTGGGCCTGCCCTCCCCTCCTGCCTGGCTCCTCCTTGTCCTTGGGCCGAAGGTGAGGGCTCTGCTTCAGGGAGCGTCCCCCGGGCCCCCCCTCTCCAGGGCTTCCGGTGCCCCTGAAACCTGAGAAGAGATGGTTGGAGCCCAGCCTTTTACCCTGACTCTCCTGGGCGTGTTGGCTGGGGGCCTAGCAGGGGGTGTAGATGCCTCCTCCGAGCCGCCTGGCTGCCAGGACCCTGAGCCCGGGCAGCGATGCCTGTGGGCCACAGCTGCCCCGCGGAGGCACTGGGACCCGCTGTCCTGGGGTGACCAGGCCGGGTGCCCTGGGGCAGCAGCTTTTCCTGATGACGATTCACCAGCCCCAGCCAGGCCAGCACACGGGCCTCTGCCCTCTCCCAAAGCTCCAAGGAGGGTTTGGGTGGGGGGAGGGAGGGGGCAGCGGGTAGGGGCCGCAGGGCCTTGGAGGTGCAGCCTCCAGCCGCATGTCTGGCGGTGGATACTTGTCCAGAGAGGACGACTCCTGTGCTCTTAGCCCCACTGTAGGTGAGGACGGGCTGGGGGGCGGGGACAGCCGAGTCACAACCCGAGTCGGTGGAGCTGGGTCTGAGACCCTGAGCCGGCTTTGCCTGCCTCTCCCTTGGCCCCCCTGCCCCTGGTGCTGGGATGCACTGAGTCAGCCCTGCTCTGCTCTTGGAGTCGTGGTTGAAGAAAGGTCCACCTGGAGGATGGTCAGGGTTGGCACAGGCTCTGGGGGACACAGAACCAGCGCTAGGGCCACTTGGTAGGTTGAACCCTTCATCTAGGGCGGGGCAGGGTGGGGGGTGGTTCCTGGAGGAGGTGGGCCTTCCGGTCACTCGTTCACTTGGCAAACACTACTGAATGCTCTGTGCCAGGTACCCAGGCCGGAGGAGTGCAGCAGTTGTCAGCCTTCCTGGGCGGTGCTGTGTGGTGTCCCTGTGTCCCCAGAGAGGGAGAGGCCTCCACCAGGAGCTGATGGCAGGGCCGGGCCCTGACCCAGGGACCCCTGCTGCCCTCCCCCTCTGCACCCCAAGTTCTGACTGCGGTGGGGGGAGGGAGCCCCAGCCAGCCCACCACATCCTGAGCACCTCCCCTCCTTCCGCCTAGGGCTTCAGCCCGCCTCGCAGGGTGTCAGAGGGCAAGCTCTGGGCACGCGGGTGCGGGGCGGGGGGCACCTGGGCAGAGACTCGGGGACGCCTCGCATCCCAGGCTCAGCTTCCCTGTCCTGGGACGGCTCAGGCCAAGATGCTCCTGTCGTAGTCAGGCCCGAGGAGGGCCCTCTGTCGAAGGTGGAGGTTTTCGGCCTGGACTTTGTGAGCCCTTCCCCCCGAGTTCAGGCCACCCCAGAACCCCAAGGATGCCAGGCAGGCTCACGGATGGGCACGCTGGCCTGTGGGCCTGGGGGTGGGGCGGGGGCACCACGTGGCCATCGCGGCCCGTCCAACAGGTGTGAGGGCTCTTGCTGGCAAGCCCCCTGCTTGAGTTTTACCTTCAAAATGTTCAGTCCCGACGCCTTAGGTGGCCCTTCTCTCTGCAGCCCCCGCAGGCTCCACCGCTCTGGTCTTCTGCCCGGCTAAGGCTTGGTTCCCTGGCCATCCTGGTGGGCGCTCAGCCCCTAGGCCCTGCCGAGGTGGCGGCCCATCCCCAGCCTGGCTCTCAGGCCCCGCTGTCCTGCCCTCCCCGTTACAGCCCCACCACCTCTCACTGCCCGTCCCGCACGTGCTCTGGGCCGGGCGGCCTTGCTGCCTCCCTTGGCCGGTCCTTCTGCAGAGCTCTCCTTCATCCTATGCTGCACCGCCCGGCTGGTGCTGGAGGTCAGTGTTGCTGTCCCCTGAGCCTCAGTCAAACACTGGCGGAGGCCTGCTGAGGGTGGGTGGCCGGGGACCCCAGCCAGTGCCAGGGGTTGCTTTGTCCAAGGTCAGCATTGGGGGGCCTCCCAGGAGAGCCAGGAAGCAGCGGGGCGTTTGCCCAGGACCATGGGCAGAGGAGGCGTGATGGCGTCCTTCACGAGGAGCCTGGCGGCCACTGCACAACACAAATCAAACCCAGCCCCGAGCCAGCCTGCCTGGGTTCAGAGCCCAGCTTGGCTCCTTGACCACAGCGTGACCTCACCTTTGTCCCTCAGGCTATTCATCTGGAAAATGGGAATAGCAGCAGTGCCAGCCTCCCTCACAAGAGTGCTGTGAGGATCAAAGTAGAAAACACAGACGTACCAGACATACTGCACTTAGAACAGTGCCCAGCGATCAGAGAGTGCTTGAATTCTTACTACTGTCGCCTTAGCAAGCGCCACAAAGCTGGAAGGCAGAAAATAAATGGCTGGCTCAAGGAAGGTCCAATTTGCAGGAGGGAAAAAGGGGAGAAGGACCAAAGTGTATTGAATAGGAAGACTTCAGAGAGGAGCTGATGCCAGAACAGGGTTTTGAAGAATGAGTAAGAGTTTGCCAGTAAGTCCGAAGGTGAAGTCTAGGCAACCTGCTGGAAAGGGAGGGGAGTTACCTGAGGTCGGTCCTTTGTTCATTCCTTTATTCAGCAAGGCTTCCCCAAGCCGTTTCCTGCGGGGTCCTGGCGTACAGGAGCAGCCCACCCAGCCAAGTGGACCGGGCAGGTCTGGGCGTGGATGGCGCTGATTGATGCAGGGCGGTCAGGGCTGCGGTGGGGCTGCCCGTGGTGGGAGGGGTCCACACCACCTGCTCCCAGCTGCTCTCTGGCCTCAAGCACTGTGCCGGCTCCTCAGCCCACCCCACGTCACCCAGGCCAGCAAGCATCCCGCCTGCAAGGAGGGGAGCAGGCAGACAGTGGCCGAGCCAGGGGTCTGCTCGGGGCCGGAGCCCTGCCCCCGCCCAGCCTGGTGGTGGTGGCATTTGTACCGTAAGTGTGAGCGTGTTGGCCGGAGGATGGCTGTGCGCAGGGCACGCAGGTGGGTGGGTGTTGGTGCACACGCACGTCTCTGCGGGTCCCCGAGAGTGTGTTCCTGTGTCATTCTCCCGGTCTGTCTGTCTCTGCTCCTCCCACCCCTCTGTGTGCCATCTCTCCTCCTCTGGGTCTCCCTCTTTGTTTGCCTATGTCTCCTCATTTGGTTGCACCCCAATCCCTTACCTGGGGCCCTCCCTGGGCCCCCGCCTGTGTGAGCCGGGGCGGGGCAGAGGCGGGGGCTGCGGCCTGGATCCCACCTCTCAAGAGCCCAGTCTGCCCAGCGGAGGTGCCTCGTTCGGTGGCCTGGGCCGGCCAGCCTGGCAACAGGGCTGGGGCTCCGGGCAGGGCCGGGAGCCTGGGCCGCCAGTTTTGGGTCTGGCTCACTCACTGCAATATTGATGGCCCGTCAGGGCAGCCCTGATTCCTGCGCTTTCAGTTAAAAGGTTTCTGTTGTTGTAGCTTATGCAGTTGCTCTGTTGCTATGGAAACGTGACATCAAAATGACGTTTCCCGTTTAAAAGCTTTTAACTAAATTCCTGCCTGTCAGATGTAGGCCCCATTTTGAGCGAGGAGCTGCCTTCCAGGAGCGGGGCTCCCGCCGCCGTGGTGCGCAGGCCCCACGCGGCCCGGCCCGAGCGCGCTCTGTAACCCCGCAGGTGCCCCCCGGCATGGCAGCGGCCGAGGTGCCCGGCTACCTCGTGTCCCCGCAGACAGAGAAGCACCGGCGGGCCCGCAACTGGACGGACGCGGAGATGCGCGGCCTCATGCTCGTCTGGGAGGAGTTCTTCGACGAGCTGAAGCAGACCAAGCGCAATGCCAAGGTGTACGAGAAGATGGCCAGCAAGCTGCTGGAGATGACCGGCGAGCGCCGGCTGGGCGAGGAGATCAAGATCAAGATCACCAACATGACCTTCCAGTACAGGTAGGCCCGCGGGCACCGCTCTCGCCACCACGGAGCCCCAGGGCGCCCCAGGCTCGCCGGGCAGGCGGTCCGCACAGGGACCCCCCCCCCCCCGCCCCGGCCGGGACATCCCCGGAGCTGAGTCAGGAAGGTGGGGGGTCCTGGCTTTGTGTAAGCGAGAGGGGACCTGCAGAAGCCGTGGGGGAGGGGAGGGGGGAAACCGAGGCACAGGAGGGCCGGGCTGGGGCTGACCCCGGCTCCTCGGGCCTCGGCCAGGGCACCACCCCCCAGGCCCGCGGGCGACTCCCACTCGGCCCCCCAGGCTTGGCTCTGCTCCCCAGGGTGGCGGGTGCTGCTGTGTGGGCGGGAAACCGAGGCCGGAGGAGGCTCAGCCGCCAGGCCCGCGAGCCGGCCTGTCCTGCCGCTCTGTCTTCTTCAGCATCCGCTGAGCCTGCTGTGAGCAAAGCACACCGCTGGCCTCAGGGCTGGGGCGGGGGCGTGGAGGGCTCACGCGGAGGCCCCGAGTGCCCAGGAGGGTCCGCTCCCCGGAGGAGGCCCCCTGCCCTGGCTGCCTTGGGAGGAGCCCGGTCAGGGCCAAGCACGCGGCTCCGGCAGGGGCAGCTCTGGCGTCCGGGACGGAGCCCTGTGGCCCCACGTGCCCAGCACCGTGGAGTGTGAGGCCAGGCCTATCTGCAGGGGGTCACGGTGAGGAGAGGGTCACAGGGAGGGCAAAGGTCAGAGGTGTGGAGTGGGTCAGGGCAGGTAAAGGTCAAGCAGGAGCTGGGCTCTAGGGGGAGAGTGGCACGGAGAGCACGGGCCCTGGGGGCGGCCTGGGCAGCCCCGAGAGCCTGTCAGTGTGCAGGGGGGTGGGAGGGTGCCGTCTAGGGGGCCGTGCAGGGACCCAGCTGGTCTCAGCCCAGGCCACCTTCTGGCCCTCCTAGTGGCCGCCGTGGGCAGGGGCACAGAGCTGGGTGTGGACGGGGCCCCGCAGGTTGGCCTCGGGCACCTTGAGCCACACCGTGGGTGAGAGGACCCTCACCCCGACTCCCACGCCCACCTCGAACAAGCAAGGAGAGACCTCACCCCTCCTGGCCTGTCGCTCCCGGCTCGTCTGGAGCCTGGGGACGTGCAGAGGCGCCCCAGGGCCCTGGGCAACCAGAGGCTATTTCAGTTGCATCCATTTAACTTTTTCTGGCCCTTGGAGGTCCTGAGCCTGGCCCGTCCGAAGGCCCATTTCTGACCCCCAGCTTGGCCCCCAGCCAGGCCCCAGGGCGGAAAACAGGCGGCTGCTGGGGTCCAAAGGCATCCGAGTCGCTTAGGTAAAGTCTGTCAGATTCCAGCCGCCGGCTCCTGGCGGGAGGGCCGAGTTGCATGTAGGCGCACCTGCCCCCCGCCCCCCGGTGAGGAGGGGGGCTGCGGAGGTGACGCAGGCTGTCTTACGGGGCTCCTGTCTGACTCCGTAGCTCCAGGGCCCTGACTGGTGTCTAGCCGGGTCATTCATTATTTATCCTGAAAGCTTCTTCAGAGTCCCAGGGGAGGGATTCTGTTCCATTCCTGGAAGAGGGATGTGGGCCCCAGAGGCCACAGGAGAAGAGGGTGTGGCTGAGCGGGCCCAGGGCCCCCTCGCAGACAGCACTTCACAGTTTAGGAAGCACTTGCACACCGTGGTACCTGTCAGCTCCCGTTCACCGATGGGGAAACCGAGGCCCAGAGCAGGAGAGGGACTTGCCCAAGGCCACACAGCCCCTCACAGGCCAACGCTTTGGCTGCATGACTGGTTCTTTCTCTCTCGCCCCGCCACCCAGAGCCTCCCACAGCAGAGACTTTGGTTATTTTTTCATGACAGCTTTTTTTTTTTTTTTAACAATCCTTGTGTATTTATTTATTTTTATTTTTTATTTTTTTGGCCTCACCACAGGGCTTGCGGGATCTCAGTTCCCCGACCGGGGATTGAACCCGTGCCCTCGGCAGTGAAAGCGCGGAGTCCTAACCGCTGGACCTCCAGGGAAGTCCCAAGACAGCTTTTTATATATTAAGATTGTCGGGGGAATTACCTGGCGGTCCAGCGGTTAGGACTTGGCGCTCTCACTGTCGCGGCCCGGGTTCAATCCCTGGTTGGGGCACTAGGATCCCGCAAGTCACTCAGTGCAACCGAAAAAAAAAAAAATGCTGGTTAAGGAAGCCTGGGGGTGGCCTGGTTCCGTGGGGGATGTTTTGTTGGCACACCGTTCAGGGGCTCCCCGTGCCGGGGCGGGCCTTTCCTCATTTCTCTGAGGAGTAAGCTGGCTTGAGTTGACAGAACAAGAGCTGGGGGGGCCTGCGGAGGGCCTGGAGGGGAGCCCAGGTGGGGGCCGGGCCCCGGGCACCATCGTCCACCCCCTGTGCCCATGTCCGTGTCGCCCTCCGCGGGATGGACGGTGGTCCGTGGTCAGGAAGACAGAGCGGCCTGCTCGTCCCCACGTGGCCTGTCCCTGGCTTCCTGCTGAGGACACTCTGCTTGAGGGCACGTCCCGCCTGGCCCGCCTCTACCTGCTGCCCTGAGCCACACACCTCCGCGGGGGGCGACTCTTTCAGGTGGTCAGCTCATTACCTCCAGCGGCCACACCCTGGCAGGGATCCCCTTGTCAGAGACAGAGACCATCTGGCCACGGGGCACTCTGTTGCTCAAAGGCCTCCCCACAGCGGGAAGAGCGAGGGGCAGGAACAAGGGGGCTGCAGGCTGAGGCTGGAGGCCCGGGAAACCCTGTGGCCTCTTTCCTGGCCTGGCTGGTGCTGCCCAGCTGTCTTGCAGCCGCCTCTCCCCATCCCTCACCTCCCAGGGGACAGCCAAGGCCCAGGGACCTTCAGGGTCTGTCTGCAGGGGTGGGGAGCAGGATGCAGGGCCTCGGATGGGCTCAGGCCCACAGTGGGCAGAGCTGTGCAGTGCAGACCCTGGGCCTGGGGCCCGAGTGGGGATGGGGGATGTCAGGCAGTGTGGGAAGGGACCCCATCCGGCCCAGCCCCGGTCCTCCTGGTACCTTCAGCTGAGAATGAAATCTGACAGCTTGCTGTTTGCCAGGCACCAGGCGTTGTCTTCTCAAATCTTCCCGAGAGTGACGGCCACGTGAGGAGCTTACTTTGATCATCCCCATTTTACTGATGTGAAAATGGAGGCTCAGAGAGGTTAATGGACCTGCTGATGGTCACACAGCAAAGCGATGGAGATGAGAGACAGACTCAGATGTGCTGGACACCGAGGCCTGTGCTCTTACCTTCTGAGCTTCTTGCTCCCCAGGGCGTCCTCTTTAGAAAAGCACGTTTATTATATGACCGTATTTTACGTTTGCATTACACATTATATTACGTTTTATTCCCATGTTGGTATTATACCATATATTTGATTATTGCCGGTTAACTTATTACAAAGCAGTATTTGTTCATTGCAGAGAGTTTAGAAATTCCAGAAAAGCAAAGAGAGGACGAATGAGCCCAAGGTCCCGGCACTCACACTGGGGCACGTGCATCCTTTCCAACATCCAAGGCGGTGTAGGTCCCGAGCCTGACTTCTTGCTGAGTCCCATGTCACCTTGGCCCTGGGGCCTGGCCGATTTTTCTGGGGAGTCCTGACTGCCACGTGGCTCCCCCAGGTCCGGAGCCCCCGAGTGCCCCTCCGCCGAGGGCCGGGCGAGGCAGGGCCGGGAGCAGCTGTTTCTCACCCTTGGCTCTTGTGTCTCTCGTTTCAGGAAATTAAAATGCATGACAGATAGCGAGTCCGTCCCGCCCGACTGGCCCTATTACCTAGCCATTGATAGGATTCTGGCCAAGGTCCCCGAGTCCTGTGATGGCAAACTGCCGGACGGCCAGCAGCCGGGGCCCTCCACGTCCCAGACCGAGGCGTCCCTGTCGCCGTCTGCTAAGTCCACCCCTCTGTACTTACCGTATAACCAGTGCTCCTACGAAGGCCGCTTCCAGGACGATGGCTCCGCCAGCTCCTCCAGCTTACTATCCCTTAAGTTCAGGTAGTGTGTGTGCTTCCCTCTCTTGCCTCCACACCAGCGGGGCAGGGGGCTGGGGGCCGCGAGGGGGCTGTCCTGGCGGCGGCATCCTCTGCCGGCCCGGGCCGGCCGCCGAAGCCTAGGCAGTGTGCACCAGCCCCCAGGGGCAGGGAGGCCAGAGACAGGAAGGCAGGTGGTTCCCGAAGCCTGGGCTGTCGTGTCCACAGACTGGGTGCATCTCCTGCTCCGTCACCGTTTAGCTGTGTGGAAAGTCCTTGATCTCTCTGGGCCTCAGCCTCCCTCTGTGAAATGGGGATAAATCAGGACCTTCTCCAAGGAGGGCTGGGGTTAGAGGCGAGCCCTCCCGCCTGCCCTCGGCTTCTGGCTCTTGCGCTCCCCCTACCCCAAGCAGACCGTGCCCTGGGGTCCCCTTCTCCCTGGCCTGGCCGGGCTGGCTGGTCTCTCAGCACCGGGGAGGGGGTATCAGGCTGAGCCTCCAGGGTGTCCTCGGAGCCTGGCTGCAGTGGGGGGACGCAGCCCCTCTGCCGTCTGCGGCGTCCTGCCAGGCCTGTGCTGACCTCGCCTCAAGATGCCCTCAGTCAGGCGTGCGGGAGACACACCCCTGTGGTGTGGGGGCCGGGGAGCCAGAGGAGGTGACGTTTGGGCTGGGCTTTCACGGGTGAATAGGAGTTGGCCGGGGGGGAGAGGACAGGAAGAGGATTTGAGCCGTGGCCCTGCCTCCCCTGAGCCCGGTCTCACGTCTGTCAGACAGGGGTAGGGTGGGGTGAGGAAGGCATCTCTGGGGGCCCCTCCAGTCTGACACCCCCAGTCTGGGGGGCTGCTGCTTGGTTTGTTCTCAGCAAAGACTCCAAACAGAAATGCCTTTGCTAGTGGCCAGGCCGAGTTGCAGGGAAGTCTGAGATTTACGGACAGTTGTTTCCATGGATTGAGCCCAGTTCCCACACTGACAGCTGCCCCGGGCGTTGCACCAGGACCGGGACGTGGGGCTGTTCTCCCTCTCGGGGCCAAGCTCTGCTCTCTGCCCCTGAGGTTGGCGCAGTCAACGATTCTGCACAGAAGCAGAGGGCCTGGGCTCGGGCACGGGCAGGGCCTTGGGGCCTGGTGGGGTTTGGCAGCTAGCTCCCTGCCCACCCGTGAGGGCCGGTTAGACCCGGGATGCCCCACCCCCGAGCAGAGAGCCCAGGGCATGCCCACCCAGCTCAGCGGGTTTAGGGGTGCTCTTGTGGCAGGGCCCCCCCACCTCCTAAGCCTGCCCCCCACCTCGTGGTGGGAGGGCCCGGCCCTCACGTGTGTGGATGGTGGCCCAGCTCCCCATGTGCCCGGTGGCGGCTGGGAGGGTCGGGCAGGGCCCGGGCTCTGCGGCCAGCTGTCCACACGCCGGCGCTGTCCTTCCAGGTCGGACGAGCGGCCCGTGAAGAAGCGCAAGGGACAGGGCGGCCACTTGCAGAGGAAGAAGCTGCGGCTGCTGGAGACGATGCTGGAGGAGCAGCGCCGGCTGAGCCGCGCCCTGGAGGAGACGTGCCGCGAGGTGCGCCGCGGGCTGGACCAGCACAGCCTCCTGCAGGCGCAGGGCCTGCAGCTGCAGGAGCGCATGATGAGCCTGCTGGAGAAGATCATCGCCAAGTCTGGGGTCTAGGCCGCCCGCCTGCCCCCCGCCGCTCCCGGTCGGGCCTTCCCTCCCAGCGGGCCGGGAGCCCCCAGAGCCTCGGTCTCCAGCATTAAAGCCCCCCGGACACGCGGCCGGGGCCCCGGGCTCACTGCAGGGTGGCTCCTGGGAAGAGCGTCCCGGAATCTGCTCTCCAGTATCGTCCCTGTCGACGGTACTCGGAACGGCTTTCGATGTTAAACGTGTCATTTTCATCACTGCCTGGAAGCGGAGGTCACGGTGCAGCCTTGGAGGGAGGCGGCAGGCGGTCCCTCCCAAGACGAAGCAGGTGGACGCAGCGCGGGGGCGGGTGTGTCCCCCTCCCTGGGTCTGCTGCGTCGGCCCCGAGAGCCTCGGACACCCGGGCCAACCCCAGAGGCCCGCACCGCCTTCAGCGGCCTTTTCATCTGTCCCCCCAGGACGTCGGGCATCCCGACGGCGCTGATAACAGCGGTGACCCTGCCCTGTTCCACCGTCTCTGCCCAGGGACGCGGCGGGGACGAGACGAGGCCCAGCCTCGGGGAGCTGACACTCGGGGGGCAGGCAGGCGAGTGAGTGGAGAAGCCGGGTGACAGCGGGTTGTGAAAGTGCTGGCAGGGCAGGGCCGGGCTGGACACGGGCACACATAGCCGGCAGCCATCCAGGAGCTGCCTCCCCGGGAGGGAGAGGGGCTGGGGGTGGGAGTGTCAGCACTGCAAGATCTGCCGGCAGGAAAACCCCTCCAGAGCCCCCCGCACCCCCCGTTCCTCCTGAGTCTCATCCGGGCCCAGGTGGCTGAAAGGAGGCACCACAGGAGAGCTGGGGGTTACGTTTTGTTCAGGGCCTCCCAGGGGACGTAGCCTGGGACGCCGCCACTCCGTAGCTCTGAGGACGCTCTTCCAAAAAAGTGGGGAGAAAGGAGCCTCTTGATATGTGACTTCTGGTAGGAGATATGGCAGTCAGGTCCCAGTAACAGGTCACAGCTAGTCACAAAGAGCAGACGTCTCAGTTAATGGCTGTAGCGCTTTTCTCTGTGTGGGAAGAACCGGATTCATTAAAACTCTTGCTGAGATACACGTCTGCCTGTCCGAGGGCCTGATTGTTTGTCCAAAGCACAGAGTACCCCGTCACGGTCTTCACGTCCTCTGTCTGCAGTGTGGAGGGCTTCGTCCTGTCTCCTTTTTTGCTGGGTGGGGGCCACGCCGTGTGGCGCGCGGGATCTTAGTTCCCCGACCAGGGGTCAAAGCCGCGCCCCCTGCGGTGGAAGCGCAGAGTCCTAACCACTGGACCGCCGGGGGAGTCCCCATCCTGTCGCCTTGATCCCCTCGCAGGGTGCACCGTGGCTCCACCCCCGTGCAGCCGGGTGACGAGCGGAAGCCCTCCGTTGCTCTCTGCTTTACAAGGAATGTCTGCTTCGCCCCTGAACTACAAGTTGCTGCCACACAACAGGGTTCTGGGGAGACACAGTGGGTGGGTTAGTGACAGGTGGCTTACGGGGTTGAAGAGCTCCTTCTGACTGTGGCTCAGCAGACTGTTAGGATTTCTTGTGGGGCTGCGGGGTGGGGAGTGGAAGCCGGGGCCCTGCGGGAGGCTGCCGCGGTCTCCCTGTGTGACAGCCACCGGCTCATCCGAACCTCCAGGGGCCCTTGAGGGCAGCCAGGCCGTAACCAGGGCTCTGCTGGTGTCAGAGCACTCCGGGTGAGCCAGGTGGTGTAGACACCTGTCTGCTGGAGGGAGGGGCTGGGTGTCCTGTGCAGCGCAGAGGGCGGGGCCGGGAGGGCACGACGGCCCACCGGGATCCCCTCGGAGAGCACGTGCTGTGGCCTCAAACCATTGCACTTTGGGACTGAAGAGGTGGTGTGTCTGGGGAATGTTTACCCGGCTCTGCAGCAGGGGTGGAGCCCTGCCACGTCAACCTGCAAGTATTCCCACGAGCCCCAGCTGCCAGGAGTGCCCTAACGGGTGTGTCCCGCCAGGAGTGCCCTAACGGGTGTGCCCAGCCGGGAGTGCCCTAACGGGTGTGCCCAGCCGGGAGTGCCCTAACGGGTGTGCCCCGCCGGGAGTGCCCTAACGGGTGTGTCCCGCCGGGAGTGCCCTAACGGGTGTGCCCAGCCGGGAGTGCCCTAACGGGTGTGTCCCGCCGGGAGTGCCCTAACGGGTGTGCCCAGCCGGGAGTGCCCTAACGGGTGTGCCCCGCCGGGAGTGCCCTAACGGGTGTGTCCCGCCGGGAGTGCCCTAACGGGTGTGCCCAGCCGGGAGTGCCCTAATGAGTGTGTCCCGCCGGGAGTGCCCTAACGGGTGTGCCCAGCCGGGAATCCCACATGGCTCCCATGTCCACCGCAGAGGCCCAGAGCCTGGAGGCGCCTCATGTTGAAGGCCTGTGTTTGGGGGCTGCCCTGGCGAATTTCTAGCTCTTAGACAAGGCACCAGCACGAGAGCTCACTCAACCAACGCTGGGCCCCGGCCAGGCTGGGCCTGAGAGGGTCTGGACTGAACCCCGACAGACAACCGTCCCCATCAGGGTGGTCATGCCCAGAAGCCCTCCAGGAGGGGCGGATCGAGTCATGTAGCAGAGTCTTCACCTTAAACATCTTTGCGTTCCTAGAATCAGGGTCATGAAGTATTCGTATTTCGGAAACTGCGAGGCCTCGGTTACAACGTGTAATTTTGCATTTTTGCATTTGTATTTAGAGGTAATTTGGTCTGTTTTCTTTTCCCTGCTCTCTCCATCAGAGTTTGTAATTAATGCCCCTTCTGCGTCCTCGATGGAATCAGCTTATCTCTGTCCTTGGTCTGGACAGAGCCATTTAAGGTCCAGCGGAACTCAGCTGAGAACCGCCCAGGTCGCGCCCTTCATAAACAATGTGTCTTTAGCCACTTTCCAATGTCTTCTACAGTTATGGGTCCGTTAAGGAAGGAAAAGTGGCGCTATCAGTAAATGCTAAGATATTTGATAAGATTCAGCAAAACAACATGTTAACACTGACAAGTAAAATCAAGAACCAGACAAATGTGCTCACTTTCACCATTATTATTTTGTTGTCTTGACATTTATCGCTAATGCATTAAGACAAACAAAATAAGCAGGATAAGAGACGAAATGAAGAAATTAAAAATACCTTTATTTTCAGATAATATTTTTATATACCCAGAAAACCGAAGTATAGAAAAGATCAAGAGCACTTTAAACTACCTTAAACCCGTTAAATATGAGGATGGAAAAATTCACAGTTATGATTCAAAGCTGTAGACTATCTACAAGTGAATTTAAGCAGAAAGGTATAGGATTATATGAAGAAAACTATTCAGTCTCATCAAACAATGTAAAACAGGCCTCCCGCCTTCTGAGATGGCCCAAACTCTGTCTGTGGAGCGTGCTTCTCCCGAGGCTGTTCTCCCCTTTTGAGACAGACTGCATTATGTCTATGGAATGTGGATCTCTCTAGATAACTCCACTTCTTACCTATCCAAAAAAAGAAAATTTAAAACAATATCTGAGCATGTGGAGAGGCTTAGCATTCTCCCAGAAACTCCAAAATATAATGTAATTATATTAATGTAATCCCAACTCTGCTCTCAATAACACTGCACTTCTTTGTTTTGAAATGGATGGAATTATTTTAAAATTCACATGAAAAAGGAATAGGGCAAAAGCTCCGAGACCGATGAAAGTGGGAAGACGTGCTCAGCTCCAGGAGGCATTGGGAAAATACGAAATTAAATGCGAACATGCATTTCACACTCGTGAGATGGGGAGAACGTCAAGAAACGAAGACTCGGACACGGCCGGTGGCCACATAAACTGATGCAACCGTTCCGAGGAGCCATCTGTCATTTCCTAGGAAAGCTCATCAGCCGGGCCGTTCCCACACGTGCCAGCCCAGGGCTGAGTTCTCAAACCGGGGCCTCAGGACCCCCATAAATAACACTCTTCAAAATTATTGAAGATGCCAAAGAGCTTTTCGTTTATGTGGGTTCTAACTGCCAATATTAATACCTGTTAGCTTACCTTACTAGAAATTAAACCTAAGATTTAAGAAATATTCACTGCAAAATAACAATAAACTCACTACAGTGGTAACCTAAGTAACAATTACATGGAAAATATGTTTTTCAAAACAAGAAGTTTTAGCGAGCAGAGTGGGATCATGTCACATTTCCTCAAATCTCTGGCTTCAGAGAGGTCAGCGTCCACTGTGGCACACGGCTTGGTTGGAAAACGTGAGAGAATCTGGGAAATCCAGACTCACATGGTTACACGTTTGGGAAAGAAAGGAAGGTTTAATAACATCTGCAGGTCACGGACGTTCTTCCTCGTGACGACACCCAAACTCAACAAGCGGTGGTCCCTCTCGGGCTGGTTGCAACGTGGAATCTGAAATCGTATCAATGAACTTTCCCTTCTGTCTTATTGGAATCCATCTGTCCGTCCTGCGCCTGGACCAGTCCTTATCCACACTTGTTCCTGTGACATCACACGCTGGGCATTTGGAAGATAACAGATCACCAAGCAATGCAGGTGACAGTCATGTATCAAAGTGTTACTTTTGTGAATATCACCATCAGTCTCAGCAGAAAAGTCTTTAGTTTGGTAAGTTGGAGAGCTTATGGTGACGGATGCAGGTTTTTCAAAATCCCAGTCTTTGCATGAAAGCTTGAATTTTATTATTGGTCACAAACGCTCCGTTTTCCTTGAAGGGACAGGCTCACTTTGTCGTTTTCAAGAAAATGTCTGCCAGGTCTGAATAATCAGAGCTTCTATCAGTCCTTCTTTCAAGTAAAAAGTTGTTGCATTAAAATGTGTGTGTATTTTTCAGCCAGCAACTCAAACAGCTGCACACGTGCTTTTCCCCAACCTCCCCTCAGGCCCGGAACTGAAGTCCTTTGTGTGTATCTGCCATTTGGTCACACGGCAGATTAAGCCGTGGACTCAAGGGCCAAGATTTGATAGAATTAACCCTTCTCCAGCAGGTGCTGCCTCTGAGGGCCCCAGGCAGCTTTCTGACACTGTCTTCTGGCGTGTTCCATTGGAACCGTGCTGGCCAGAACTCCTCACCCCATGTGGTCCCAGGGTCAAGGGTGAGGTTGTGTGAGGCTGGGAAGGCGGAAGTGAAGGGGAGGCCAGGATGTTCTGAAGGCCGCGGTGGCTTGCGGTCATGGGGGGTTAGGGCCATCGACGCAGCAGGGGAGAGACACAGCTGTCTCAGCTGTTCCAGTTTGTCTGGTGCAGTGTAACTGGCCGCGTGAGCCATTTCAGGGAACTGGTTCCACGGCATTTTGGGGGCACCTGCTCAGGTTCAGGTGCTGTGATACTGTGTCCCTGCCCTCGAGGAGCTGAGGACAGACCTCAATTCCTTCATTCAAATCTCTGCTGTTTGGTGTCGAGGTTGATTCAGGTTTTCCCCTGTAACAGACAATGCACCGAAGACCCTCCCTCCCCTCCCTCCCCTCCCTCGTGGCAGAGCCTGCTAAAGGCCCGTCAGTTTCCATGCTTTCCTTCCTCAGTGACAAAATGCTTATATTATTCTGGGCAACAGTGTTCCAACTAAATCTGACCAAAGTTCCTTGCAATTTAGGGTGACAAGTAAGGCATCTGAGGAAGTTAGGTGCAAATTCTAGGAAACCTCCTTAAGAAAGTAATAGGCAGGTATGTGAGTTTTTCTTGCCCTTTCCCCACTTTCTCCTGTTTCCTGCCCAGCAACAGGGGAGATGGAGGAGATGTCTGGCTCTCCAGCAGCCTTCCATGACTATGAGGCCCTCTTGAGGATGAAAGCCACAAGCCCAACAGAGCAGAAAGACTGAGGGCCCTGGCATCTGCCTGCACCATGAAGCTGCTGTGTGGGCCTGGCTTCTCTTATGTGAGAGAGAAATAAAATTCCATCCCATGTCAGTGTTATTTCCAGCCTCTGTTTTTTGCAGCCAAATGCAATTTTTAACAGAGAATTTAGTACCAGAAAGGGGAAAGGGTATTGGCAACAGCAGCTCCTAGAACAATGTGCCGGCCAAGTGGAGGCAGCTGAATGGGGGGCAGAGGGGTCACGAGGGCCTACCCATTGCCGCTGGAAAGCCGGTGACACGTGCCATGTCATGGGGATTGTGTGGCCAGACTGCCACCTGGCCCACCTTAGCAGGCAGACACACACAGGCAGGATGGCAGCGCTGGGGGGGTGGGGAGGAATACGTGCAGAACCCTGGTGAGAGCTGGGCCCTTCTTGGCACCTTGAGCAAGACCCCAACAGCAGAAGGGGAGCCCGGGGGGCGCGCAGTGTCCTAGGGCCAAGGCCCCCCACACCATGTGTGTACAGGGTCCCCGAGTTGGGATAAGGGAGGCCGGGAGGGCCGCGAGTGTGGGCGGGGCCCCGGGGACCTGGGCTGCTCCTCAGCTCAGAGGCCACAGTCAGCATGGGGGCCTTGCTCCCCGGGGAGGGCCCGGCACACAGACCCTGCCCTCCCTCCTGCTCCAGCTGCCGTCTCAGCTGCCGTCTCATTTCACATCCACAAAATGCCCTCAACGCAGGCCTCGCCCCCCAAGCTTTCCACCAGCTTCTGGAACTTTCCCATCTTATTACACCGGTGTGTTATTACTCCTCCACGGCCGATTCCTCGTTAACCCGTTGCACCACCCTCCTCCTCCTGTCAAGCCCACGGCTCAGGCTGCCGGGGGTCTGGGGGCCCGCCTCTCCCCAGCTGCTTCCCCCGAAGGCCAGGAGCTCAGCGCACAAGAGCCCATTACTGTTGAAATTTAGATTCCGGCTTCATGCCTGACCCCCACCTCCCTCATTTTCCAAAACGCCTTTGTCTTTTCCTGTTCAGAGAACTTTCAAGAGATCTTCCAAGTTCTCAGGGAACAGTGCGGCTCCCCAGGGTGCCAGCTGGTATCTCCTGCAATTATCCTTTAATTATAGGGACAATTTTAATTTCACAATAATTAGAAATATCAACTGCAGCTCAAGCCTTCAAAACTAATGGAATTTTAATGGGCAGCTGCTCAGGTTACAGCCAAGGATAGTAACGCTCCACCACCGGGCGGAGGGGGTGGCTGCAGGCGTCCGTGCGGGGGGCGCAGGGCGGGCTGGCCGATGCTCTGGGGCCGCCCTGGAGCCTGGGAAGTGATGGGCGCACCCAGTCCTGTGGAGTAGGGCCTGCACCCCGGACTTTGGGCCCCAAGCTCAGTGTATTTCCCTCCTGAAGATGCATCCCGGGCCCAGGTCCGCCCACCGGCAGCCCCCAACGCACTTGGATCTGAGCTCCTTCCCCCCACCCTGGGCCAGAGCCCACCCCACCCTGGCGCCCACAGGGTGGGCCACGAGGAGCTTCCTCTGAGGGATCTGGGAGTCGTGACGCTCACCCACTCGTGTCTCTCCTCTCAGGACTGCAGTCCAGTGTCTGAAAACAATCTTTTCACGTGTTTGGTCCAGTTTTCAGTTGTTTGAAGTGGGTGGGCACGGGTGGAGGGGTGATTCCATCCAGACCTGTGACACCACTGGGGTGGAAAGTATAAGTTAATGGTGCCTTTAGGTGGGCAGAGGTTTTGCTTTTGATAAAATCAAAATTACCTAACATTTTTCTTTTATGACTAGAGTTTTTGTGGCCTAAGAAATCTTCACCAAGGTCATGAATTGATTTTCCCATGTCCTATTCTAGCAGCTGTGATGATGTTTGGATCTTTGATCCAACTCAGATTAATTACTGTGTATGATGTGAGTTAGATATCATGGTTCATTCTTCTCCATGGTTATCCAGTTACTCCAACACATTCCCCCATGGAATTTTTCTGGTGCCTTTGTCAAAAATCAATTCACTGCACACGAGTGGGTCTAATTTCTAGACTCCGTTCAGTTCCGCCGGTCAAATGTCCACATCATCATGATTACTGACTGTAGTTTATAGAGTCTTGAGGTCAGATAGTGTGAATCTTCCAACTTTACTTCTTTTCTGAAATTGTTTTGTTTACTACATATCTTTTGTGTTTCCTTATACATTTTAAATCAGCTTGTCAGTTTGTATCCAAAGAAAAAGCCTGCTGAATTTTGATTGACACAGCATTGATCTGTAGATCAACTTGAAGAGAACTGACATGTTGCCAATCACTATTGAATCTTGCAATTTTTGAACGTGATATATCTCTCCCTTTGGAGAAATCTAATGCATACTTTATTAAATCTATTCCTCAGTATGTAAATCCTCCAGTTGTTTGTTGGTAGTATATAGAAATACAACTGATGTTTGTATCTGTAGCTTGCAACCCTACCAAACTTGCTTATTAGTCTAATAGCTTTTTAAATAAGTTCCTTAGGACTTTCCAAGTTTATAACCAGGTTTTCTGTGAATAAAGGCAGTTTGCTTCTGGGCTTCCCTGGTGGCGCAGTGGTTGAGAGTCTGCCTGCCAATGCAGGGCACACGGGTTCGAGCCCTGGTCTGGGAAGATCCCACATGCCACGGAGCAACTGGGCCCGTGAGCCACAATTACTGAGCCTGCGCGTCTGGAGCCTGTGCTCCGCAACAGGAGAGGCTGCGATGGTGAGAGGCCCGCGCACCGCGATGAAGAGTGGCCCCCACTTGCCACAACTAGAGAAAGCCCTCACACAGAAACGAAGACCCAACACAGCCATAAATAAATAAATAAATAAATAAAAGAACGTGAATTTCTAAAAAAAAAGGCAGTTTGCTTCTTGTCCTGTAATGTGTATGCCTTTTATTTTTGTTTCTTGCTTTATTCCTCTGGCTGGGACCTCCAGGACAATGTTGAAAAGAAGTTATGACAGTGCCATCATTGCCTCATTCCTGAGCTAAGGGGGAAAATAGTCTTTTACCAATGAGTATGATGTTAGCTGTAGGTTTTTCATAGATGCTCTTTATTAAGTTGAGGAAATTCCCTTCCATTTTTAGTTTGTTTAGAGTTTTTAATCACAAATGTGTACTGAATTTTGACAAGTGCTTTTTCTGCATTTATTGAGATAATTGCAAGATTTTTTTCCTTTGTTTTGATAATGTGAATTATAAGGGTTGCATTTCAAATGTTAAACCAACCTTGCATTCCTGGGATAAGCCATACTTGTTCATGGTTTTACTTCTAGTAATATTTTGCTAAGGATTTTTATATCTATGTTCATGAGGACATGGGTCTGTACTTTCCTCTTCTCATTATGTCCTAGTCAAGTTTTGGTATCAGAGTTATGCAGGCCTCACAAGATGAGTTCAAAAGTATTCCACCTTTCTCTGTTTTCCGAAAAACTTTGTGTAGGAATGGTGTTATTTCTTCCTTAAATATCTGATTCACTCCAACAATGTATGGTTCTGGGATTTTATTTGTCGGTAACTTTCTATATGGAAAATGCTGGCTTTTTTCCCTAAAAATTTATTATGAAAATTTCAACCACTCAGAAAAGTGGACAGAATTGTATAATGAACAGTCATATCCATTTCCTAGGTTAACATTTTGCTGTACTTTCCTTAGCAGATATCTATCCATCACACCATCTTATTTTTTGATGCATTCCTAAATCACAGACATCAGTACATTTCCCCTTAAAGATTCTTAATTATTCGTTCAATGTATTTAACTGATATAGGGGTAGTCAGACTTTCTACTTCCTCTTGTGTAATATTTGTTGTGTTTTTAAAAGAATTTTTCTATTTTTATATAAAAATTTACTGTCAAGTTTATTGCCATCAAGTTGTTCATACAGTTCTCTTACTATCCAGTAGATATCTGTGGGCCCTGTAATGATATTCCTGATATTAGTAGTTTGTGTTTCCCTCTAACTTTCATTTGTCTTACTGAGGTCTGATAAATTGTATTAATCTTTTTGAAACACCAACTTTTGGCTCTCTTGTTTATTTGTTTTCCCTGCAGTTTGGCTCTTCTGTATTTCACTAATTTCTGCTCTTATTTTTATTATTTCCTTCCTTTACTTCATTTCCTTCATTTACTTTAGGTTTAATTTGCTCTTTATTTTCTTACCTCTTAATGTAAGGCTTAGGTCATTAATTTCAAACCACTTTTTGTCTGTTTAAACACTTGAAATTGAAACCACAATTTTTGATATACTGAGTTTTTTACCATTCAGTTTAATGTATTTTTCTAATTTCCCTTGTGATTTCTTCTTTGACCTTTGGATTATTTAGAAGTGTGTTACCTAATTGTCAAAAGTTGAGTGATTTTCTAGGTATCATTATTGATTTCTGTTGTCAGAGAATATATACTGTATGACTTCAGTCCTTTAAAATTAACAAGATTTATTTTATGGCCCAGCATATGTTCTCTCTCGGAAAATGTTTAATGTACACGTGAAAACAATCTGTATTCTGTAGCTGATGGGCGTAGTCTTCTATACACTTCCTGATTATTTTGATTTTTCATCAATTTATGATAGAAAAATGTTAAAATATTGTTATAAATCTATTAAATTATTTGTCGATTATTATTGTCTCCTCTTAGTTCTCACAATTTTGCTTCAAATATTTGAAGATATAGCCACTCCAGCTTTCTTATGGCTATTTTTCCGTGGTATTTCTTTTTCTATCCTTTCACTTTCAATCTAAATGTGTTTTTCTATTTAAAGTGTGTCTCTGTTAAACTAGAATGTAGCAGGTTTTTTTTAAATCCAGTCTGACATGTCTTGCCTTTTAATTGGAGTGTTTAGCCCATTTATATTTAATGTAATTAGTGATATTGTAGGTTTAAGTCTACTTGTAATCTTACTAATTGTTTTCTATTTGTCCTATTGGTTCTTTGCTCTTTTGTTTCTCCCTTTCCTATCTTCTTTTGGATTAACTGATTTAAAATTTAAAAATTTTTATCTCCTCCATTGGCTTTTTAGTTACAATGTTCTTTGAATTATTTTTTTAGAGGTTGCTCTAGGGATTCCAATATGTATCCTTAATCTACTTTTTTAAAAAAATCTTTTTTAAAAATTAATTTATTTTTTAAAAATTTATTTATTTTTGGCTGCATTGGGTCTTCGTTGCTGCGCATGGGCTTTCTCTAGTTGCGGCGAGTGGGGGCTACTCTTCATTGCCATGTGTGGGCTTCTCATTGCAGTGGCTTCTCTTGCTGCGGAGCACAGGCTCTAGGAGCGTGGGCTTCAGTAGTTGTGGCATGTGGGCTCAATAGTTGTGGCTCACGGGCTCTAGAGTGCAGGCTCAGTAGTTGTGGTGCACGGGCTTAGTTGCTCCATGGCATGTGGGATCTTCCCAGACCAGGGCTTGAACCCGTGTCCCCTGCATTGGCAGGCAGATTCTTAACCACTACACCACCAGGGAAGTCCCCCTTAATCTACTTTGAAATCATATTATACTACTTCATGTGTCATGTAAAGACCTTTCAACATACAATTCCATTTCCTTCCCATCTTTTGTGCTATTGTTGCATATAATTTACATGTACTTTTGTTATAAACCTCATACAACATTGGTATTATATTTGCTTTAAATGTTCAATTGTTCAGAAAATAATATGTGTCGGTAAGGATGTGGAGAAATTGGAATCCTTGTGCAGTGTTTGTGGGTTGTGAAATGCCGCTGTGGAAAACAGTGTGGCGGTTCTTCAAAAAATTAAAAACAGAATTATCATCTGACCTGGCAATTCTACTTCTGAGTGTAAACCCAAAAGAACTGAAAGCAGGGACTGGAATAGATACTTGTACCCCCATGTCCATAGCAGCATCATTCACGACAGCCAAAAGGTGGGAGCAGCCCAAGAGTCCGTGAATGGGTGGATGGATGGATGGATAAACAAAAATGTGGTCCGTCATACAATAGGATATTATCCAGCCTTGAAGAGGAAGGAAATTCTGACACATGCTAAACATGGATGAACCTTGAGACATTATGCTCAGTGAAATAAACCAGTCACGAAAAGACAAATACTGTATGATTCCACTAATATGAGGTCCCTAGAGGAGTCAAATTCACAGAGACGGAAAGTAAAATGGTGGGGCCGGGGCAGGGGGATGGGAAGTGAGTGTCTAATGGGGACAGGTGTCAGTTTGGGAAGATGAAAAAGTTCTGTGGACGGATGGTGGGGATGGCTGCACAACAATGTGAATGTACTTAATACCACTGAACTGTACACCTAAAAATGGTTAAGATGGTGAATATTATATTTGTTGTTTTGGGTTTTTTTGGCCGTACTGCATGGCTTGTGGCTTGCGGGGTCTTATTTCCCTGACCAGGGATTGAACCCGGGCCCTGGCAGTGGAAGCGCGGAGTCCTAACCACTGGACCACCAGGGAATTCCCTATGTTTGTCTATTTTACCAAAATCAAGAAAAAAAAAAAATTGGAGAAAAGCCCATAGCTTTAGCTCTTTTTTTTCAATTTTGTTGTTTTATAGGAATTTTGTCAAGGTGGAAGGACAGAAGGAAGGCATTTTATTGAACATTTTACTGGCTTCAGTTACATTTATTAGTATTTATTAGTATTCAGGCAGATGTGGTGTGTGGTTCCCATCTGCACTGTGATTCGGGGGCCCTGAGTATTAGGTATGCTGTGGAAGAGCTGAAGGCTGGCAGGGACCCTGCCCCTGGGTCCTGGTGTGCCGGGCGGCTTTAACAAACTCCTATAGACTGGGGGCTTAGACAACAATCATTTATTCCTCACATTTCTGGAGGCTGGACGTCTAAGATCAAGGCACCGGCAGATCTGGTGTCTGGTGACGCTTTGTGGCTCATAGACTGTGGCTGTCTTCTTGCTGTGTACTTACATGGCACCAGGGGTGAGGGAGCTCCCTGGGGGGGGTCTCTTTTCAAAGGGCACTAATCCTATTCATGGGGGCCCCACCCTCAGGACCATCCACCTCCAGGACACAAATGTTCAGACCACAGCACCAGCCCTTAGGGTTCCTGCCTATGTATGAGCCACGGCTGCAGACACTCAAGTCACCCACCTGGAAGGTCCCACCTGTCTCAGGACCCTGACATGAATGTCCAAGGCAGCACTGACCAGCGGGACTCCGAGAGGGCCCTGGAGGAACCGGGGTGCAAGAGGACGAGGCCTGGGGACCCTTTGGCCTCAGGTGAGACACTCCCCTTGGTCTCACGCAGAGGGGAGCACCGGCCCCCTGAGACAGGCATGCAGGCCCGGAATCTGAACCTGGGTGGGCGGGTGGTCGTCTGATGGGCGGGTGGTTGGGTGGGTTCCTTTCCTTTCTAAAGCAAAGGAAACATAGCAGCCTCCCCAGGAGGCCATGTCTCTCCTGGGCGGACACAGCCTGTCCTGGGGACCCAGCAGACCCCCTGCTCCTCCGGGAGGGAAGGCCCAGAAATGCACCCTGTCACCTTGGATCTGAAAGGGGTGAGACTGAAAAGCGTGTGAAAACTCAGAGACTTCCTGCTCTTGGGGGTTCCCAGGGCGCAGACAGGGCTTTGTGGAATCGTCTATTCCTTCTCAGTTCTTGCCCTATCGCTGCCATATTAGCAGAGACATCCCGCAGCCCGGGGCCAGGGACTGTCTCTCGGGCAAGCCAGGAAATCCCATCACAGGACCAACTGGGAAACGCGCAGAGTCCAGATTCCTTTAGGTGTGAGAGGCAGTGCCTTTGTCCAGCCTGGGTGTCTCCCTGGTTATTCGTGACGTCCGTCAGAGGTGGGGGGACTGAGGGCTGCGGGGGACCCAGGGACGTAGGACTTCCGATGCTAAAGCCTGGAAAGGCCCAGGTGAACTGGGACAGCTGGTCCTCATAAAAGGGAAAGGTCAGACCTTCACCCCACAGTCTGAAACGTTTATTTCCTATGCAGTTGGTGGGTGGGAAAAGCATTTCTCACTATAGAACCAAAACGCAACTTTCTTTACTTTCTCCCTCTTTCTCATCGCAGCCCGTGCAGGGGGCCAAACTTCCTAGGTCCCTAAAACTTTCTGGTGGCATTAGGGTTTTCTGCTCACTCTTACATAAAAGGCAGTTAACTTTCCATCACTTAAGTGGCAAATATAGTCTCAATTCAGAATCAGTCCAAATCAGTGATATCAAGTCTGAGATACTAATCAAAGTTCCACACTTGAAATCAAATCAAACCCTCCTGCCCTGGGCCAGCTGGGGTCTGGAATCCTGGGAAGGGGCGAGGTGAGGGTTTCCCCTTCCCCAGTCTCCTCCCACTGCGCCCCAGCTAGTTGCCACATTTCTTTTTTCTTTAAAGAAAAAATTTTTTAAATATTTATTTATTTAGGCTGTGCCAGGTCTTAGTTGCGGCACGCATGCTCTTTAGTTGTGGCACGTGGACTCTTAGTCGCGGCATGCAAACTCTTAGTTGCAGCATGCATGTGGGATTTAGTTCCTCTACCAGGGATTGAATCCCGGCCCCCTGCATTGGGAGTATGGAGTCTTACCCACTGGACCACCAGGGAAGTCCCCAGTCGCCCCCATTTCTGTCCCTGCAGGTGGAATGGAGGGGGTGGGGGAGAGGGAGAGGACTGAGGGAACTTCTGGGGTCTGGGCCTGCCGGTACAACATCCCTCTCTCTGCAGGTACTTTCGTGGGTCCTTGGGTGAGTCCACGGGTGGACAGGTGGGGACCCCCCCGGACACCCCCTCCTTCCTCGGCCCCGAGGAATCAGGGTTCACGCCTGTCCTTGCTGTGGGCCCTCTGCCTCTTGGGGTGGCAGGCAGACAGGACAGTGATGCTGGCACCACGCATGGTCCACGGGATTCCTGGGCATCCTTGTGCACACACAGTCAGGGTGTGGGATGGGTTTGGGGGCCCGGGATGCCTCCCAGGTCCCCAGTGCCTCCTCTGCAGGGGACACAGGACACAGAGTGACACCTGGATGTGGAGGAGGCATCAACTCTCCCCCATGCTGGGTGGGACCCGTAGCAGGACATCCCAAAGAATCTCTCCTCAAACCCTTCTCCGCTCCCTCCGGTGGGCAAGCGGTCCGGCTGTCTTGCCTTTGTAAGCTCCCCCACTGCACTTCCCCGCCCCCTTACTCATCCATCACAGCTGTCACACTGTCACCTGGATGCAGATGGACCCTGGCTCTGGCCTGCCCGTGGTGGGGCTGGGGGCTTTCCCTCCTGCTCGGTCTCATCACCTGACAGTTGGGATAATACTAATAATACCCACTCCATGAGGCCGGCTGACTAGGTGATGCCAAAAAATTCCCCACGCAGAACCCCTGTTGTCTCCATAGAAAACGCAGGAAGCACCCGTCCGTCCGAGGGGGTCCAGCACGTGGTGGGGAGCGGGGTGGGAGACTCCGGGTCCTTACTGAGAGGTTACCCTGGGGCTTTGTCGTCCCTGGAGGTGGACGTGGGTGGCCTTACAGGCAGGCGTGCGGCCCGCTGGGCCTTGTTCCTCGGCTGGTGTGAGCGTCCCGGAGCCCTGATCCCACGCAAGGCTCCCCGCGGCCTGAGAAAGAAGCTGTCCTGAGGAGCGTGCCTGTGCCCCACCTGCCCGGGACCTGAGCTCGGTGGCGTGGGTCCGAGGGTGTCCGGGTCCCAGACAGAAGAGGGCGCGTGACGGACAGGGCGACCCTGCTGGCCTGGCGACATTCCTCCCGGGGAACAGCGGGAACAGCCGCGCGCGCCCCGAGGCACGAAGGGCAGCGCGCCCCAAGCCTGGAGGCCCGGCCCGGCGCCGCACCCTGGAGAAGGCTTGGCACTGTCTCCGGGAGCCCGGGTCCCCACCCACGGCTGTGAACGGGCAGAAGCGGGGCTGGCGGAATAGAGAGGCCCGGCCGGGGAAGCACCCGGGGTGCCCGCGCCCAGAGGCGCCCTGACCCGGTGCTCATCCTGCCCAGGGGAATTCTGCACAGGCCCGGAGGCCCCCCAGGATGCGGCCTCGCTGCGCCAGGAGCATGGGCTCGTGCACACCATAGGGAGGGATCCGAACGGGGACTTCGCCGTTCGAAAAGGGATCCTCGTCCTTTCCAAGTCCTGGTCTTAAAGGTGAGTTCCAGACGCTGCCTGCTCGCCGAGGCCACCGCCGAGCCTTCTAGGAATCGCTGAGGGACTCAGAGTGCAACGTTCAGAAATTACTCCCCCGTCGTTTTCCTGTTTTGAGGGGGTGTTTCTGATTTATTTCTTGTCGATTTCCCGTGGAGGAAAACACAATCTCCTAACATACACTGTCCCCCAGTAGGTATTTTTCCAGCAGGAGGGGTTCTGTTCCAGTGCGTTTAGGCGGTTGGTGGAGAAGAGACATTTCAAAGTGGGGACTGCCCAGGAGGGGACATTCACGCGCAGGGGCCCCCCTTTCCTGCTATGTGAACTTGGCCGAGGCCAGGCCGCCAGTCCCCAGACCACCAGCAGCCCGGCGATCCTTCTTGGGGGCCCCAGTGTGTTCTGATTGATTATATGTTCTGTTTCTGTAACACTATGGTCTGTTTCATTAGTGCACGCTCTATTTGGTGACAATGTCCCTAATTAATACAAGTTCTATTTAGTGACAATATGCTCTATTTAATTAATTTCATGTGTTCTAGTTAAAAACAACATAGTGCGTCACCTGATTTATTTTGTCTGTTCACTGATTCTAATGAATTCCAAAACACAGGGTGCGAGGGTGGGTTCTGCAGACCTTCGGGGCTGGTCGGCTTGCCTGCCTGCAAGGAAGGGGCTCACGAGGGGCCACTTGGGGATTTCAGGTGGGGACAGCATGTGAGCAGGGCCTGAGCTGGGGGCGCGCAGCCCCATGTCTAACTCGCTGGGGTCCCTCAGCTGGCCTAACCCGCTGGGCTCCACACCAGCCTTGCCCCTTGGTCTTGGCCCAGGGCCCCTGCCCCTCCCTTGCCCACACCACGGCCTACAGTCTCTCACACCCCCTGCTGCCCCCTCCCCGGGGCCCTGTCCCTCCCTTGCCCACACCACGGCCTACAGTCTCTCACACCCCCGCTGCCCCCTCCCCAGGGCCCTGTCCCTCCCTTGCCCACACCACGGCCTACAGTCTCTCACACCCCCGCTGCTCCCTCCCCAGGGCCCTGCCCCTCCCTTGCCCACACCACGGCCTACAGTCTCTCACACCCCCGCTGCCCCCTCCCCAGGGCCCTGTCCCTCCCTTGCCCACACCACGGCCTACAGTCTCTCACACCCCCGCTGCCCCCTCCCCAGGGCCCTGCCCCTCCCTTGCCCACACCACGGCCTACAGTCTCTCACACCCCTGCTGCCCCCTCCCCAGGGCCCTGCCCCTCCCTTGCCCACACCACGGACTACAGTCTCTCACACCCCTGCTGCCCCCTCCCCAGGGCCCTGCCCCTCCCTTGCCCACACCACGGCCTACAGTCTCTCACACCCCTGCTGCCCCCTCCCCAGGGCCCTGTCCCTCCCTTGCCCACACCACGGACTACAGTCTCTCACACCCCTGCTGCCCCCTCCCCAGGGCCCTGTCCCTCCCTTGCCCACACCACAGCCTACAGTCTCTCACACCCCTGCTGCTCCCTCCCCAGGGCCCTGTCCCTCCCCGGGGCACTGTCCCCACTCCCCAGCACCACCACCACTGCCCCTTTCCGTTGTCCCTCCACCCAGCCAAGGGCTCTTCTGGAAACACAGCTGCCCAGTATCCTGGACGTGGTTCCCAAACTCCTCCTGAGGTGGCCCTGCAGGTCTCTCTGCCGGACGGCCCCCATGGGCCATGGCACCTGCTGGGCTGGTCCGCCTGGAGCTCCTGGAGCCTCTCCTGTCCCGGACATTGTGCCCCCAAGCCTGGCACGCGCCTGGTGTGCGTGGGCACTCCCACCCTTCTCACGGCCCTTCCTGTCCAGGAGCTCCGGGGTGGAGGGGGTTAGTTTGGGGGGTGTGGGACAGACCTGAACTTGACCCCTTCACAGAATGTTGGGACGGTGGCAGGTGGGTGTGTGGGTCTGGTGGGTGCATGGGAGGGGTGTGTGGGGTGGAGGTGGGTGTGACAGGTGAGGGGTGTGGGAGCCACTTCCCAGCAGGCCGGCCAAGGCCAGGCAGATGGGAGGAGCACCGGCTCAGGAGGGCGGAGAGGACCTTGGGCCACGCTGGTTGCTTGACCACTGGAGCGCTGATCTGGCCTTGTGTCCGGCTACGCCAAGGGCGCCTGGCTGTAAGGCCCAAGGTCCCGTCTCCTTGACTTCTTGCAAGGCCGGAAGGGGCCTTGTGGAGGGGAGCCTGGAATGCCAGCCTTGGACTCAGACAGTGGATTTCTTCCTGCAGAAGGTGGGGCCCCCAGGAGATTCTGAGCAGGGATGGTACAGCAGACGCAGGCTGGGGAGAGGAGCCTGGCAGCGTGTGCCCGCCGGCCTTCTGGCAACGGCTCAGGGCGCGGGGAGGGGCTGTGTGGCATTGCGTCAGCTCCCAGCACCCCCCCACCCCTTAGTGGTGACCTGTGCAGGGCCTGCCGGAGGTCTAGACTCACAGTGGCCTTGCAGATCCTTCTGCAGAAGGGCTCTGAGCCCCTGAACTGAGATCTAGAGGCGGAGGAGGGGCTGCGGCTCTCCATCGGGGCCGCTGCTGCAACCTCTGCTCACCAGCCCTCCTCTCCTTTAATTGTGGAAAACGACCGGCACCCAGTGCCCCGCCCACCTTTCTTGCCCCAAGAACACCATCACCACAGACCTCCAAGGGTCTGCCCACTCCAGCGGGCCCACCACCTTTCCGAGCTGTGACGTGCGGGACCAGCCATGGCAGCACCTCCACTGTCAGCCGCGGCCTGCGAGGCAACCACCGGCAAGCCCCTGGATGTGCTGTGCTCTCCGCAGAGAACATTTCTTAGGCTAAGTGACCATACGCTTTATCACCCCGCATAGGGCTCCTTGTGGAGACAAAGGGGTTAATAAAATAGACTGAGAATGCAGCCGGCAGGTGTCGACGGGGCAGAGTCGCTTAACTCTGCCAACCTTGAAAATAAAATAGCCAGTCAGTTATTTTACCAGCAAGATGAGTTCATTCAGGAACAGCGGAGGAATTGCTATTTGGGACGTGCAAGTTGTGGCAAAACCATGAGCAAGTCTAGCAAACAAAGGAGAGGAATTTTATAGAGTAAAAGGGAGGAAGGTGGGAGGGGCTGCTTTGAAAGTCCACTATAGGAAAGCAGGGGTTCAGAGTGGTGACGGTTTCTCATTGGCTGAGCAGTGGCGGCTTCTCATCGGCTGGGCTATTGCCAGGTGAAGAGAAAAGCCTCCTCCTGCTGGGGAAGTAGTGACCTTCCTGTTGGAGATGCAAAGTACTCTCTTCCTGTATGAGGCCTGTAGTCTCCCGACTGCATGAGAGGTCCCCTTCAAGCCTTCCCAACTCTATTTTATTTTGTTTTGTTTTTGTGTGTCTGTTTTTTTGGGGTTTTTTTTGGCCACACCATGTGGCGTATGGGATCTTAGTTCTCCGACCAGGGATTGAACCTGTGCCCTCAGCAGTGAACTGCGGGGGAATTCCCCCCAACTCTATTTTTTTTTTTTTTTAATTTTATTTATTTATTTTTGACTGGATTGGTTCTTTGTTTGCTGCGTGCAGGCTTTCTCTAGTTGCGGCGAGCAGGGGCTACCCTTCGTTGCGGTGCACGGGCTTCTCACTGAGGTGGCTTCTCTTGTTGTGGCGCACAGGCTTAGTTGCTCCCTGCGGCACGTGGGATCTTCCCGGACCAGGGATTGAACCCGTGTCCCCTGCATTGGCAGGCGGATTCTTAACCACTGGGCCACCAGGGACGTCCCAACACTATTTCAAATGAGGTTTCCCTTTGTTAGTTTTCAGATGTCCCAACACGCCTTGGCCTGCATCTCAGCCCAGTGACCACGAATGAGGGTGTCAGTGGTCACCGTGGAATCGCTTCCTGCTGTCATGCTACTCACCACCAGCAGCGGGGTCCACGCTGTCTTCGCACAGGTTGGGAATCCAGTTCCAAAATCCTTTCCTGATGGTCTGCCTTCTGGAAGGGTTACACTGGATCCGGCGGCCTCGGCCGGGGCTCCCTAGAGCACAGAGCCTGCAGGGACGGGTGGAGGCACGCGGGGCTGCCCCCAGAGCTGGCGCAGCTCCTGGGCTTCTGCTCAGTGATGCAGGTCGTCTCTGGGCTGCCCTGTGAACAGCTCCACTTTGAGCAAGCTGACCCCGGGGGAAATCCGGGACCCTTCTTTCTCAGTTCTCTTATTGCCCAGCTGTTGGCCCTTGGGAGGCTGGAGGGGACCCACTCCCCAGGGCGGGTGCTTCCTCTGGGTCTGGATGTGGGGTCCGTGCAGCAGAGCTGTATGGTTCACCCGCCCCAGACCTTCTGCGAGGCCGGCTTGGCCAATGCAGGTAGAGGAGGCTGCAGCAGTGCCGCTCCGGACTGTCCCCCACTGTTCACGTGTTAAAGCCCTAACCCTCCAGGTGATGGTGTTAGGAGGTAGGTCTTAGGGAAGTGATCAGGCCATGAGCGTGGAGTGCCTGTGATGGGATTAGTGCCCTTATAGGAAGAGACATGAGTGAGCTTTTGTCTTCTCTCTCTGCTCTCTGCCGTCTGAGAAGACAGCCATCTGCAAGCTAGGAAGAGGGCGCTCACCAGACCGGGGATCTGTCCCCACTTTGACCTCGGAACGCCAGGCTCCAGAACTGTGAGAAATAAACATTTGCCGTCTAAGCCCCTAGTCCATGGTATCTGTCATAGCAACCTGAGCTGACAAGATAAGAGGCGTCCAGTGCTCTCCGCTGGCTCAGAGCACAGGCAGGGCCGAGTGAATCTAGACACCACGTGGAAGGCCCTACGTCCGCCCTGTTAACTGCTACACCAATAATACTACAGACTGGTGGCTCAGAAACAACAGAAATTTATTTCTTGCACGTTGGAGGCTAGCAGTCCAAGATCCAGGTGTGGGCAAATTCAGTGTCTGGTGAGGACTTGTTTCCTGGTTCACAGACAGGTGTCTTTGGTCTGTGTTCTCACATGGCCCATCGGGTGAGGGAGCTCTCTGGGGTCTCTCTTATAAGGGCACTAATCACGTTCATGGGTCTCCACTCTTATGAGCTCATCACCTCCAAATACCATCACATTGGGGAATAGGCTTCAACATGTGAAGTTTTGGGGGGCACACAGTCCGTAGCTGTGCTGTCGTGGAGACCGTTGGCCCCAATGCCCGAGAGCTCACCACTACCTGCCCTCAGCAGAGCACGGCAGCCCTTCTGATGGCCAGCACAGTCCTGCCAACACAGGTCCACATCCCCGGATGCTATCGAGCTATTTCATTTGCAAACATAAGGGGAAGATGCATCCTGACAACATGTCAGGTAGTGAGAAATTTGTCCTTCGCTGCCCTTTTGGGAGCACTGAAGGGAATATGAAGCATAACTTAAGATTTTCTGATTTTTCACAGTCAGCCGAGGGGCTTGAAGTGTGATGGCTGGTGTATTTGTCACGATGATTTAATATACAACCCAGCAGGCACCAGCCAGGTTTGGGTGCCGGCTGCATAGCTGAAAGTCAAGGCCTGACTAGTCAGGAGTCCTGGGCTTGATTTTTCCCACACTTAGCTTGTACAATAAATGCCCAGCAGACTGTTTCCTGAAAATACTCTGGCCGGTCACTATGACTAACGGGAATGGGATTTCCAGAGTAGTGACCGCTGAGGAAGAAGACAACTGGAGGGGAGGAGAGCCAACCCTGGACGGTCTTCCCGGGCACAAGGCCCAGTGTCTGGACAGGTGGGAGGGGAGCAGGCGCCCTGGGGACCTCCAGGGCAGCCTGGGTCGTGCTGGGCACCTGCCTGGCCTGACTGGCCTCTGCCCCCTGTTGGGGGACTAGGGGTCGGCTGTGATGCGCGGGGGACACCACACTCCCTTCCGCAAAAATAAAGCGATTTCCTGGTGGAATGCGGTCTGATGATCATCAAGGTCGCGGAAGGCAGTCGAGAGGAGGGGGCGGGGTCCTCGAGACGCGGGGCGCGGAGGAAGTCTCCGCACCTCCCGGGACCGGGGGGGTGGGCGCGGGAGAGAACCCGGTGAGGGAGGGGACACGGGCCGGCGGCGCAGGGCGTCCACGGCCAGAGCAGGGCCCGCCACGTCTCGCGGGTAGCGGAAGTCCCGCCCCTGTCCGGGGGTCCCCGCCCCTCAAGATCCGCCCCCTCAAGATCCGTCCCTCGTCTCCTTCTTCCCTTGTCCCGTGGAAGCGCCGCCCCCCATCCTGTCCACTGGACTCCCCGTCCGAGCTCCATAGACCAAGCACTCAGGCCCCGTGCTGAGAGCCTCCCACGACCTTGGAGGCCACGACCCCGCCCCACCTCCCTCCTGGAGGTCCCGCTCCTCCCACGGCCCCGCCCCCAGAAGGTCCCATTCATCCCTCGACCCCGCCCCATAAGCCCCGCCCCTCCCCGGCCCCGCCCCTCCCCGGTCCCGCCACAGATGGCCCCGCCCCCGGGGTATACCTCTCCGCCCACGGCCCCGCCCACATTGGCCCCGCCCCAAACAGCCCTTAGGCCCCGCCCACGCGCTGGTATCACCCCCATTGACCCCGCCCCTCTCTGCGGCCCCGCCCCCTCTGCGGCCCCGCCCCTCGGCCCAGGGAGACAGCGGAGGCGACCGTTGGGCGCGCGGGCGGAGCGGTTCGCGGCCGGAGAGCGGGCGGCCGGTAGGTTGCGGGCCGGGCGCTGGCCGCCCCGCCTCCGCTTTCTTTCTTCTCTGGGCGCGCGCTCGCGCCCTCCGCGGTCCGCCCCGCCCAGCGGAGCGGAGGGTGCTGGGGCCGGCCGGCTCCTCAGTGTCGGGGCTTCCCGGCCGCCTCCGCCCCCGAGAGATACCTCTCCGCCCACGGCCCCGCCCTCATTGGCCCCGCCCCGAAACAGGCCCTTAGGCCCCGCCCACCCGCTGGTATCGCCCCCATTGACCCCGCCCCTCGGCCCAGGGAGAGACAGCGGAGTCGACTGTTGGGAGTGCGGGCGGAGCGGTTCGCGGCCGGAGAGCGAGCGGCCGGTAGGTTGCGGGCCGGGCGCTGGCCGCCCCGCCTCCGCTTTCTTTCTTCTCTGGGCGCGCGCTCGCGCCCTCCGCGGTCCGCCCCGCCCAGCGGAGCGGAGGGTGCTGGGGGCGGCCGGCTCCTCAGGGTCGGGGCCGCCCGGCCGCCGCCGCCCTCCTTTTGTTCCCGGGCCCGACTCCGGCCGAGTTGTGGGGCCGCCGCCGGGCCGGCCCTTGGCGGGACAGGAGGGCCGGGGGTCGGGGCCGGGCCGAGCCGCGGGCCTGCAGTGCCCACCGCGTTCGCTCGGACGGCGGCCGAGCCCGCGCGTCCCGGGCCGAGTCCGCACGGCTCCCGAGTTTCCTGTCCGATCTCACGGGCGGCCGCATTGTTTGGCCAGAGGCCGCCTCCAGAGACCCCAACTCTGGAAATCCACTGCCGCAACGCAGTGCAGTGCCGTGCCGGCTTCCCGGTGCAGGCTCCGTGCTGCAGCTCGGGGGTGGAGGGGTGAGACTGGGAGGCCCAGAGTGGTGGGTGTAGACAGAGAGCAGCCCAGAGTTGTGGGTGTAGACAGAGAGCAGCCCAGAGTTCTGGGTGTAGACAGAGAGCAGCCCAGAGTTCTGGGTGTAGACAGAGTAGTCCAGAGTTGTGAGTGTAGACAGAGAGCAGCCCAGAGTTGTGAGTGTAGACAGAGTAGTCCAGAGTTGTGAGTGTAGACAGAGAGCAGCCCAGAGTTGTGGGTGTAGACAGAGAGCAGCCCAGAGTTGTGGGTGTAGACAGAGTAGTCCAGAGTTGTGGGTGTAGACAGAGAGCAGCCCAGAGTTGTGGGTGTAGACAGAGAGCAGCCCAGAGTTCTGGGTGTAGATAGAGAGCAGCCCAGAGTTCTGGGTGTAGACAGAGTAGTCCAGAGTTGTGAGTGTAGACACAGAGCGGCCCAGAGTTGTGGGTGTAGACAGAGTGGTCCAGAGTTGTGAGTGTAGACAGAGCGGCCCAGAGTTGTGGGTGTAGACAGAGAGCAGCCCAGAGTTGTGAGTGTAGACAGAGTGGTCCAGAGTTGTGGGTGTAGACAGAGTAGTCCAGAGTTGTGAGTGTAGACAGAGAGCAGCCCAGAGTTGTGAGTGTAGACAGAGCGGCCCAGAGTTGTGGGTGTAGACAGAGCGGCCCAGAGTTGTGAGTGTAGACAGAGCGGCCCAGAGTTGTGGGTGTAGACAGAGCGGCCCAGAGTTGTGAGTGTAGACAGAGCGGCCCAGAGTTGTGGGTGTAGACAGAGTGGTCCAGAGTTGTGAGTGTAGACAGAGCGGCCCAGAGTTGTGGGTGTAGACAGAGCGGCCCAGAGTTGTGAGTGTAGACAGAGTGGCCCAGAGTTGTGGGTGTAGACAGAGTGGTCCAGAGTTGTGAGTGTAGACAGAGCGGCCCAGAATTGTGGGTGTAGACAGAGTCGTCCAGAGTTGTGAGTGTAGACTGAGCGGCCCAGAGTTGTGGGTGTAGACAGAGTAGTCCAGAGTTGTGAGTGTAGACCGAGCGGCCCAGAGTTGTGGGTGTAGACAGAGTAGTCCAGAGTTGTGAGTGTAGACAGCGAGCAGCCCAGAGCTGTGGGTGTAGACAGAGCCCTTGGCGGGCGAGCACCCTCTCTGTGCCTTGGTCTCCCCATTGCTGGCTTGGGTTTGTAACGCGAGCTGCCTGTGAGGCTGCTCAGGGTTGTGAGTGGGTCCGCGTGGTCAGTGTCCGTTACTTTCACGTGCTGTGATGGGAAGGGCACTTGTGAGGCCGGGGGACCTGCAGGTGGGACAGTGAGGCCTGTGGGGAAGGCGCCGCTTCCCCTTCCCCAGAGACCCCCCCCCCAACCCAGGTCTGAGACAGGAGCCCAAGTAGGCAGTGGGGAGAGGGCGGTGAGTAGAGAGAATACGTTTAAAGTTTTACTTTAGAAACATAGTGGTCACAGCGTGAGGTTTCATCAGAGCGCCTTCCGACCCAGTGGTCTTGAGGCCTAGAGATAATGGGCATGAGGTGGCCGGCACAGGACCTGGGCGCTGGGTGACCGCCTGGGGGCCGGGATGGGCAGAGGAGGACCTGGGCTGGGCGGACGTGTGGCGCTGACCTGTGGGCGGGTGCTGGGTGGCAGTGTCCTGCGCCGGGTCAGGAGGTGAGAGGCAGGCACTGAGTGGGCCTGCGCAGCCGAGAGGAGGGGGCCTGGACACTGCTGTGCCCCGGGGTCAAGGGCAGGCCTCCTTCCCCTCGTTCTAGAAGGAGGGCATCTGAGAGGAAGGGGCCAGTGGCCAGGCAGAGGAGCAGCTGCGGGCTGGGAGGCCGGGACCAGTGTGGCCCTGGCGGAGGGGCGGGCGGGAGGCGGGGGAGGTGAGGGCGGTCAAGGCCACCTGACCAGTGGAAGGAGTGGCCCGTGCCGCCCGCCCGCATCTCCCACAGCAGAGGTGATAGCATGTTCGTGCTCTGATTATATTGTCTTTTGACACTTGTCTTTGTCTGAAACAGGCCAAGCAAAAGGGTCAGGATGAAGGAGAAAACAGTGTGTTAGTGAAGACTTAACACATGCTGTGTAGCAGGTACACAAAACACAGCGAAGCCAGGGCGTCTTACATTTTCTTTGAATTTGGTGGAGTTCCCATAAACCTTTTACTTTCTAGTTAGCACGTGTATGTGTTTCCCGTGACCTCTGTAACAAATTACCTCCAGCTTAGTGGCTTAAAGAGCAGAAATGTACCCCTCGCAGTTCTGGAGGCTGTCCCCACACGCCTTGGCCCTGGGCCCCATGTCACACTGCCCTGGCGCCCCTGCTTCCGGCCTTGTGTCCTGTCTTCACACCTCCCCCTGCCTCCCTCCCGTGAGGACACCTGTGGTCGCACCTGCGTGTGGAACCCAGGGTCCTCTCCCAGCAAGGGCTGTTTAATGTAATCCCACCTGCCAAGTCCCTGTTGCTTATAAGGTGACATTCGCAGTTCCAGGGCCTCGGACCCGATGTCGTTGCGGACCACCCTGACTACTTTTGGAAGGGCTGTGGTCTCTCCCGTCCTGTGCTGGGGAACAGCCATCTCGTACACCTTCCCCGACTGGGCGCTGCTGGCCCTGCGTCCAGAAGGGCCTCGCGGTGTCCCCTGCTGTGCGCTGGAGGAGAGGCCGCAGCTGTCCCGGGAGAGAAGATGAGCTTTGCTTGGGGTTCAAGTCTGGCAGATCACTCGTTTTTACTTTTGGGGGTGGTGGTTACCAGCTCCTTTGGCCATCTGACAAGAGCTGTAGTCAGTCCTCAGAAGTACACTTAACCCACGTGCACGTGCAATTTTAATACAGACACAAGTTTATCTGCGGTTTTTGGGGGTTCACCAGGTTCATCCCCGAGATCATGTACTCCAGGCAAGTAAAATGCCTAGTTTGTCCTTTCTGCTTTCTTTCCTCTTTTCCTGTGGCCTTACTGTGCCCAACCCTGTAATCAGGTGATATCCCGATGTGTCTCCTTCCTTGTTTTTTTTTTTTTTAATTTAATTAATTAATTAATTAATTAATTTATGGCTGTGTTGGGTCTTCGTTTCTGTGCGAGGGCTTTCTCTAGTTGCGGCAAGTGGGGGCCACTCTTCATCGCGGTGCGCGGGCCTCTCACTATCACGGCTTCTATTGTCGCGGAGCACAGGCTCCAGACGCGCAGGCTCAGTAGTTGTGGCTCACAGGCCTAGTTGCTCCGCGGCATGTGGGATCTTCCCAGACCAGGGCTCGAACCCGTGTCCCCTGCATTGGCAGGCAGATTCTCAACTGCTGCGCCACTGGGGAAGCCCCTTGGTTTTTTTTTTTACACACATCATGCTGCACCATTTTTGTCCCTTGACAGTGGCCATCCTTCTAGGACACCAGATGAAGAGCTAAGGCTACTGATTAAAGAATCAGACAGCAGGCCCTCTCCTGTCCTGCTTGCCCCCATCTCCAAGGGGCAGTCATCTCAGGCATCCTATTTTCTCAGGCATTTACTGCCATTTAAGCTGCTGTCTTAAAATGTGTGTGTTTGATTTCTCTCGAAGATGCGAGGGAGGGCTGGCTCTCCCCTCCGCTGCACCACTGCTTCCTCTCCCTCCATTTCCCAACTTCATCACATCACCTTCTTTTGGTTAGACTAGTGTCCGCTGCTCACGTGTTTGTTACTGAACCACACGGTACCTGAGCACAACTCCTTTCTCACCCAGCCCTGTCACTCCCCTGTCAACCTCTCTCTCCTCACCCCAGCACGCGCCCTGCCACACCCCTCTTGTGGTGGCCCTTGTTGTTGGGGACTTCGCTTCTGGAATCCCGCTTCCTGCCCCACTCTGTCCTGGTCCCTATGGGACCTGCACGCCTGCGCCCCCGTGTTCCCGCGCTCGGGACCTCTATTCTCTGTCTGGGCTCACTCCTTGTTCTGTTGAGTGCATATTCATGATAACTAAGAAACATTAACTAGATTTTTCTTTTGCCCTTGATTCTGAAAGTATCTTTGTTTCACTCTTCAGTTAACTTTTAGTTTAGCTGGGTATAGAATTCTACTGAAAAGTATTTTCTCAGAATTTTGAAGACGTTGCTTCATTGTGTGTAGTTTCTGGCACTGGTGGACGCTGATGCCGTGGTGGTTTCAGGTCTCTGTGTGTGATCTGGCCCCACAGGAGCTTCTCTTGTTCCCCATGTTCTGAACTATCAGTTGGTGACATACGTTCTCATCACTGTCCTGGGCCAGGTAGCCCCCTTCAGCCTAGGCCTGATGTTTTGTGTTATTCTTAGTTTTCTTTCTTTCAGTTTTGTGTCTCTCTGGAACTCCTTTATTTGGAGGCTGGAACTCCTGGGCTGACCTGCTAATCCCTGATCTTCCTTCTCCTCTTGTTGATCTCTTTGATGTTTGTTCTGCTCTTGGGAGATTGCTTTGCATTGTCTTCTGACTCTTCTGTTAATTGTTTTATTTCTGTTATCCCTTTTATTGTTCAATAGTTCTTTTTTATTTCGATTTTCCTTTTCTATTTATCTCTTAGAAGGTAATAATTAAGGATACTTTGAGTTTTTATTCTTCTTATCTTTCTTTTTTTTTTTTTTTTAAAGATTTTAGTAGTGTCTATTTTTATTTATTTTTATTTTTGGTTGCGTTGAGTCTTCGTTTCTGTGCGAGGGCTTTCTCTAGTTGCGGCAAGTGGGGGCCACTCTTCATCGCGGTGCACGGGCCTCTCACTATTGCGGCCTCTCTTGTTGCGGAGCGCAGGCTCCAGACGCACAGGCTCAGTAGCTGTGGCTCACGGGCCTAGTTGCTCTGCGGCATGTGGGATCTTCCCAGACCAGGGCTCGAACCCGCGTCCCCTGCATTGACAGGCAGATTCTCAACCACTGCACCACCAGGGAAGCCCCTTATCTTTCTTTTTTCCCCCTATTTTTTACTAGACTATATCCTTCATGAGAACAAGGATTTTTTAAAAAATAAATTTATTTATTTTTGGCTGTGTTGGGTCTTTGTTGCTGTGCACTGGCTTTCTCTAGTTGCAGTGAGCAGTGGCTACTCTTCGTTGTGGTGCGCGAGCTTCTCATTGCAGTGGCTTCTCTTGTTGCAGAGCACGGGCTTCAGTAGTTACAGCACGTGGGCTCAGTAGCTGTGGTTCACGGGCTCTAGAGCACAGGCTCATTAGTCGTGGTGCATGGGCTTAGTTGCTCTGTGGCATGTGGGATCTTCCCAGACCAGGGCTCGAACCCGTGTCCCCTGCATTGGCAGGTGGATTCTTAACCACTGCACCACCAGGGAAGTCCCTTGAGAACAAGGATTTTTTTTTTTCCTCAGTATTATTCATGGCTGAATTCAAACACCTAAAATTGTGCCTGGCACATAGAAGGAACACTATATGGTGTTCAGATCTCCTATATTACTGATTTTTTGTGGGGTAGGGATTCTGGTCCTTCTAATAATTGTTGAGAAAAGTGTTAAAGTCTCCATTGTTGACTGTGGATTGTTGATTTCTGCCTTGAGTTCTTTCAGGTTTTTCTTTATATATCTGAAGCCCTGTTATTAGGCTTGTACACTTTGGGGGTGATTTGTCTTCCTGATGAACAGAGCTTTTGTTTTGAAGCCCATTTATCTGACACTGATACGCTCCCCCAGCTGTCTCATGTTTACTGTCTGCACCTTATGGCTTTTCCATCCTTTTACTCTCAGCCTGTCTGTATGCTGACATTCAAAGTTAGCTTCTCATAAAGCCCATTTCATACTTTCTGCTTTTGAATGTGAGTGTTTTTTCCATTTCCAGTTTTAATGTTTTAATTTCCCCCAAATTGAAAATTTTTATTAGCTAATAAATAAACAAATAATAAACACAAACTTTTCCAAAGCAGTTTTAGGGGGGAATGGGCATAAATAATATTTGGAACACTCTTAATACCAATTTTTAGAAAGTGTTTGTTATAGAAATTATTTGAATAGATACAGAGTAAACAGAAGAATACAGTGAACGCCCAGGTACTGTCACTCACCTGTGACGGCCTGTGATGACTGTCGACGTCTGGGCTTTCTTGTCTCACCGTGACTCCACCTGCTCCTCCCTCCTCTTTTGTCGTAGCTTTTCATTTCCGTTCCATGTGACTATTAATAGGGCTGATTTGTGTCTCCACTTTGTTTTCTGTTTGTCCTATTTTTTTTCTTTCCTGTCTTGTTTTGGGTTAATTGAATGCATGCATATATGTGTGTACATACACAAAGGTATGTACATGTTTGTATCTGTGTATTGCATGTACCAGATGTGTATTTATCTGTAGTAAATATACACACATATTTTCTAGTATTCCATCTTAATTCCTGTCTTGGCTTTTTGGCTGTACCTCTTTGCATTATTTTTTAGTAGTGTAAAATATGTATACTAACTTACTGCAGTCTGTTTAGAGTTAATTGTGTAACACTTTAGAAAAAATGTTAAGAATTTTATAATAGTAATAAAAGTTCCATTTATCCCCCCTTTGAGCTATTTGTTGTCATTCGTCTTGTATCTACATATGTTATAAACCATACAACACATGGTTATAATTTTTGCTTTAAAAAGTCGTATGTATTTTAAAGAAATTAAGAAAAGGAAAATAATATTTCAAAACATTTACCTGCATATTCACCATTTCTGTTGTGCTTCATTCCCTCTCGTAGATTTGAGTTTCCATCTGGTATCCTTTCTCTTCAGCTTGAAACACCTCCTGTAGCATTTCTTGCCTGTTGGTGACAGATTCTCCCAATTTTGGTTTATCTGAACTGTCTTCATTTTCCTTCAGTTTTAAAGGATCTTTGTGCTGGCTGTAGAATTCCGGTTTCTCCTTCCCAGCCCTCTGGTTCGCTTGTCTTCCGGCTGCTGTTGTGTAGATGTCAGCCTCGCCATCGCCGCCTTGTCCCCATGTATCACGTGGCGTCTTTGCCTTTGCCGTCCGGCACTTGGACTGTGGCGTGCTTCGGCGGGTTTTCTTTGTATTTATCCTGCTCAGGGTTTGTTGAGCTTCTTGGATAAATAAGTTTATAATTTTTTACCCGATTTGGGGGAAATGTGGTCATTGTTTATTCAGATGTTTTTCTGCCCCGTTTGTTTTCCTCTCCTTCTGGCGCTCCTATTACATGTGTGGCTGATGTTTGTTTGTTATTGTTCCGCAGGGCATTTAAGCCCTGTTCTAATTTAAAATTTTTTTCTCTTTCTCATCTCCTTCTCTTCCGTCTCCAGTCCAAATTAAGTCCATTTCATTCGATGAGTTTTAAAATTTCAGTTACTGTAGTTTTTATTTCTAGAGTTTCCACTGGCTTCTTTCCTATAGTTTCCATTTCTCTACTGAGATAGGCCACCTGTTTATTTGACTGTATCTTCCATTAAATCCTTGAACACACTATATTAGCTGCCTTAAAGTTCTGATCTGCTAATTTCAACTCCTAGGTTATCTCAGGATAACTTCCCACTGGCTTCTTTGTCTCTTGACTGTGGGTCACACCTTCCTGTTTCTGTGAACATCTAGTAATATTTGACTGTGTACTGGACACTGTGGATGATCCACTAGTGGTTCTTTTTTCTGAAGAGTGTTGATTTGTCAGGACTCACACAGACCTCTCTGCATCACGTCTGCTGCTGTGCTTGGACTCTGGCTTCCTCCTCGGAGGCTCTCTGGGCACAGGCTGCTCAGGGGCTGGCCGAGGGCTGGGCAGAGTTTACCAGCAGACCTCAGGGCTTCCTCTCTCCCCAGCTACCTCCTGTCTGAGACGCTGAGATGTTCCCCTCACTTTCCAGCCACCTGCCATGCCCAGACTCCATCCTGTGACTAGAAGCTGGAGGATTGCAGCTTCCACCTGAGCTCTAGACGTGTACAAACACACACCTTACCCAGTGCAGCCCCCTTCTTGCAGAGGATAACTGCCCTCCGGTTTCTGCCTGCTGTCATAGCTCTTCAAAGAGTTGGTTTTTATATTTTGTACCTGGTCGGAACTTGATTCTTCACAGGCGGATGCATGAGGCTGTCACTTCACTGACGGACCTCCTGGCACTTCGGTTAGTAGCCAGGCGTTGACCTTTGGGGTTTACTTGTTTCTCATCTAGAGAATCAAGTAATTGGGGAGTGAGCCACTCCAGCTTAGGAGAAAGCTCTTCCTTACCAAGTCCTGGATGAGATGAAGTCCAGGGCGGCTCTTCTGGGATGCCTTCTTAGACACATAAAGCAGTGTGGGGAGCGTGTTGGCCGGTGTGCACCCCTCGCTGCATCCGTACGACGTGAGCCGCCGAGGGGTGAGGACGAGGGTTTTGTCCTCTGACCTCTGGTGGGGGGGCGGTCCTGCTGGTGCGGGTTCCCTCGACGCAGGGCTCCGTTTGGTACCTGCTCTTCACCCCGCCCCGGTGTCTAGCCCGACCTCGGCAGACTGCTTTTCTGTGCCAGCTTCTGTCTGTAAAATAGGGTTAATGATAATGCTGTCGTGCGGATGAGCTAGAATAACGAGTGTGAAGTGCTGGGGACCGTGTGGCCCGTAGGATGTTCCTGGTGCCGTTCGCGTGGCTGCTGTGAGTGGACGTGTGCCTGTGGGCACACCCGCGTCCAGCCCCTGCTGCGGGCCGGCCTGTGGCTCCGTGGCTCTTGAGTGCAGTCCCGAGGAGCCCGGCCTGGGACACGCTTTACCTGGAGGCATTTGGGCAACGTGAGGTGCCCAGACCGCCCGCTCCCCAGAGCCCCCATCCCTAGTGGCCTGGAGCCCGGCCGGGATGGGCACCGAGGCGTTTCACAGCCAGTCCACTCCTGACCGCGAGGGTGGGGCAGCTGGGCCCGGGCTGGGGGGCTCCTGGGCGCACTTTGTGTGAGTTTCCCGGGGCCGTGGAACAAAGCACTGCCAACTGGGGGGCTTACACCAGCGGGGATTTATTCTCGCTGCTCTGGAGGCGGATGTCCACATCAAGGTGTGGGCAGGGCCCGGCTGGGCTCCCCCTGGGGGCCCCCGTTGTGGGGAGATCCTTCCCACCTCTTCTGGCTCCTGGTGGCCGCTCGTGGCCCCTACGCTCCTGTCTCTGCCTCCGTCTTCACGTGGCTTCCCCTGTGTCTCAGCTTCCCTCTGCCTCCCTCTTACAGGGCAGGGCCCGGCTGGGTTCCCCCTGCCTTGCCCTCTTGTGATGGCATTTAGGGCCCCCTGGGTAGCCCAGCACCGTCTCCTCATCTGAGAATCCTTCACACAAGCCCATCTGCAGAGACCCTTTTTCCAAATGAGGTCACATTCCCAGCTCCTGGGGATTAGGACCTGATGTCTTTGGGGCCACCGTGCGGCCCACCACACCCTGCCTGGACCTGGGAGGCGAGGAGCCCCGTGGGATCGTGGGCAGGGGATGGGCCTCCTGCCACGTGGCCTGCTCTGGCCACGCGTCCTCCGTTGATTTCCGAGGGCTCTGCCCGCCGCCCGCCTGTGTGCAGGCTGAGCCCGTGTGCAGGCTGAGGCGGGTACTGGGACTCTGTGCACTTGCAGATTTCTGTCTCCCTGAGAGTGACTGGGAGAGACGCAGAGCACAGAAAGGTTCCCGTCTGCCCCACTGAAAAAGGCAACAAGGGCAGTGCGACACCCTGCGGCTTCTTCCTCTTGACTCCTGTAGCGAATGAGCAGATTTGTACGTGGGGGGATGTTCTGTAGGAGGCCTGAGAAAAGACCCCTTTCTTGGAGAGGAGAGTTGTTCTCCGCCGGTGCCGGCCTTGGCGTGAGCGAGGAGGCGGGGACCAGGCAGCCAGGTGGGCGGAGGGTTTGGCTGTGCCTCCTGTCCTGGGCCGCTGGGAGGGTGGCGGGACAGCCAGGTTCCGGCGGGGGGCTGCTGCCTCAGGACTGTGGGGCTGTCCCTTCATAGTTAGATGTGCTGGATAAAAACTGCTGTGCGATATTTGGGGCACAGTTACACTAAAAAGTTATTCGTCTTTTATCTGGAATTCAGGTTTAACCAAGTGGCCTTCATTTTCATTTGCTAAATCCAGCAACTTTATTTATAGTCCCCCCCTGCCCAGGTTTCAAAACCACAAACAGAAATAAATACCAAGCAGAGCTGAAAAGGGAAAGTCAAATAGCAACAGGAATGGAAAATTGAGATGGTTTAACCTTCAGTATTTCAATTTGTAGAATTTGTTTCTGGAATCAAAACTAGCCCCCCAGTTCCATCAGCTATAGAGCCTGAAACATTGTAGCCCCAGCTTGTCCCGTCTACTTTCTGGAATCGGTATGGCCAGGCTGGCACCCAGAGCAAGCCAGGAGCTCGAGGGCAGGGTCTGCCCGCCGATGGCAGGGGTAGGGTGTCACTGCTCTCGGACCCCTCCGCTCAGCCCTGGCTGCGGGGGGCTGGGTGGGAGCGTGGTAGGGCTCCCGGCCCGCCTGAGCTTCTGCTTGGTGTGGTGCTTCTGGGCAGTGGGGATTTCTGGGGCTTCCGGCCCCTGTGTGTTCTGACCTTGTGGCAGGTGGACCCCTGGCTGACGTTCCTGCCACTCCTTGTGGCTGTCTTGTTCCGCTTCCCCTGCCCCCTGGAACCTGCCTCCTGTCCTGTTCTCCCCCAACCCCGACTGTGCACCCACAGTGGCATGTGGACCACTGCCCAGGGCTGGGAGGGGAGGGGCTGCTGAGCAAACGGCAGGCGTGGCCCAGGTGTGGGTGTCCTCCACTGGGCTGCCGGGTAGCTGGGGGGTGATGAGGCTTCGGGGAGTTCGGGGGTCTGGCTGGGGGGGGCCACCTGAGCCAAGGAGCGGCGGAGGGAGGGAGGGGGAGAGAGTAGGTTCAGGGAAGAGCAATTTTTCAAATGGAGTCAGGGCTTCGGTTGCCCTCCTGTGGGTCCCTCCAACTTCCGTGTGTGATGGTACTGGCCCATTGAGCTGTTTTGTCCCCCAGGGTGGCTGGCCCTGGGAGGGCGGGGCCGTCACTGGTCATCTGATCGTAGTTGTCTACCCGGTGCTGCTGTAGAGGCCACTGGACAGTTATTGAATGAATGAATGAGTGAATGAATGAATGGGTGAGCAGGGAGGTCATGGGATGGTGAAGGTGGACCTGCCCAAGGTGAGCGTTGAGGTTTGGGCTGGGACCCTGGGCGGCAGCCGGGGAGGATCCCGGGCTGGAGCAGGGTGGGCTGTGGAGGTGCGGCCGGCAGGTGTGAGCAGGGGCCGCTGCAGGTGCTGGCAGCCCAGCCAGCCTCTCCCCTGCCTGTCTCCTGCCCCTGTCTTTGCCGCCATCACCCTGCCATCTCCCACCTGGATGTCCGGCTGCCTGCCTTCTGCCGAGCTCCTCCTTTCCTTAGTTGAGACCTTTCTTAAATTCCTTCCTGTGTAGAAAGTGTTCTTATTGTGATGGGAGTTTAAAAGTTACTTCCAAATGCACCAACCTCAGTATCTTCGTTATGCCCATCACACTGGAGAGTGATGCAGAGTGGCAGCAGAGGGTGCCTGGTCAGCCAGCGATCAGGCCCCACGTGTGCTCGGGGGACGGTTTTTATGGACACGGGTGCCTGGTTACAACATAGGTGTCTTTTGTGTCCCCTGAGGCTGCAGGGTCTGTGCCCCTCAGTGCCTGTGTGAGCCTAGCCGGTGCGAAACGATGCTGCCTTCTGCTTGTTGGAGGTCTTACGCTTTAAAAAAAATTTTTTTTTTTAATTTTTAAAAATTGTTTTATTGAAGTATAGTTGATTTACAACATTGTGTTTTACACTTTTATTTATTTCTTTTAGATGAGAGAGATCTCACACATTTGTTTCTCTTAACTGGTTATCATTTGGATTTTTCGTGATGTAAACTTTACAAAGGATTAGAATCACTCAGAAAGATGTAAAATAGCAATATTTTTGAACCAGTAAAACGGACCTTTGTAATTTAAAATAGTATCTTTTCTGCTAAATCTAGACTTTCTTTTCATACTTTGAGAAAAGGAGAAGTGCTGGTGAGGGGGCTGCTTGGTTGAGGCCTGGCGTAGGCAGGGGCACCGGGGACAGAGATAAAATATTCAAGCCACCCTGCAGGTATCCTGTTCCCACAGGCCCTTCTGTTCTGAGCGCTTTGGGTGCTCGCGGGGTTCCTTGGGTCTCCCTTCCTTGGGGGCAGCCCTCTCCTTCCTCCGCAGCTGAGCTGTACTCGGCTTTACAGCACTGAGAGAGAGCTCAGTGCTGTAAAAAGAACACCCCGTGGTGTGTTCTCTTGAAAGAAGATGGAGCTAGATGAGTTTTTTTTATTTATTAAAAAAAATTTTTTTTTTCCTTTCTGCATATTTTGTAAACATTCAGCTATACCAGGTCTTAGTTGTGGCATGTGGGATCTTTAGTTGTGGCATGTGAACTCTTAGTTGCAGCATGTGGGATCTAGTTCCCTGACCAGCGATTGAACCCGGGCCCCCTGCATTGGGAATGCGGAGTCTTAACTACTGGACCACCAGGGAAGTCCCTGGAACCAGATGAGTTTAAAGCTAGTGTTTTAAACTTTCTTTACGTGGGAAGTATGACATCAGCAGAGCTGTATGTCTTCAAGTTCACATTATTTTCGGAATTCCATTTCCTTTTAACGTTATTAGACTGTGAGTAATAATTTTGTATACATTTTCCTGCTGTGTTTAAATGTTCTTAAGGTTGCCAGTCTTTCATTTCCCCTCTTTCTTATTTTTTCTCCTCTTTCCAGATTACTTGTATTTGTCGTATTTCCTAATTCTAAGAGCTGCTTTGCTGTTTAGTAAATTCTTGTCTCCATCCCTAGTCGATGGGTGGCTGCCTCGTGATGACCTGACTCTGGCTGAGGCTGACTTGGGAGCAGGAAGGGACGTGCCCCCGGAGAAATTCTTGTCTCCATCCCTAGTCGATGGGTGGCTGCCTCGTGATGACCTGACTCTGGCTGAGGCTGACTTGGGAGCAGGAAGGGACGTGCCCCCGGAGGCCAGAACCCAGGCATCTGCTCCGTGTCCCTGCAGCCTGACCTCTTGGTTTCTCTGGGCTTAAAGTGTTAAAACCCTAAGAACTGACATTTTGAAAAAAACCCACGCAAAAAACTCTGCATAATAACAAAGTGCTGAGCTGGAACATTTTATGTGTGGTACTCTTCTCTTCAGCCTATCATAAATTATTCAACAACCGCGCGTCCTAATAATTTTAGGGGCTGCTGACCTGCTTCCTAAACTTAGGTTAATGTGCAAATTTGGGAGATGAAGCTACCAAGGAGTTGAGCTAGACTGTTTGAGAACCAGGTGGATGATTTTTGTTAGCAGAAATACTTCAGGGGAGGCCAGTTTCTACACAGGCATTTGCTCGTGTGCTAATAGTAAAAAGTGTGGTTAAGAGCCCAAACTGAAACTGGTCAGCCTGAGTTTGAATCCTAACTCTGTCTTCGGACGTGGTTGTAGGCGAGATGCCTGAGCCTCGGTTTCTTCATTTGTAAAACAGGACTGTTATATTTAGCTTGTGAGACTGATTGATTAGGAGGTCATCCAAAAGTAGTCATTTTTATTAACCAGTTTTTCCCATTCCTGGTCAGTTTATCTTTGATTTATGCAGCATGATTTCCTTAATCACCTCATCACAGATTAGATTTGAGGGAAAAATACTTAATCATGCATTGCTGCTTAGAAATAAATATAGCACTGTTTTGTGTATATTTACAACAGGAATGGTAACAAGTCAAGTGATAACATTCATATTTTGGATTACGTGGTACGTTAGTTATTGCTGCCATATAACAAATCACCCCCCCGAAACGACAAGGGCTTTCTGCCTCCCAGTTCCTGTGGTCAGGACCCCGGGGGCGGCTTAGCTGGGTCCGCGGTTCCAGCTCTCACGCCGGCTTGTGATGAGGGTGCAGTGGGTGAGGAGCCACTCCTACGCTCACTCTCGTAGCAGCTGGTGGCCTCGAAGATCCACTTCCAAGGTCACAATGTGACTGTCGGCAGGCCGCACGGCCTTGCTGGCTGGGGGCCAGAGACGCTGTTCTTTGCCACGTGGGCTGCTTCTCGGGGCAGCTCACAGCCTGGCCGCTGACTTCCCTCAGAGCGAGGGCGGCGGGGAGGCAGTCTTTGGGTAGCCTGTCTTGGAAGCGACATCTCGTCACTTTTGCCATATTCAGTTTATTTGAAGCGAGGCACCAGGTGTAGCCTGCACTCAGGGAAGGGGGCTGCCCAGGGTGGGACGACTCGGGGGCAGGATCGTTGGGGCCATCTCAGAGGCTGCCTATCTGTGTCCAGCCCACGGCCCCAGTGGTTCACGCCCCTCGCACGTACAGAACGCACTGCCCCCGAGATCCCTCCACGATGGCATCAGCTCAAGAGTCCAGAAGGCCGTCATCCGGACGGGCTCCAGGTGTGGGTGAGGGTCCCCGGCTGTAGTTGCTTGAGCACAGCTCCGGGGGTGCCCTTCGTCTCCATCTGTAGACCGGAACTGAAGGCCAACTATCAGCCCCTCCCCAGAACAGTAATGCAGTGTTGGGACAGACATAGGGTAACCACTGTAGACGCTCCTCAAAAAGAAGGGAAAAGGGAAGGCGTAAAGGAGTCACAGGTGCACAGCAACTCTTTAATCCAGCCTGGAAAATGTTGGAAATCGCTTCTGAAGATTTGGGGATGGTGGCTCTCGCTCTGCCTTCTGTGCTCCTGATTCTTCTCTTTCCCTTTTCGTGAAGGCAGCACGCGTTTGCAGTTGAGTCATTCTCTCAGCCTTCTTCCCGCCAGTAGACTTTTGGAGATCCAGTGCCCAATTTTCATTTTGTACTGCCTGTGACTCTTTCAGTTCAAGCTGGCAGTGTTTCCACTGATAGTGTTTTCTTGAAAACTTTGTGGGCCTCCTGTGAATCTCATTGGTGTTCACGCCATCAGACAAGAGTCATCCTTCAGATCTCTCTGAGATAAGCCCTTCTCTGCCTTGGGCTCCTGCAGGGTGAGGGACGGCGCCCGTGGGCATCCTAGAGGCCCAGATGTTCAATGAGAAGGTCTCTTTACGGGGAGCTGTCCATCTCTTACACCTTTCCTTACACGCAGCGGCTTGCACGCGGCATCACACGCACGAGGACTCTGCCCTGAACAGAAGAGGAAGGTGAGGTGAGGAGTTGGCTTTTGGGGACGTTCGGGTTCTTGTGGGTGGTTGCTCGGAAGAGAGTCAGGTGGCAGGAGGTGACAGTGATGACGAGTTCAGAGCAGGTGTGGAGAGGAGGAGGTGGATGCAGGCGAGCTTGCCCAGGGGGACAGATCAGCCGTGCGGGAGGAATGCAAGTGGGGTGAAGACAGGGCCACGCTGGAGGTCATACTCATGGCAGGTCCGTGTCTCCCCTCTCCTGTGTCACCTAGATTCAGTTAGGCTAATTGGATTTTAGTTTTGGGGCTTTCTGTATGCATTGCTTGTGAACACATGACACCATATGCTCAACAAGTGTCTGGCCCTGTGGTCTGAAAACTCCTGACGGTTGTTTCCCTCCTTAAGTAGAAATGTGTCAGTCTGCTCTGGCACTTGAACCTCAGGACCATCCCTCAGGGTATAGGTCGTGTACTTGGAAGAGGCAGGTGACCCGAGTGGAGAACGACCCGTGGTCCTAGCCGCCTGGCCCGGCCCACCGTGGCTCCCTGCTTCTCTTGGGTTGGGTGTTTGCAGGGACTTGGGTGCCTGGGAACTCTGCGTGTCTCACCTGATGGGCGGTTCGGCTGCCAGCTGTCCTTGGAGGTGTTGGGCTGGGTTCAGGGGTTCAGGTCTGATGAGGTTTGGGAATAGGGAATGAGGGTGGGATTCTAGCTTCATTTTAGGGAAGAAACGTGCCAGAGTGGATTTTCGCCAGTTTCCTGATGTTTGGCTCGCTCTGATCCCTTTCCCTCTTCTGAGTTGGTGCTGATCCAGACCTCTGTTGATGGATGTGGTGATGGGGCGAGCCTCACCTTCTGCCCTGGACTTGCAGTTGGACCTGCTTTCGTGCCACCAGGGCAGGGCGTCTTGCTGAGGCCTCACCCCCTTGCTGATCCCCATCCCAGCTCCGGCAGAGTCTCCTGAGACCCCACAGCCGTGGTGGGGGCCTGCCGCAGGGCACAGGTCTCCTCTGTTTTGTCCCTTCGGTGGGGCAGGATTGATGTGGGTCTGGAGAGAGAAGGCAGCCTTCATTTTTGTACAGCTGGGAATTAGGTGTTCCTGATGACGGTGGCCTGCGTAGAAAAACCCATTGCCCTCTTCAGTTAACTTTTTTTTTTTTCTCCTTACAAAAGTCATATCTATTCTTTTTAGAAAGTTTAGACATTATGGACTAAAGTAATTAAATTCTAACACTTAGAGACAGCGAGGCCATGTCCTGAACAGTTATTGGCTCAGCAGGTGCTCACTGAGCCTTCTTCCCGCTCCAGCGGGCACAGGATGTGAGTGCGGAGACCTCCTGCTGCACCTGCACCACCACCCCCCCCGCACACCTGCACCTGCACACCTGAACCCACACCTGCACAGCTGCACCTGCACATCATGTGTCATCTGGGCTAGTGGGTGGTCTGGGAGGGACGTTCCAAAGGGGAGGGTGCAGGCGAGGCTGATGTAGGGGTGAGGGACTCGAGTCCTCGGGGAACTGCGTGGGGTGCTACTTTGTCCACCGGGCCCTGTGACTCCTCAGACCGTGGAAGAGTGAGGGTGAGCCTGGCCTCTGCCTGCCCCCCAGGAAAGGTGCTCTGTTGTCTCCATTGTACAGGAGCAAGGTCATCATCTGACCAGTGTCACACGAGTGATATGGCTGGGCCCCCAGCATCCAGCTCCACAGTCCAAGGGCCCTGACTGGAATGGTCTGCTGTGCTTTGTCTCAGCTATTTTGCACAGGCAGAAGGTGGGCCCCCCAGTGTGGACTCCCCAGGATGGGCTGCCCCCAGGATGGGCCCCCCCCAGGATGGGCTCCCCCAAGATGGGCTTCCCTAGGATGGGCCTCTCCAGGATGGGCTTCCCCAAGATGGGCTCCCCAGGTTGGCTCCCCCCAGGATGGTCCCCCAAGGATGGGCCCCCCAGGACGGGCTGCCCCCAGGATGGGCCCCCCCCAGGATGGGCTCCCCCAAGATGGGCTTCCCTAGGATGGGCCTCTCCAGGATGGGCTTCCCCAAGATGGGCTCCCCAGATTGGCTCCCCCCAGGATGGTCCCCCAAGGATGGGCCCCCCAGGATGGGCTCCTCCAAGATAGGCTCCCCCAGGATGGCCCCCCAGGATGGGCTCCCTCAGGATGGGCTCCCCTAGGATGGGCCTCCCCAGGATGGGCTTCCCCAAGATGGGCTCCCCAGGATGGCTCCCCCCAGGATGGGCTCCTCCAGGATGGCCCCCCAAGATGGGTCCCCTTAGGATGGGCCTCCCCAGGATGGGCTTCCCCAAGATGGGCTCCCCAGGATGGCTCCCCCCAGGATAGACCCCCCAGGATGGTCCCCAAGGATGGGCTCCCCCAGGACGGCCCCCCCAGTATGGCTCCCCCAGGATGGCCCCCTAGGATGGCCCCCCCAGAATGGGCCCTCCAGGTTGGGCTCCCCCAGGATGGGCCTCCCTAAGACGGGCTCCCAGGATGGCCTCCCCCCAGGATGGGCCCCCGGAGGATGGGCCCCCCCAGAACGGGCTCCCCTAGGATGGGTCCCCCAGGATGGCCCCTCCAGGACAGGCTCCCCCTGGACGAGCCCCATTGTCTCTGTTCCTCTTCCCAGAACAGCGCTGCCTGCACAGCAAAGGCTTCCTACGTGTTTGTGGGGTGGACGTGGACAGACAGCTATCGGTAGAGCTATTTTAGTCCCTCTGGTATTCAGGAGAGGGGTGTAAAATTCTACACTCAGAAGGTACTGCCCGACCAGAGGTCCTCTTAAAAAGAGCCCTTCCTTCTTTTTCCAGGGGCCGAGAAGTCCTTTGTGGGGAGTGTGACATGTGCTCCTGGCCTGGTGTATCCGGACTCCGGCCACTGATCAGCAGGTGGTGGAGGGTGGTTCCGGGAGCACCGCCCGCAGCGCACCTGTCTGTCTGTCTGGCTGTCGAATTCAGTCTGTGCCTCTGCTGACGTGTGCGTGGGGCCCGCCTGGGGCCCAGCCCTCCTGAGGCCACTCCGCACTGGGTGAGAAGCTGTGTCATGGGTGAATAAAAAGAACCCCCCCGAGTCAGGCAGATGGGGACTCTGCTTTCAGCTGAGGGGTGGCCGGTCCCTCCTGACGGCCGGCGCAGGGGTGGCTGTGGACTCACAATGCCTTGTTTCAGCGTCTCCCTTGTGTGTGCTTGACCATCACACTTAAATGGCCGGACTGGACATGCTGCTTTTTCTGGCTACCCTCACCTTTTAGAGCTGCCACAGGTTGAAGTTCTGGCCGGGGCTACGTTAATAGTACAGCTCACTCACGTAAGTGCCTGGTGAGCGTGACCGGTGTACCCACACCTGAACACCCAGCCTTGGCCTCCACCTGCCTGTTGCCTATTCAGCAAGTGTGCGGGAGCCGGAGCACCTTGAGGGCTGGGCTGTGCTGTCCTCAGACACCTGCTGGCAGGTTCTCTTTCTTCATGTGAGACCTTTCTCTCTGAAGGTTTGGTGGGACTTCTTCACTTACCCTGCTTAGCATTTGGTGGGCCCTTTGAATTTAAAGGTTCTTGTCTTTCTGTAGCTCTGGGAAGTGGTCCATTAATTTTTGGACCAACAAGGCAGAGAGGTGTTATTGGGCAAACACTGACCACCACGAATGAATTCAGTCAATCCATCCACCCACCATTCATCCATCCCCCAATCCCCGTCTGTCCATCCCTCCATCCATCTGTATATTCATCCCTCCCCATCCCACACCCGCTCATCCATCCCCCATCCATCCATCCATCACCCCATCCACCCATCCATCCATTTATTCACCCATCCCCCATCCATCCTTCCATCCTCCCATCCCCCATCCATCCTCCCATCCCCCATACATCTCCCCATTCTCCCCATCCATCCGTCCCTACATTCTCCCATCCATCTCCCCATTCCCCATCTGTCCATCTGTCCATCCCTCCACCCATCCACCCACCACCGAAGCTGTGTCCCCTGGCACTGTGGTGACCAGTTTCTTGTGCAGAAGCAGCCTGGTTGCAAAGCATTCCCTGAGATGAGGCATAACCTGCGGCTTGAGACTTGGCAATGAAACCGCGGTGCCTTTCTCTGTTTTGGGGACCTGAGCACGGTGACCTGTGTCCCCTGAGTCGTCGGGGGTGGGACTGGGGGGAATCTTACCTTTGTTTTAGCTGCTATTGGATCCCTCTTCTATTTCTTCCAGTTTCTTTCTCTCCTTTCCTGCTTTTTTTTTTTTTTTTTTTAAGTCAGATGAGGTCAAATATCCCACCAAATGCTAAAATCTGGCTTCAATTTCAGCTGCCTCCAAAGTTCTCCAAAGAGAATTTTGTGTTTTCCACATAAGCTACAATTTAGGTCATCCAACCCCAAATACACCCTACTCATTTGGGAAAACCCTTTCCGGCTGCCCTGTGGGTGATGCAGCGACAGATGAACAGAGAGGCTTTCCACTGAATTTAGCCACGTGCTTTCCTCCCCCGGCGGCCCCTGGACCCATCCTCTCGGTCTCTTAGCTTTCCTGTGGTGCTCCATCTCCTGGTCCTTCTGTGAAGACTGCCCCGGACTGCCCTCCGGCCCGGGGTTATTGTGGGCTTTTGCAGGCTCTGTTTCCATGGTTGTTCCCTGTTGGTGATAACCTTTGCTTGAGGCTGCGTCTTTTTGTTTTGCTTTGTTTTGTTTTTTGCAGGGCAAATATTTTATTTATTTATTTATTTAATTGAAGTATACTTGATGTACAATATTCTATGTTACTGGTGTACAATATTATATGTTACAGGGGTACAGTATAGTGAGTCACAATTTTTAAATGTTATACTCCATTTATAGTTACTATAAAATATTGGCTGTATTCCCTGTGTTGTACAATATATCCTTGTAGTTTATTTTACACGTAATAGTTTGTACCTCTTAATCCCCTACCCCTATATTGCCCATCCCCACTTCCCTCTCCTCACTAGTAACCACTATTTTGTTCTCTGTATCTGTGAGTCTGTTTCTTTTTTGTTATATTCACTAGTTTGTTGTATTTTTTAGATTCCACATATAAGTGATATTTACTGTAATATAAATGATATTCTGCATGTAAGTGATAAGTATTTGTCTTTCTCTGTCTGACTTATTTCACTTAGCATAATACCCTCCAAGTCCATCCATGTTGTTGCAAATGGCAAAATTTCATTCTTTTTTATGGCTGAGTAGTATTCCAATGTATGTATATACCACATCTTCCTTATCTGTTCATCCACTGATGGACACTTAGGTTGCTTCCATATCTTGGCAATTGTAAGTGATGCTGCTGTGAACACTGGGGTGCATGTATCTTTTTGAATTAGAGTTTTTGTTTTTTGGGGGGTATATACCCAGGAGTGGGATTGCTGGATCATATGGTAGTTCTATTTTTAGTTTTTTGAGCAACCGCCATACTTTTTTCCATGGTGACTGCACGAATTTACATTCCCATCAACAGTGTATGAGGGTTCCCTTTTCTCCACATCTTCGCCAACATTTGTTTTTTTTTAAGTTTTTTTATTTTTGGCTGTGTTGGGTCTTCGTTGCTGTGCATGGGCTTTTCTATTTGCGGTGAGCGGGTGCTACTCTTCGTTGCAGTGGTGGGCTTCTCATTGTTGTGGCTTCTCTTGTTGCAGAGCACGGGCTCTAGGCATGCAGGCTTCAGTAGTTGTAGCACGCAGGCTCAGTAGTTGTGGCTTGCGGGCTCTAGAGCACAGGCTCAGTAGTTGTGGTGCACGCGCTTAGTTGCTCCGTGGCATGTGGGATCTTCCTGAGCCAGGGATCGAACCCATGTCCCCTGAATTGGCAGGCGGATTCTTAACCACTGTGCCTCCAGGGAAGCCCCCAACATTTGTTATTTGTGTTCTTTTTTATGATAGCCATTCCTTTTTTAAAATTAAAAAAATTTTTTTATAGGAGTATAGTTGCTTTTATAATAGCCATTCTGACAGGTGTGAGGTGATATCTCATTGTGATTTTGATTTGCATTTCCCTAATGATTAGCAATATTGAACATCTTTTCATGTGCCTGTTGGCCATCTGCACGTCTTCTTTGGAAAAATGTCTATTCAGGTCTTCTGCTTATTTTTTTAATCAGATTTTTTTATGTTGAGTTGTATGAGCTGTAACCTCTGATCGGTCATATCATTTGCAGATATTTTCTCCCATTCAGTAGTTTATTTTTTCATTTTATTGATGGTTTCCTTTGCTGTGCAGAAGCTTTTAAGTTTAATTAGGTCCCATTTGTTTATTTTTGCTTTTATTTCCTTTGCTTTAGGAGACAGATCCAAAAAATATTGCTATGATTTATGTCAAAGAGTGTTCTGCTGTGTTTTCATATAGGAGTTTTATGGTTTCTGGTCTTACATTTAGGTCTTTAATCCTTTTTGAGTTTATTTTTTTATGTGGTGTTAGAGAATGTTCTGATTTCATTCTCTTACATGTAGCTGTCCAGTTTTCCCAACACCACTTATTGAAGAGATTGTTTTTTCTCCATCATATTGGGTTGGCCAAAAAGTTAGTTTGGGTTTTTCCATAACATCTTACAGAAAAATCCAAATGAACTTTTTGGCCAACCCAATGTATTCTTGCCTCCTTTGTCATAGATTAATTGACCATATGTGTGTGGGTTTATTTCTGGGCTCTCTATTCTGTTCCATTGATCTATGTGTCTATTTTTGTGCCAGTACCATACTGTTTTGATTACTGTAGTTTCGTAGTGTAGTCTGAAGTCAGGGAGTGGGATTCCTCCAGCTCTGTTCTTCTTTCTCAAGATTATTTTGGCTATTCGGGGTCTTTTGTGTTTCAATACAAAATTTAAAATTGTTTTATTTCTGTGAAAAATACCTTTGGCATTTTAATAAGGATTGCTTTGAATCTGTAGATTGCTTTGTGTAGTATGGACATTTTAACAATATTAATTCTTCCAATCTATGAATATGGTATATCTTTCTATCTGTTTGTGTTGTCTTCAATTTCTTTCATTGGTGTCTTATAGTTTTCTGAGTACAGGTCTTTTACCTCCTTAGGTAGGTTTATTCCTAGGGTTTTTATTCCTTTTGATGCAGTGGTAAATGGGAGTGTTTCCTTAGTTTCTCTTTCTGATAGTTCATTGTTAGTGTATAGAAATTTAACAGGTTTCTATATATTAATTTTGTATCCTGCAACTTTACTGAATTCATTGATGAGCTCTTGTAGTTTTCTGGTGGTGTGTTTAGGATTTTCTACGTATAGTATCATATCATCTGCAAACAGTGACAGTTTTCCTTCTTCCTTTCCAATTTGGATTCCTTTTATTTCTTTTTTTTTCTCTGACTGCTGTGGCTGGGACTTCTAAAACTATGTTGAATAAAAGTGGCAAGAGTGGACATCCTTGTCTTGTCCCTGATCTTGGAGGAAATGCTTTCAGCTTTTCACCATTGAGTATGATGTTAGCGGTGGGTTTGTCATATATGGGCTTTATGATGTTGAGGTAGGTTCTCTCTATGCCCACTTTCTGGAGAGGTTTTTTGTTTTTTTAAATAATAAATGGATGTTGAATTTTTTCAGAAGCTTTTTCTGCATCTATTGAGATGATCATATGGTTTTTATTCTTCAATTTGTTAATGTGGTGTATCACAATGATTGATTTGCATATAATCACAAATCCTTGCATCCCTGGGGTAAATCCCACTTGATCATGGTGTATGATCCTTTTAATGTATTGTTGGATTCGGTTTGCTAATGTTTTGTTGAGGATTTTTGCATCTGTATTCATCAGTGATATTGGCCTGTAATTTTTTATTCTTGTGATATACTTGTCTGGTTTTGGTATCAGGGTGGTGCTGGCCTCATAGAATGAGTTCGGAAGTATTCCTTCCTCTGCGATTGAGGCTGCATCTTTTTGACTCTCCACGTGCCCTGATTGGGATTTTGGGAGTCCTTCTGGGATCCCCCACTTGTGCTGGCCTCTGCCTGTGTGACTGGGGAGATAGTGGGCCGGTCACCAAGAGGGTGTGGCTTTGGGAAAGAGGGTTTGTTTTTGTTTCGACTGTTGAGTTTGAGGTGCCCCCAAGCTTGCAGGAGAGGTGTGGGCGGCGATCAGCAGGTGGGAGACCCCCACCTTGTGGTGGGTGTGATTGCCCAGGGGGAGGGGAGAGAGGCCGAGTGGAGGAGCCTTGGGGGGAGGTAGGCGTGCTGAGTCTGCTGAGAAGTGGGGAATGAGGACTGAGCGTGTCTGGGGGCCCAGCTTGTGAGGTCCTTGGTGGGTGGCATGAGGAGTGTTTGGAGGCACGAAGGGCTGGAGGCCCCCAGTGTGGATAAGCCCTTAAGAAGCTGCCAGGGGGAGAAGCAGCGTAGCCCTGGGTTATGAGGAGTCAACTGAGGGGTTATACTCCTTTTAGGGCTAGAGAGGCTTGGGTGTTTTCAGACCCAGGCGGGCGGTGTCAGCCCCCTGAGGTGGTGGGGATGGCATCGAGGGCCTGGGGGAGAAGCTGGCCTGATGGAGGGGGAGGGTGTGCACTGCGGAGGGAGGGCCTGCGGGGTGTCTTTCTTCTCTGGAAAGGAGGGGACAGGCCACGAGCCGAGGGCAGGGAGGCGACGGCCGGGTGGGTTTGGGTGGTCGTGAGTAACCAGCGGAGAGTTGCGGGGTTGACGGGAGTGCTGAGAGCCCCGGGGCTGGGAACGTGGCTGTGGACAGGGGCCTGGGCGCCCTGTGTCGTGGCGGCCCCGCAGCACCTGCTGTGGAGAAAGCCCAGGCCATTCCTGCGGGGGGGGGGGGGGGGCGGTCCCCGGGGTCCCCGGATGGGGGCGGAGGACATGAGTGGGGGGACAGGAGCGTGCCTGGTCTGATGCCTGGCGGGCGGGGTGGAGGGAGCGGAGGCGGGCAGGAGAAGCAGGATGGCTGAGGGGGCTGGTGCGACGGGGGGCTCCGGGGCGCGGGGGCAGCGTGTGGCCGCAGAGGAGCAGGCTGGACACGGGTGACCGCGAGAGCGGCCGCTGAAGCGAGGAGGAGGAGGGATGGAGAAGGCTGGGGGTGGGATGTCCAGGTGGATGGAAGGTGTCGGGGACAGGGGGATGGTGAGGCGGGGTGGGAGGGACGGCCTGGAGGGGGAAGTGGGGATGACCGAGGCACTGCCTGGTGCCTAGAAGGGTGGGTGGGCTTAGGCGGACGTCGGGGCCGAGGAAGAGAAGCATGCTTCCAGCAAAGGTGTGTTTGGGTGTCGACACGCAGAGAGAGGTGACGGGCAGCTGAGAGCGCAGGAAATGGGTTTGGCGCTCGGGAGAGAGTTCCGGGGTCAGGCCTTGGGGTCACCCACGTGGGGGCTTTGAGTTCAGAGAGGAGGTGGGTCCTCAGGGAGAGGGGACAGGGACAAGGGGGCCGACAGCGCTGCCCCATGCGCAGAGTGCAGCAGCTGGGCTGCCTCCCTGGAGGGTCCCCTGGGAGCCGCTCAGCAGGCCGCGTGGCCCGAGCAGCAGCTGTGCAGACGCCCTCAGGAAGCTGCTGCCGTCGGAGCCTCCGGTTCCCCGTCCCCGGTCCCCTGCGGAGAGGTCTTCACAGGAAGGGACCGTTCCCTCCTGAGGCAGCCCCATGTCTGGCCCAGTCCCACGCACAGTGGGTGCCCGGTGACACCGATGAACAGGTGAAGGGTCTCACCGACGTCAGTGGGGGCTGTCAGGTGGCAGGCAGTGGGAAAGGGGCCTTTCAGGACGAAAGCTTGGCGAGGGCGTTGGTTGTTGGTGGCAGTAAGGGGCCCAGAAGTGGCCTTGATGCGCGGGGTCCACCCGCAAATCCTCCCGGGTGGTTCGGGCCCTGCTGCAGGCGGGGTGGCCGTGGGCTCGGGAGGGCTTCGCGGGGGTCAGGAGCGGGCGTTGGAATGGACCGGCGGGGATGAGGCGGCCGGGACACAGGGACCACCAGCGTGCATCCTGGCGTGGGTCTGCCGGCGGTGTGCTGAGTCCTCCACGCGTGTGTGTGTCCCCGAGGGGTGTCGGGGAGGCGGTGTCTGGCGGGGCTGGCGCCGTGAGCACTGCTGGGGTGGTGGTTGCAGGTAGCTGCTGGGACACAGTGGCTTTGGGGATGGGTTTGAGGAGCAGGGGTCTGCTGGTGGGCGCGTCCCACCACTGCTCCGCTTCCTCTCCGAGCCCCTCTGCACGGGGAGAGAGAAAGCCCAGAGCAGCCGGGTTCAAGTCCACCTCTGACACTGATTAGCCGTGCAGCTGAAGACAAGTTACTTAACTTCGCTGTGCCTCCGTTTCCTCATCTGCAAAATGCGAATAATCGTACCTACCTCATAGCGACGTTTCACACACACGAGTTAGTAAGTGTAAAGCCCCCAGAGCGGCGCGGTGCACGCCGTGGGCCGTGCCGCTTCCCCACTGCCGCCGTTCCGCGGCTGTCTTGCCCTTATTCCTGGACCTCCCGCTTCTCCTCAGTGTGCTGGGTGCTTTCTGCCTCCTGGTCCTCAGTTTCTCTCCCTCCCGCTCGCTTCCGCGCCCTGTTGTGGTTGTTCTTTATTGCTTTGGTCTTTTGACCCCGTGCTCAGCTCAGCCCGTTGCGCCGTGAACATCTGTCACCTTTGCGGCACAGCCATGAGACCTGCAGGGCCATCCCCACAGATCGCCCGTCTGCACGGGCAGAGGTGGAGGCCGAACTGCGGCTGTGCCAGTCGCCCCCTCCTGGGATGGCTTTCCCGGCCCGTCTGCTGCAGACTCCTGGGCACCCGAGCACAGGTCTGGGACTGGCACTCGCCCTGCTCCGGAGTGATGGCTGTCGCCTCCTCTTGCCCCTCCCTCTCTGGGGATGGCGGGCTGCTGGAGCAGGGCTGGGACCCGCTCTGTAGCTGCTTGGTCTGGGGCGCTGCCGGGCCCAGGTAGGCACTCACTCTGTGCCTGTGAGTGGAGAAATTCATCAGGACAGGGCTCATTTTGTGCCAGATCTAAACTGTGGAAAGGCGTAGGCACCTGGTGTTTATTTCTAGATCTCATTGGTTTGAAGGACGAGTGGCTGACGGTGGTAGTGGGGTGTGGAGAGAGGGGAGGCCCTGGTGTCCTAGCTGACTGAGCCATTAGGAGGTGGCCCTTGGAAGAAGCACTTCTTTCCGACCAGGTTACCTTTTCTGCGAAACAAGGAGGCTGGCTAATTAGATGATGTCTTCATCCGCTCCGCTGCTGTAACAGAATTCCCTACACCGAGAGGCTTAAACCACAGGCGTTTATTTCTCCTAGTTCTGGGGCTGGAAGTCCGAAATCAAGGCGCTGGCAGATCCGGAGTCTGGTGAGACCCACTTCCTGGTTCCTCACATGGTGGAGAGCAGGGGCTCCTGTGTCTCCTCTGGAGCCACAAGGACACTAGTCCCGTCGTGGGGGCTCCACCCTCATGACCTCATCCAACCTGATCGCTGCCAAGGGCCCCGCCTCCAGATCATCCCACTGGGTTAGCATCTCCACGTATGAATTTGGGGACACAAACATTCAGCCCGTAGCAGACGGTCTCAAGTCGGGGTGTTGCAAGTGCTGTCACCCACGTGCGGATCACCTGGGCCGTGCACGGTGGGTCGGGGCTGGCCTCTGCCCAGAGCTCGGAAGCCGGGGCCTCTGAGTGCAGGAGCGGGAGCGGGAGCCTGGGTGGCAGACGTGCCCGGTGAGGTTGGCAACTAGCGCCCTGTGGTTTCTTCTGAATTTCACTGTCTGTTCCACCAGTTTTACTATTAATTGATACAGTTTAAGGAAAAATTAACCTGTAGGCTGGATTACAAAATGTGATTATTAGGTATCAAGATATTAGTAGTATGAATTAGAAACTATTTTTGATCGATAGAAGAAGACGGCAGTAAGAGTCTAATAGAAATGTTTGGGTAAACCACCTACAAGACTGTCATTGGCTATTGTGTCACACAGTGTTGTGTGTGACTCCATGGGGGTCGGATGAATCATGGAGTAATTCTGCATATAAAACTGGGAAATTATTTTTTTCATACAAGCAACATCTGTTACTGTTTGGAAGAGAAGGCCTGGGGTTTTCTGTTCCTGGAGGAACCGGTGGGGCCTCGCTAACCCTGTGCCAGGGAGTTCACGGTGGCAGCCTACATTGTCGGGAGCCAGACGCTGCTGTGAGCCTTTTTCAGGTGGGATGTTTCATGCATACACTGCGTCCCCTCTCCCCACCAACAGGGCGATTCCCCTTTTGCGAGTTTCCCAGTGGCTGCTGAAACAAGTGACCACAAACTCAGTGGCTTGAAACACCTCAGGTTTATGCCCTTACAGTCTGGGGCCAGGAGTCCAGAATCAGTGTCGCGGGCGGAGGCCGGATGCGGGCAGGGCTGGTTCCTCCTCGAGGCCCCCGGGGAGGCCCCTTCCCCCCCCTTCCAGGCTCGTAGCTCTGCTCTCTGACTCCCCCCTCCCACCCCCCTCCCGCCTCCCTCTGCCAGGACCCTGTGATCACGGCCACCCCTCCCCGCCTCCGGCGAATCCAGGGTGACCTCCCATCTCGGGACCCTTCACTCCATCACATCTGTAAGGTCCCCTCGGCCATGTGAGGTGACAGGTTCCAGGGATCAGGACGTGGCGTCTCTGGGGTGTTGTGTAGCCCACACCCCTTTAGAAGATGCAATGAGAAGACCCTGAAGCACAGTTCATGGCAGACTTTAATATACACATTTTTTTTTTTTTATTTTTTTAAAAAATTTATTTATTTATTTATGGCTGTGTTGGGTCTTCGTTTCTGTGTGAGGGCTTTCTCTAGTTGTGGCAAGCGGGGGCCCCTCTTCATCGCGGTGCGCGGGCCTCTCACTATCGCGGCCTCTCTTGTTGCGGAGCACAGGCTCCAGACGCTCAGGCTCAGTAGTTGTGGCTCACGGGCCCAGTTGCTCTGCGGCATGTGGGATCTTCCCAGACCAGAGCTCGAACCCGTGTCTCCTGTATTGGCAGGCAGATTCTCAACCACTGCGCCACCAGGGAATCCCCAATATACACATTTTTAATGATGAATATTAAATAGTTAAATTCCAGTCCTAATATTTAAATGATTAATTTAGCATCACTTAGATACTGAATAACATGGTAGTTTATAAATAAATTGCTCTTTTCACTCTTATTGTCATAAAATAATTCTACTCAAGCATGCGTCCTGCAGGTCAGTGTTTTGTCACTTGCAGCTGCTCCTGGAGTCATTGAATAATATACTTCCCATTTTGTCCAGTTCTTTCACTTTTTGTTGTGTATACATCAGTTACTCTGAGTTACGCTTCTGTTACTGGAAACTTTATCCCAAGACATGAGAATTTCTCCTGACAACTTTAAAACAATTATTTAAAAAACATATACTCTTTAAAAAACGTGTTCTATTATGTTTTGGATCTTCACAATACAATCCCTCACTGTATTGCTTTTTTTTTTTTTTTTTTTTTTTTAATCCTAACATTTTCTTCCCTTCTTTTTTTTTTTTTTTTTTTAAATTTATTTATTTTTGGCTGTGTTGGTGTTTGTTTCTGTGCGAGGGCTTTCTCTAGTTGCGGCAAGTGGGGGCCACTCTTCATTGCAGTGCGCGGGCCTCTCACTATCGTGGCCTCTCTTTTTGCGGAGCATAGGCTCCAGACGCACAGGCTCAGTAGTTGTGGCTCATGGGCCTAGTTGCTCCGTGGCATGTGGGATCTTCCCAGACCAGGGCTCGAACCCGTGTCCCCTGCATTAGCAGGCAGATTCTCAACCACTGCGCCACCAGGGAAGCCCTGTATTGCTTTTTAAAGCGATCTCTAAAGGGTTTTGTGGGGAGAGGGATCCTCCCAGCGGGCCTGGCTGCCGCCCTCTGCGAGGCCTGCGTGTGGGGCTGGCGTCCGGGGGCTGGGGTGTCGGGATGGGGGGCTCCCTGGGCCTCCCCTGCTGTGTCTGTGCTGACACCCTTCCCCCCTCCCTGGGGCTGCAGTTCGGTGTGTGCCCGGCAGAGGGGCCTGCGGAGCCTGCGGGCCCCCAATGAGAGCCCCGGTTCTGAGTCTCTGACGAGCTTCCCTGGGGACAGCATGTCGCTGGGGGTGGAACGCAGCCCGCGTGACTCCACGGGACAGGGTTCTGGAAGCTGGCGCCTGTTTCCTCTGGACCTCGCCCCCGGGCCCTCTCCCTTCAGTGGTTCTGCTTCACAGCCCTTCACTGTGATGGTTCAGAGCCCCGAGTATACGTGAGCCCTGCGTGTCCTCCTGCTGGAAACCCAGGGGTGGTCTTGGGGATCCCAACATGGGTTTGTTTTCAATGACAACCAATACTTTCCATTGTGAAGTCATCCTCCTGGAGCAGTTAAGTTTAAATTCTTTTGCTCTTTTTGGTTGTTTCATCTGTGCTGTCAGGCAGCCTCTATAGTATCAGGTTGGCCAAAAAGTTCCTTTCGGTTTTTCTGTAACATCTTATGGGAAAACCCAAACGAACTTTTTTAGCCAACCCAATATTTCAGACTAATGTGTTTTCCCCACACGGTGCTTTGTTCAAAATAATTACTTGAGGGAGGGTGGTGGATATGAGGGAAAACAAGCTGACACCCCTTCCTGGAGAACTTTGTGTGGAGGGAGCTTGTGATCAAAGACGGGGCTGGACTAGGGGTCATGCAGCTGCCTTTCCACCCTCGGCTCTGCCCCTGGCTCAGCGCGTGGCAGGGAGCTCCGGGGAGCTGGGCACCGGTCCTCGGAGCACACCCTTGAGTGATTAGGGTCCAAGGGCTCTCCTCTTTCCATCCAGACAGGGAGGAAGCAGATTCTGCGGCAGTCCTGTGTTCCTCAAACCCGGGGTGGGATTAGCCTCGGCGAGATCGGAGTTGGGAAGGATACCAGCCCTGGGAAATGCCTTCTGCTTTGGAAGATTTCTTTGGCCGACTAAGATTTGTTGCACAGAGATAGTGCGTCTCCTTCACGTTGACATTTGTGTGGCAACGAGAGACTCTTCCTGTGACGGTTTTGTTGTGAATTATCTTTTTATGTTTGGGTAGTAGCAGTAAGCAGTATAAATATGAGATCTTTAACAATGAGCTTTATTCTTCTTCCTTAGGGCATTATTTCAAGGAGAACTATGGTAGCTTCCAGCATTCCCTGAACCATGGATCTGCTGGCATAGTGAGCTATGCTCCTGGTCTCGGAAGCACTTTGAGATGTACAGAGCGGGGGACCTGGGGGAGCGGCCGCTGCTCGGGACGGCGCCCCCCCGGATGCGGAGCGTGGAGGTGGCCAGAGGAAGGGCGGGGTACGGATTCGCGCTTTCCGGGCAGGCGCCCTGTGTGCTCAGCTGTGTCATGAGAGGCAGCCCTGCGGATTTTGTGGGCCTCCGTGCTGGCGACCAGATACTTGCTGTCAACGAGATCAACGTGAAGAAAGCGTCCCATGAAGACGTGGTGAAGTTAATTGGGAAATGTTCTGGTGTCCTGCACATGGTGATCGGTGAAGGCATCGGCCACCTGGAGTCCTGCTCCAGTGATGAAGAGGTTGGATTTTATGAAGGAAAAGGCTGGCTGAAGCCCAAACTCGACTCTAAGGCATTAGGTATAAACAGAGCAGAGAGAGTCGTTGAGGAAATGCAGTCTGGAGGGATTTTCAACATGATCTTTGAAAACCCTGGTCTTCGAGCAAGCAGTTCAGAGCCCTTGAAGTTGAAACAAAGATCCCTTTCAGAATCAGCCACTGGGCGATTTGACCTTGGCCATGAAAGTGTAAATAATCCAAATACCAGCCAGCTTTCTAAGGAGGAGATACCGAAAGTTGTGAACGATGATTCTGTTTTCAGCGTTGGGCTGGAGACTCATGAAGACTTCGGGGTGGACGCAAGCATTTTGAACGTGGCCATGGTTGTGGGCTACTTGGGCTCCATCGAGCTGCCGTCCACCAGCTGCAGCCTGGAATCGGACAGCGTGCAGGCCATCCGGGGCTGCCTGCGGCGCCTGCGGGCCGAGCAGAAGATCCACTCGCTGGTGACCATGCAGATCATGCACGACTGCGTGCAGCTCTGCACGGACAAGGCTGCTGTCCTGGCCCGATACCCGGCCGAGAGGCTGGCGTTCAGCGCCGTGTGCCCAGACGACAGGAGGTTTTTTGGGCTGGTGACCATGCAGGCTGCCGATGACGGGAGCCTGGCGCAGGAGGAGGAGGGCGTTTTGCGGACATCCTGCCACGTGTTCATGGTGGACCCGGACCTGTTCAGTCACAAGATCCACCAGGGCATCGCCCGGCGCTTCGGGTTTGAGTGCACGGCCGACCCTGACACCAACGGCTGCCTGGAGTTCCCCGCGTCCTCGCTCCCAGTCCTGCAGTTCGTCTCCGTGCTGTACCGGGACATGGGCGAGCTGATCGAGGGCATGCGGGCCCGGGCCTTTGCGGACGGGGACGCGGACGCTCACCAGAACACCAGCACCAGCAGCAACAGCGACAGCGGCATCGGGAACTTTGCCCACGAGGACAGAAGCAGCCGAGTGCTCGTGGTGGACCTGGGCGCCAGCTCGAGCAGGCACGGCCCCGGCGGCAGCGCCTGGGAGGGTGTGGTCGGGAGGGGCTCCCAGCCCTGGGGCGCCCCCTGGAACGGGGCCTTCGGCCACGACCCCGAGGGGGCCCCGTTTGAGGCCGCTCTGCAGGCCGACAGGTGCCGGGACCTCGGTAAGCACCTGGGGCCCGCTCCTCACGTGGAAGGCCCCCCGGCCTCCTTGCGATGCTCGGTCCCTCCTTCCAAGAGGGGCGCTGCGGGCCCCGGTGGTGGCTTCGGCCAGCGGTGGCTCCCGGTCCATGTCCTGCAGGAGTGGCAGTGCGGGCACACCAGCGACCAGGAGTCTTACACGGACTCCACCGACGGCTGGTCCAGCATCAACTGCGGCACGCTGCCCCCTCCCATGAGCAAGATTCCCGCTGACCGCTACCGGGTGGAGGGCAGCCCCGCGCAGCCCCCGCCCAGCACCCAGAAGAGGGACTGGGCCAGGAAGGCTCTCGGGATGCAGACCATTTTCGGCCCCCATCGAAGTGTTAGGAAGACTAAGGAAGACAAAAAGGTAAGCCTGTTAGGGGAGGGTCAGGAAAGGTGAGCGTGGTTTCATAGCTCGGTCAGTTACTGATGAACGACGGCACCTTCATGGCCCAGTTCCCAGTTCTGCCTTCCTCTGGCTGCCCTGGTGGCCTGTGTCGGCTTCAGGGCGTGTCTGCCTGGATTTGCCCTGGCTCTGGGCGGGGCGGGGCGGGACGTGGGTGGGACAGGTGGTGGTGGAAGAGATGGTGACCTCCCGGCCAGGGTGAGGCCCTCCTCCCTGCTCCCCACCCTTTCCTGCTGCCCTGGGTGCCGGAGGGGCCTGTCCCGGCAGCCCCTTTGAAGCCCACTTCGTCTCTGGCCCCAGTGGCTGAGGCCTCACGCCCTTTTGAAGCAAGAAAATTCTGGAAGCACAGAGACTGGTCGCTTCAGGACGGGGAGCTTCACCTTGGTGTTTCCTTCATTGAGAAAGTCCTGCTAGGAGAAAAACAACAGCTGAAGTTGGCAGTGGCTCGTGGCTGGAGCGTCAAACAGCTGGGGGCGGGGCCGGGAGCTTGGTTCGGAGTGGGGGGAGGGACTCAGCGCAGCAGGAGGGCTGGCCCTGCTGGCATCTGTGCTGGCGGGCGGGCTGGCCCTCAGCTCAGCTGGCTTGGAAGGAACCCTTCTCAGAGGACCTTTGTGATTTAAAACACCTTTATTGGGTTTGTTCCCGCTGTGGCCTGGGTTGTGGAGTTTGTTGAACGTTCTGTTCAGGATCCGTCCCCTTTCCAAGTCTTATTATTTTTCATCGTAGAACACATCAGAGAAAACTTAAAGACGAAGGAAAGGACAGGCCTCCCATAGTTTTAGCTCCCCTAAACGACCATGTAACACTGTGATGTATCTAAGCATAGATTTGTGCTTTTGTAAACACAGTTGTAGTCACGCAGGTTTTGACTGAATTCCTAAAGTGGCCGGGCTAGCGGGACTTCTGCCCTGTGCGCACCTTCCCTCCCGTTCCCTCGGTGGAACTGCGTGGGCTGGGGTCTCCTTCCACCTGCGGTGCGGGCAGTGTGGGCGGTGTGGGCGGCAGCTGCGGCCTGGGCTTCCCTGTTGGTTGGGGGAGGGCTTGGGGAGGGAAGGCCCTGGAAGGTGGCTAAAATGTTATTAGAAATTGGGGAATTCACCACCTCTTTGAACACATATCCCACAAATGGGTTTTCTCCATTGCCACTGCGCATGTGAATTGTTACACTGGCAGGAATAAATGGTGTTTGTCTGGCGGACTGTGGTGCACCCTCATGTCCGTTCACTTGGTGGCAAGTCTCAGGCTCCCCCCAGGGGCTCTGACCTCAGGAGACCCAGAGACAGGGTGCCGTGCTCCCCGCTCTCCAGGCGAGGTGACCCGTCCTCGAGGGCTAAGTGACTTGTCTAAGGCTCAGCAGTCAGGACGAAGCAGGTTCATGAGTCAAACCTTGGGCTTCGTCGTCTCGTTTTAAAGACTTTATTTTTAAGAGCAGTTTTAGGTTTATAATGAAATTGAGAGGAAGGCACAGAGAGTTCCCTCTACCCTCAAAGGCACACAGCCTCGCCACCATCAGCATCCCTCACCGGAGGGAGGGATCCCTCATCCCTCGCTTGTCACAGTCAGTAACCCTGGAGCCCATAGTTTATATTAGGGTCGCTGTTGGTGGTGCGCATTCTGTGGGCTTGAACGGTTTATAGTGACGTGTGTTCACCATTGTAGAATCAGACAGGGTGGTTTCACTGCCCTAAAAGTCCTCCGTGCTCTGCCTGTTCAGCCCTCCCCTGCCCTCCCCCAGCAGCCACTGATTTTTTTCCCTGTCTCCGTAGTTTTGCCTTTTCCAGTTGTCGTATAGTTGGAATCATACAGTCTGTAGCCTTTTCAGATTGGCTTGTTTTACTTAATAATATGCATTGAAGTTTCCTCCATGTCTTTTCATGGCTTGATAGCTCATTTCTCTTTAGCGCTGAGTACTATTCTGTTATCTGGAGGTACCACAGTTTATGTATTCATTCACCTTCTGAAGGACACCTTGGTGGCTTCCAAGTTCCGGCAACTATGAGTAAAACTGTTATAAACATCTGTGTGCATGCAGGTTTTGGTGTGGACATAAGTTTTCAACTCCTGTGGGTAAGTACCAAGGAGTGGGATTGCTGGCTCGTGTGGTGAGAGAATGTTTAGCTTTGTAAGAAACTGTCTTCCAAAGTGGCTGCACCGTTTTGCGTTCCCACCAGCAATGATGAAAGTTTCTGTTGCTTCACATTTTGGCCCCAGTTTGGTGTTGTCAGTGTTCAGAGTTTTTGCCATCCTGACACGTATGTAGTGGCATCTCACTGTTGTTTTACTTTGCATCTCCCTTGATGACATGTGAGGTTGAGCATCTTTTCATATGCTTACTTGTCATCTGTATATTTTCTTTGGTGAGGTGTCTGTTAAGATCTTTGGCCTATTTTTATCAGATTGTTTGTTTTCTTACTGTTGAGTTTTTTTTTTTTTTTCAAGAAATAGGCCTTTAGTTCCTTTATTTTAATATAAATTTATTTATTTATTTGTTTTTAGTTTTGGCTGCGTTGGGTCTTCATTGCTGTGCGCGGGCTTTCTCTAGTTGCGGCGAGCGGGGGCTACTCTTCGTTGCCGTGCGCGGGCTTCTCCTTGCGGTGGCTTCTCTTGTTGCGGAGCACGGGCTCTAGGTGTGTGGGCTTCAGTAGTTGTGGCATGTGGGCTTCAGTAGTTGTGGCACACGGGCTCAGTAGTTGCGGCTTGTGGGTTCTAGAGTGCAGGCTCAGTAGTTGTGACATACGGGCTTAGTTGCTCCACAGCATGTGGGATCTTCTCGGGCCAGGGATTGAACCCGTGTCCCCTGCATTGGCAGGCGGATTCTTAACCACTGCGCCACCTAAGAGTTCTTTGTTTATTTTGAGTAACAGTCCTTCATCAGATGTGCCTTTTGCAAATATTTTCTCCCATTCTGTGGCTTTTCTTTTCATTCTCTTGATATTGTTTTTCACAGAGTAGAAGTTTTAAATTTTAATGAAGTCCAGCTTATCAGTTCTTTCTTTGGTGGATCGTGCCTTTGGTGTTGTACCAAAAAGTCATCACTAAACCCACGGTCATCTGGGTTTCCTCCTGTGCTATCTTCTAGGAGTTTTATGGTTTTTTATTTTACATCCAGGTCTATGATCCGTTTTGAGTTCATTTCTGAAGGGTGTACGGTCTGTATCTAGATTCCCTTTTTTTTTTGCAGGCGGATATCTCTTGTTCCAGCACCATTTGTGGAAAAGACAGTCATTGCTCCCTTGTATTGTCTGTGCCCCTTTGTCAGAGACCAGTGGACTATACTTAGGAGGGTCTTGGGCTCCTTTTTAATGTTCTTTAACCTTCAACAAAAATGTTGTGGAAACGAAGGTATTGGCTGTTATTGCTTATACCGTAACAAAAGAATGAAGTACTTGACATGGGATTGATGTTTCCAGCGCTGGAAGATAGCAGTGTAGTGTTCACTGTTTGCAGTGTGCTTTATTTCCTTATTTGATCTATGAGCTCATTATCTTACTGACAAGGAGAGTAGGGTTTACACACATTGAGCGACTTGCCCACAGTCAGGTGGCGTTCCTTTCCTGATGTGATGGGACATACGATTTATCTAAAAATAAGTAGTAATAAATTGTATTGTATTGCATTCCAGCTCTGATCTCTGGAAGTGTATCCGTGGCTCTTTGCTAACTGGGTTCCCCCGCATTATTAGCGCAGTCTAATCCCACAGCCCCTGCTGGAGCGGCCGAAGCTTCCAGGGTCCTAAGGTGGGTCTTCTGGTGTCCCTCCTGGCCTGGCTTGAGCTGGCTGGTGGCTTGTCAGGATGAGCAGAGGACAGGTCAGGAAGGGATGGAGGAAGGAAGTGCTGGAAATGCGAAGAGGAAGAGGCGTTAGGAGCAGGAGGGGGAGATGCCAGAGGTCGTGGAAGGTCGAGTAGTCGGTGTCCGGAGTTACTGTAAATTCCTCTCTGTGGTGACAGTGGCTTCAATGTCTTACTCTGTGCAAAATCAGGCTGTGTCCGTCAGGATCTGGCCAGGAGACAGAAAACACACCCGCGAGTTGAACGGGGAGACGTTAGAGTGAAGGATCAGTAGCCAGACCAGAGGTGGCCCGCTGGCATGAGACCACTAACGGAACCCCAAGGAGGGAGCAGCGGAGGGGGCGGGGCCAGCAGCAGCCAGGCGGAGACTTAGAACCGAGAGCAGGCGGCCGTGGGGCTGCAGCCAGGGCTGCCCGGGAACAGGCTGCCGGGAACGACGGCCCCGAGGAGGATGCGGGCGCAGCCAGCCCCCGCCGCGTGGGAAGCAGCCCGACGGGAGCCAGCGCAGCCCCTGCCGGCGGAGCACCGTCTGCAAGGCCCAGCTCCGGTGTCCGACGCTGGCAGAGAGGTGTGGGCTTGGCGCTAAGAGGCGAGAGACTCTCGGACGCCTGGCTCAGCCCAGCATCTGGCGCCCTCTGCACACTCCATCTGATCTTCGCGCAACCGAGAACCTCAGCAGGGCGCCCCGCACGGCGCGCAGCTGTCCTAGGAGCGGAGATGCGCTCTCCCCTCCTTGCTGTTTGTTGTTGTTTGTTTAGGGGCTTTTCTGAGCAAATTCTGTCCGGCGCATTCTTTGTTGTGTGTGGCCGCGAGGTCTCGGCTTGGTTCGCTTAGAGGTCAGCTAGTGACTGGGCAGAGATTTCCTTCGATGCCTGGAGCCGGTCAGTCTCGGCCTTTGCCGAGGGGCCTGTGTGTGTGGAGCCTTCAGCGCTCAGCCAGGCAGCTGATGGCCCTGCTTGGGCCTCCACTCCTGCCGGTGCAGCCATAGCCCTGTGCGTGGGCACAGCCCTCCATGGCCTTGTGGATTCTGGGGAAACCTTGGAGCTTTTCACACCCCTAGTGGACTTCTCACCCCCCCGGCTTCTCCTTTTAAGCCGGCCTTGGCTGCCTGTGCCCCTGATCCCAGGCCTGGGGAGCGGCCACTGCCAGGACGCCCTCCCCATAGCGCCCTCTCTCTCTCTCTCTCTCTCTCTCTCTGTCTGTCTCTCTGTCTGTCCTTCTGTCTGTCTCTCTCTCTCTCTCTCTCTCTCTCGCAGCCCTAGGGTGGTCTTTAGTGGTCTCTGTGTTTATGATTGCTTCCATGTTATACTCGACAGCCCTTTGTATTAAATGTTCCCTTTGAAACTCTGGCACGCAGCCCTTCTATTCTGTATGCACAAAGGAAGCCAACTCTTAGAGGGGCTATACCACTGCGTTCAGTCACCAGCTGGTCTCTAAGTCCTATCAGTTCTCCGTCCAGACAGTCATCTTTTCAGGATGCTCCTTTACCAGGGCTTCGTCACTGTCTTCTTGGTCCTTTATACCCTAGCTCAGTCCAGATCTCGGCTTTCTGGGACCCCTTGGCTTTCGGGGACCCCTTACTCCTGTGGACGCCTGGAGGGAAACTGGCCAAAGAGAAGGCCCACTTTTCTACGCTTGCTCGTTCAGGTGGACACCTCTCTGCCTCTCAGGCTCTTTTATTATGCTGGTCAAGTGGGAGGTTTGCAGAGGGAATGCTCGGCACTTTGACCCCCTCCCAGTAACATCCAATGCTCTGACTCCTAGTGCACTGACCTGGGCAATGCTCCTGAACTGTTTCCTCGTTGGGGAGCTGTGGGATACTGGGCTGGGGGCTGGGAGCCCATCACTCGTAGACTTAACCGAGTGTATGACATTGTTGACGAGAGTTAAATAATGTTTATAAATGGATGCCTTTCCATTTTATTAAGAGTTTGTTAAGAGTTTGGGTGGGCTGCCCAGGGCTGATGTGGAGGCTCCCCGTTCATCAGGAGCCAGGTTCCTTCTGTGGTCTGTTGCCATCTTCCGCCTGTCTGTGCCTCCACATGAACTTGAAGATAGCCGCTCTGCAGGTGCAGATGGAGACAGCTTTCGTCTACACTCCAAACTGCAGGAGGGGGGGAACCTGCTGGAGGAAGGGGAGCCTGCAGGAGGTGGGGAGCCTGCAGGAGGAGGTGGGGAGCCTGCAGGAGGAGGGGGGAGCCTGCAGGAGGAGGAGGGGGGAGCCTGCAAGAGGAGGAAGGGGGGAGCCTGCAGGAGGAGGAGGGGGGGAGCCTGCAGGAGGAGGTGGGGAGCCTGCAGGAGGTGGAGGTGGGGAGCCTGCAGGAGGAGGAGGGGGGAGCCTGCAGGAGGAGGAGGTGGGGAGCCTGCAGGAGGAGGAGGTGGGGAGCCTGCAGGAGGAGGAGGTGAGGAGCCTGCAGGAGGAGGAGGTGGGGAGGCTGCAGGAGGTGGGGAGCCTGCAGGAGGAGGAGGTGGGGAGGCTGCAGGAGGTGGGGAGCCTGCAGGAGGAGGTGGGGAGCCTGCAGGAGGAGGAGGGGGGAGCCTGCAGGAGGAGGAGGTGGGGAGCCTGCAGGAGGAGGAGGGGGGAGCCTGCAGGAGGAGGAGGTGGGGAGCCTGCAGGAGGAGGAGGGGGGGAGCCTGCAGGAGGAGGAGGGGGGGAGCCTGCAGGAAGAGGAGGGGGGGAGCCTGCAGGAGGAGGAGGGGGGGAGCCTGCAGGAGGAGGAGGTGGGGAGCCTGCAGGAGGTGGGGAGCCTGCAGGAGGAGGAGGGGGGGAGCCTGCAGGAGGAGGAGGGGGGGAGCCTGCAGGAGGAGGAGGTGGGGAGCCTGCAGGAGGAGGTGGGGAGCCTGCAGGAGGAGGAGGAGGAGCCTGCAGGAGGAGGAGGGGGGAGCCTGCAGGAGGAGGTGGGGAGCCTGCAGGAGGAGGTGGGGAGCCTGCAGGAGGAGGAGGTGGGGAGCCTGCAGGAGGAGGAGGGGGGAGCCTGCAGGAGGAGGAGGTGGGGAGCCTGCAGGAGGAGGGAGAGCCTGCAGGAGGAGGAGGGGGGAGCCTGCAGGAGGAGGAGGTGGGGAGCCTGCAGGAGGAGGAGTTGGGGAGCCTGCAGGAGGAGGAGGGGGGGAGCCTGCAGGAGGAGGGGAAAGGGAGCGGCGCAGTCCCCGTAGAAGCTGCAGGAACTCTTTTGCTGCTCCTCAGTGTACAGGCCTCGTCACCTGACTGCACGCTGCTGCAGGCGGGGCTGGGAAGTGCGGCTGCACAGGCAGGTGTGCAGCCCAGATGTCCATCGCTGCTCAGAGGGGACTGTGGCTCTGGGCTCTGCCATGGGGGATGGGGCGGGGTGTTACCCACGTGGAAAGCCGCCCAAGACTCACGAAGCGAAAAAGCAGGTCACATGTGCGTATTTAATATGATCCCGCTTTTGTGTAACGTATTTCAATACCCCCCCAAATAAACCTAAGACATTTTAAAGCATACGTATGTTTGTATGTAAGTATATAGAAAAAATTAAAAGGAAACACTCCAAACAGAAAGTAGTAGTTACCTCAAGTTAGTAAGTGAATACTGGGAAGGGTCCAGGACACTATAATTTTATTTTGTGGTGTTTTGATTTTTTTGTTATGGGAATCTGAACATATTTTACTTATTTAAAATAATGCCTTTGGAGGAAAAATGAAAATTACTTTCTTAATTCTTTTAATGAGAACAAAGTGAGGATTGGTACTGGAAGCTGTAGTGGTATTTCTGTGGCATTGCTAATGACAGTTCATCAGCTATCCAGCCAGGAGAGTATTGGATTCCACAGACAGATCTTGTGCAGTTTTTCTAGTACAATGAGAGGAAGTTTTAAAATAGATTCTAAAAAATTCTGGAGAATACTAAAAAGGCCAGGTTAGGGCCCCATGATATAATTCCCTCTAAAAACAGCAGCTTTGATCTTCATCCCTTGTAAACAATGCCCTTGGGCAACATTGCATCTCTCTCTGCCGAAGCAAGAGGAAAGGAAGCAAACAATGGAGATAGAGTCAGCTGGTCTGGGGAGATGACACCACTCACAGGCAGAGGGGCTGGGGGCGGGCTGGGAAGGGCACTGGGCTCCTTAGCTCCCTACCGACTCGCTCTGCGCAAGGCCTTCCTTCTGACCACGTGCACTGAGCGCTCTCTGGGGGGCTCCGTGCTGCGTGCGGACCTGGAGACCCAGGCCGGTGGAGGTGCTAGGGGGAGCGGGGGAGAAGCGCTTGGGCGCTCCTGGAATAGGCAGGGCAGGGCTTCCCAGAGCTGGACGCAGTCTGTAAGACGGAGGTGGGGGGACACTGAGGTGAAGGAAACGGGAGCAAAGGAGCAGAGACACAAAGCAATGCCACCCCTTACTGTTCTTTGGTTTTGTATAGTTGCCAGGAAAAGTGAGAATATTCAGAGCTAAGTGGCCACTGCCAGAATCAGAAGTGTATGAAGTGCTTGAATCCCTTATTGATTAGTTTTGCTGTTTCTTCAGCTTTATAAAAATGGCTTTATAACACAGTCTTCTGCAACCTGTTTTGAGATCACTGAATATCATTTCAAGATTTATCCATGATACCATCTGCAGCTGCAGTTCATCATTCTAACTATGTAACATTCCATCGTGTGAGTGTACCACCACCACACACACACGCGTGTGCGCGCGCACACACACACAGAGCCATTAACAAAATGACTGATGATGCTTTGGTGAACATTCTCGCACACGTCTCCAGGCGTGTATATGAAGGCATTTCTCAGGGTCTATCCAAAGAATGGAATGGCTGGTTTGTATCAGGGCCGTGTGTTAAGCTTTTGGTCTCTGTATCCGTTCATATTGACAGTAGACAGGTCTCTGGAGCAGACACAGCTTTAATTACTGATGTACAATACGACAGTGGTTCCCCCGTGCCCAGTCCTTGCCCTGGACTGGAGCAGTGAGAACCGCAACGGGTATCACCCCTCAACTCCCAAAACAGGGATCCAGGAGATTATACATGTGCTGCCCCCTTCCCCTCCTTAAGGGGGAGAGAAACCGTTACTCTAAGCAAATCCTCTTTCTAGACAGGGGAAAAATCCTGGGTCTCTCCTCTCACCCTTTGCAGGGCAGGTGGGTGTCTCCAGGAGGGACATAAGATCAGCCTCTCTGGGAGGTGTTCCAGGCCTCATTCCTTTGAAATGTCAGTCTCACCTGGAGTTTTCACCATCTGTTTGGTCATAATTTAACTGCTGAGTCCCAGGACATGGAAACTTTTAGTACAGGTCCCAAGTCTCAGTAAACTTTGCTCAGAATGCTGTAACCGTGCAGAAACATGCTGTTTTCCTGACAGTCCCGTACCAGCTACTGTAAGAACTCAGATCGCTCCACATCCTTGCTGAAGCTTGCCTTCGTCAGACTCCTCCAGTTTTTGCCAATCTATTAGTTGTAAAATGGTATCTTGTTGCGGCTTTAGTTTGCATTCCCTCGAGCACAAAGTTTTGATTTCCTCTTTGTTGAGGGACCTACTGAAATCTTTGCCCATTTTTCTGTTGGTTGTCTTTCTCTCTAATTGGTAGGAGTTACAGATTTTGGCTCTTAACCTTTGCCTATTACAAGCGTTCCACGAATGCCCTCTCCATGTTCCATGTGCTGTGGCATTTTGATGAACAGAAGTTCTTGACTTTGATGTCGTCCAGCTTGTCAGCCTTTATCTTGCACTTTTGACATAACACATTCACTACTACCCTGAGGACAGAAAGATTTTCTCCTTTTTTTCCCCTAAAATTTTTTGGAGTTGATTTTTGTGAATGGAATAAGGTGGGTGGCAAGTTAATTTTTTCCTCTATGTGGACGACCAGTTGTTGGAGCACTAAATTCAGGCTCTCACGAGGCCCAGTGGTGCCCTCTGCTGTGTGCTGTGTGTTCACATATGTGGGTGTCAGTTCTCTGTCCTCCACTGTCAATACCCTAACTGCACTTTACCTCCAAAATTGTACCTTTGGTAGTAAGTCTTCGTATCTGATAGGCCGAATCACCTTATCTGATCTTGGCTTTGCTTGAGCCTTGCTCTTTTTTGAGCCTTGCTCTTTCATATAGATTTTACAATCAGCTAATAAATTCTCCAAAAAAAAAAAAAATGTTATAGACTTTTTTATTGGGACAACTGACATATGTAGGATATTGAGTCTTCCTATCCATGAAAATGGTACCTCTCTTCATTTATTTAGGTTTTCTTTCTTTTCTTTCAGTAAAATTTTATAGCTACCTTCATAAATGTTGTTAATTAGATTTTTTCTTAGATTATTTGGCCAGATTTATACCTAGGTACCTTATACGTTTTATTACTATTGTAAATGGGTACCTACTTAAAAATTGTAAATGTTAACTTTTGTGATATATAAAAGTACAATTGATTCACTGCTTTCTTTGTGCAGCTGCCTTGCCAGGATTACTTCTGTTTGTATTCGTTAATACTTGTCATCATGAATGGATGTTGAATTTTAGCCTTTCTTTTTTGGTTCTTTTTGTGTTCATTGAGACAGTCAAATGGGCTTCCTCCTTTAAAATGCTAACGTGGTATATTACACTGATAGAGTTTTGAATATTGAACCATGCTTGCATTCCTGAGATAAGCCTAACTTGTGCTTATCTTTTTATATGCTAATGGGTTTGGTTTGCTAGTATTTTTGTAGAATTTTTGAATCTGTGTTTATGAGTAAGACTGTCTTATAGTGTTCCCTTCTCTCATTGTTTTTGTCTGGTTTTGGTATCAAGTTTATTCTAACCTCATAAAGTTATAAAATCAATGGTGGCATTTTTCTCCCCCTTTTCCTCCTCTTCTTCCTCCCTTTCTTCTTTTTGGTGTATTGAATCTCTTATTTAAAAACTCTATTAGAGATGAAATCTGTTTAGTCTGTTATTAACATAGCTACACAAGCTTTCTTCAAGTCAACATTTTCTGTCCTTTTATTTAAACTTTTCCATTTCTCCATGTTCTAGGATTGTTACTATGAGTGGCAGGTAGTTGGATGTTTTTCCTGATCCAATTTGACATTCTGAGATTCAAGAGTAAGACCGTATTGACATTCTGAGATTCAAGAGTAAGACCGTAATAAATTGGCAAATTTAGTCCATTTATATTTATTGGGATTACTGGCATTGTAGTATTGGTTCCATGATGTTACTGTGTACTTTCCGTAAGTCTGTTTTTTCCTAGGCTCTCTCCTCCTTTCCTGCCTTTGTTTGTGTGTTTTGTTTTCAAGGCTGTTGTTGGTTTTCTTGCTTTCTTCATCACCTCCTTTATTGGCTTGGAAGTTATGCCACACACCTTGTTTCTGTCTTTTTAAGGTTTTCACTCTTGATGACTGCCTGGCTCTTTATTTATTGAATAAACAAACATATTCCTTAATTTTCTGTCTCGAGTTGGATGTCCTTTCCTACATAGTCACCCTTTTCTTCCTTGAGCAGGACACCCAGTCTTGGCTTCTTTCTCGAGAAGGTGATTCACTGTGACCAGGAGCCCTTCTTCAGCTCCCACATGTTATTCCAGAGTCACCACTCTGTGTTTGTCCAGTGTCTTGTTGGAAATAGAATTTTGTTGATTTTAAAATTGATTTGATTTTGGGCTTAGAATTCTTCCTGATATGGAGAGTTTTGTAGGAACCAGATCTCACAAGTTGTGCTCGTTACTTAGCTGTTGTCCCTCAGCCCCAAGCCCGCCTTCTGTGATGGGCTCTGGGACGGGGGTCTGTGCCCTCTTCCCCTTGCCAGCTGGGTCACCACCTGGCTCTGCTCCCAGCGGCCAGGCGAGAGGAGGAGGGTCCTGCAGTTTCTCCTGCCGCTGCTGCTGAGTCCAGTTTGCGGTTTCCCCGCCTTGCCCCGGGGCCTTGTCACCCCCCCAGACACCAGCCGTTGCCTGTGTCCCCCTCTGAGGTCCGAGTTCCGGGTCCCACCTGCCCCTCATCTGGCTGCAGAGTTTAAATAAGTCCTCCTCTTCCCATACTGTCCCAGCCCTGGGGGTGCAGCCGCTTCCCGTCCTGGCATCTTGGAGTCTCTTTCTGCCCTTTCAGTTCTCTGATTCCTGCTTAGCAGTTCTTTGTGGGAAATTCTCTGTTGAGCAGTTGGTATGGTTTTTCTTTGTGACTGATATGGTGGGAGAAGTAAGTATGTCAGCTGGAAATCCTACTCGGCTTCTCTTGGGCAGGTCTTCAGATGATCTGGTCTCTGTTTTAAGCTAAACAGCATCCTTGGTTAATTTGTTCAGTAAGTGCTTACTGAGCACCTGCTGTGTGCCAGGCACTGTTGAGGGGGGACACAGCCCTTGCCCCACTGGGGCTTCTGGTCTAGTGTTTACACCCTTAAGTTAGGAGTTTCTGGTTCTGACTGTGGTGCAATGAGATCTGGGTCTGGGCCCTGCTGGCCGTGTGGGCCCGAGCAGACCCTTCACTGGCTGCCGGGTTCTCATCTGTAGGTTGAGGAGGCTGGACTGGCTGGTCCAGGTCACTGCTTGTGCTAAAATGAGACCTCTCCCTGGGCGGTGGGCAGGCGGGCAGGTGGCAGCGGCCCGGTTCTGCCCGCACTCCATCTGCTGGCTGTTTCTCCTCTCGAAGGCTTCCCTCAGGGGCCCTCCGCCCTCCTGTTCTGAGTTGACCGTCCAGAGCAGGGTTCAGGAGCGCGAAGGGCTCACGCTGAGGTCCATGCCGGCTGCTGGCCCTCGTACGGGGCGCTTGCGGGCAGAGAGGCGGAGCTGGGGCAGCCCTCAGCCCTCCCCTTCGCAAGCAGTTGAGATGAGTTGTTTGCGATTTAAGAAGTGGAGTTGACTTTGAAGAAAGCGGATTTGTAGCCATTTTTGCCTAATCACTACTGTTTAGCTCTGTCTGGGGAGAGTGAGTGATGTAGTGCCAGCAGGGGGCGCCAGATCAGCGGGGATTTTCCAGCAGTTTATTGATGTACAGCCGTCTTCATACACCAGGGTGGGGGGCAGGGACTCTCGCTGAGGAGCAGCCGGGTAAGAGCTGAAGCTTCTCCCTGTTGGTGAAGTGTCTCCACGGGGTCGATTCACACCTCTGTAGGCGTTATTCCTTCTCTGAAGTCCCAGTCCCGCAACGCGCCCGTGCGCGGCCACGTGCAGACGGCTGCTTTCCTTCCGGCCGCGTGGACCCCCCGGTCCCCAGTGACGGGCTCCCTGTTACTGGGCACCCAGGTCCCCACGCAATTTTGCTCTTGTGCGTTCTCTGAGCAAATGCCACCCGGCCAGGCAGGTGGTCCCAGGAGGGAGCACACGCAGAGCAGAGGCCCCTGCTGCTCCCGCGGCTTCCAGGCAGCTGGGGAGATGGTGCGGGGGGTGGGGCGAGGGTGCTGGGGACCTGTGGTTCCGGTTCCTGCTGAGAGTGGAAGCCTCGGGACCCCCGCCCCCCAGCAAGGGGCTGAAGGGGGCTCGCTCTTGAAGGGACGCCCCGTGCGGCGAGGAGGGGGCCTGGGGCGGGGGTGAGGGTCTGTAGAGAGATCGCTGGGTTCCAGGTACATTTTACACATAGACTCAGCTTTGGGCATATTTTTTGAAAAAGACATTTCTTAGACAAATCTTTCTCGAGAATATGTCAAATTTAGTAACTTGCCGAAAAGGCCCCGCAGTGAGCAGAGGGTGCTGCTCCCGGGGGTGGGGTGGGGGGCGGAGAAGGAGGGACTTGGACACAGAGGCGGGGAAGGGTGTGGGTCTTGACAAGGCCTGAGTGGGTTTATCGGTGGTCACAGAGCAGCCCTGTGGGGCAGGGCCTGGGCGCCTGTCCGCAGGAGCGGAAGCACAGCTGGAGCCACAGGCTCCCCCAGCTCAGGGCCGGGGTGGGCCTCTCGGAGGCCAGGCTCCGAGCCACACTCGCGCTGGAAACAGGCTTTTCCTCAGCTTTCGAGAGGCAGCGTGACGGGTCCCCCGGGCCCATTTGGGGACAGGCAGGTCTTCTGTGCAACTTGATTTCTCAGAGGCATCCCGGCCGAGCCCCAGCCCGGACGCAGCTTCACCTCTGCACGGCTCTGTGGCCATTGTCCCTTTCAGAGTGACGCTCTCGAGCCCGTGAGGGTCTGGCTGCGGCCGGGCACCCTCACTGCCTTCTTCCCTCCAGTGTCCCCCGCCTGCCCTTAGCCCCAGCTCCACGGCAGCCCCGTGGGGCGTCTGTGTTGCCCTCTGTGCTCCCAGCACCCTCTGTGTCACCCTTGTTTTCCCCCACCGGCCTGGGGACTGCGGGTGGGCAAGCCGGCGGCACAGCACCGCCTGGTGTGGACACGCGGAGACGGAGGATGCGCTTGCTGGGACAGTGTGCACACGGCTTCCCTCTTGGGCTCCCGCTGGGATGCTAGGGTTTGATGAGCACACGTGGTGACGCGGTACTACGTCCCGGGAGCCTTTTGCTGGTGGTGACGATGCATCTGAGATGGAGCCTTGGCTGTTCTCTGCGTCTTCTCTCCCTGAGTCAGCTCCTTTCTCCCTCTGTCTCCGCCGCTCTCTGTGTCTTCCTCCCTCCCTCTCTTTCCCTGTTAGTTCGTTCTGGATCTTTCTCTCCCTCCAGCTTGCTCTGAGGGGGGTGGTGTCTGCGAGGTTGGCCGTGCAGAAACTTAGCCCAGAGAGCTTTATAAGGGAGTGCTGCAAGGTTTTGTCTTTCTGCAAGATGCCCGGGTCCCGGCGCAGGTGGGGAGCAGAGAGAGCCTGAGGCCTCGCAGTCTTTAGAAACTCGTAGCTTCCCTTATGCCTGAAGCCGGTCACTTAGGATTTTGAGTACCCAGGAAGTCAGAGATTTTCAGCTGTGATGCTTTTTATTTTTAAAATGTGATGACATTTGCTGGAACCACATTTGGGGAGATGTCTGGCATAATGACAGTGAATTAATTCTGGTCATTTCCCAGAGAAAGAATAAGATGTTTTAATGGCTGGTTATTTCATGCACTTGGGTTGGTTTGGTCTTCAGACACCAGCTGAATGTCTAGAGATTCTTTAATTTCCTAAAATGCTTCTAAAATTATGTGAAAGCACGAGCTTGCTGAAAACCAGCCTTTATATTACTAATGATTTCCTCCGCCCACTTGTGCTTTCCTATACATGCGCACATGTTTTTCCGTTGCCCTTGGATGAGGAGTTTGAGGCTGGGATTGTCCTCTGGACACACAGTTGGAAGTGGCACAGCAAACGCTTGGGGGCCCTGGGATGACTCTTTTTTTCAACTTTGCGTTTTTGGTTGTGGTGACTCGTTCGTAATGTGAGGTTGACCTGGACGACCTTGAGGCCTCCTCTCCTCTGGTCTCTCCAGGCGGTGTGTCAGGCAGAACTAGTGTCTCCTCGCAAGAAGGTAACGACGTCTTTTTCTCGTTTTAGGGCTCAAAGTTTGGGCGGGGCATTGGACTCCTGCCACCGGCTCAGCGTACCTCCGCCCGGAGATCTTTCGGGAGGTCCAGGAGGCTGAGCCTCACCCGCTCCCTCGATGATCTTGAGGTAACTTCATTTCAGGGTTTCTTCTTTCATTCTCCAGGTTTTAAAAGATGATACAACTGCATCTCCTTTGAATCCCACCCATTTTCTACCGCCTCTCCCTCTCCTGTAAACTCAATCTTCAAGTGGGGCTTCTATGCACACCCGGCCCCTCCCCTGCCCCACCTGCTCCTGCCCCGTCCGGACCCTCTTCCTCTGCTCCTTGGTCTACAAAGCATCACGGTGTGTCCCGTCCTCTCTTACATGCCAGATGCCGTAATAGACACGAGAACCCTCTGGGGGCCTGTCATTGCCTGTTACCAAACCAAACTTGGGTCCGTTTGCGCAACACACAGAAAAGCTAATCTATTGACACTGGGTTGTGGGGAAGGAAAGTACAGGCACCAGACAAGGAGAACGGGTAGCTCATGCTCAAAAGACCCAAACTCCCCAATGGATTTCAGGGAAGGGCTTTTAAAGACAGTGTGAGGTAGGGGGTCATGGGGTATGTGATCAGCTTGTGCACAATTCTCTGGTTGGTTGGTGGTGAGGTAACTGGGTGGTGTTTCAGGAATCTCAACCATCAACCTTCCAGCCGGTTGGGGGGTCTACGTGCTGTTGGGCAGCCTGCATAACTTCTTCCACCTGGTGGGGGTTTTAGTATCTGCAAAACAGCTTAAGGACATGGCTCAGGATGTTATCTGGAGCCCTTGAGGAGGAACTGGAGGTCCTTGACACTGTTCAGAACTATTATGGTTTTGTCTTGCTTGACTGTTTTCTTTTGATTCTGCATTTTCTCACTTCTCTGGTTAAATTTGCTGTTTGGAATTTGGGGAGGGCCTAGGAGGCTAAAGCTTTTCTACAAACAAGAGGTGGGGGGAGGCACTGGGGGATGCGTCCCCAGGAGGCCCCCCAGGGTCCTGCTCCATTTCATACCCACTTTATTTTTTTTTATTATTAAAAAAAATTAATTAATTTATTTATTTTTGGCTGCATTAGGTCTTCATTGCTGCACGTGGGCTTTCTTTAGTTGCGGTGAGCGGGAGCTACTCTTCGTTGTGGTGCGTGGCCTTCTCATAGCGGTGGCTTCTCTTGTTGCGGAGCACGGGCTCTAGGTGCGTGGGCTTCAGTAGTTGTGGCATGCAGGCTCAGTAGCTGTAGCTCGCGGGCTCTAGAGCGCAGGCTCAGTAGTTGTGGCACACGGGCTTAGTTGCTCCATAGCATGTGGGATCTTCCCAGACCAGGGCTCGAACCCGTGTCCCCTGCATTGGCAGGCAGATTCTTAACCACTGCGCCACCAGGGAAGCCCCATACCCCCTTTAAATGTATGATATTGATCCACATGTATCGAGAGTATCCTCTTGTGTGGTCCTCTTCTTTGATCTGTAATCCTTAAAAAATTAATAGACTTTACTCTCAGAGCAGTTTGGGGTTTACAGAAAAGTTAAGCAGGAAGTACAGAGAGTTCCCATGTGTCGCTATGCTGGATACATGATTATTAGTTTAGGTTGCATAACGTGCATGGAGGCCACTCCTTGTGCTGTACATTCTAAAGGTTTGGACAGATGGATTGAGGTCACGCAGCCACCATCATAGTGTCACACAGAGCAGTCTCACTGCCCTAAAATCCTAGGTGCCCCGCCTGGTCATCCCTCCCTGCTCACCCTGGACCTTGGCAGCCGGGGTCCTTTCACTGGTTCATTTTGTGTGTTTTAAAACTTTACACAGATGTAATCGTACTGCATGTCTTATTCTGCCACTTTTATAATATTGTATTATGCTTTCAAGCTTTACCTTGTAGTTTTAGTTTATTTTACTTGTTATGTAGCATTCCATTATGAATATGTCACAAATTTTTATCCATTCTGCTATTGCCGGCCACGTGATAGAAGGTTGGGAACAGACCTCCCTGAGCGGAGCGGCAGCGGACAGTGTCATGCAGGTGCCCACGTGCACAGCCAGGGCTGTGAGAGCGTGTTCTGGGGAGTCAGTTGCTGTGACAGTCTCGGCCGAGCCTCACCCAGGCTCTGGTCGCCAGCAGGACCAGGGGCCTTGCTACCCTGCTCACCGACACTTGGTACTGTCAAACTGAAATTTTCCCTGTTTCAATAAAATGCCAACTCATTTTAATTTGCATTTCACTGATTGTGAGTGAGGCTGAGCATTCCATCACGGGCTCTTTGGCTGTTCAGGTTTTCTCTTTTTTGAATTAGTAGCCTATTCATGTCCTTCTTGTAGTTTTAAAATTTTTATTTTATTTTATTATTTTTAAAATAGATTTTGTAGTAGTTCTTTACATTTTGCGGATACAAATACTTTGTCAGATAAAGGTTTCGAAAATATGTTCTTTGTGGCTTTTTTCTGCCTTTGTCTAGGGTGTCAATAGATACATATTTTAATTGTAGTAAATTAGAACATAGAATTTACCATTTTTAAGTGTCCAGTTCGGGGCAATAAGTACATTCACATCATTTTGCAACCATCACCCGTCAACTCCGGAAGGCTCCTACCTCCTACAGCTGAATCTCGGTGCCCGTCACTCACTCACTCACTCCCCCTCCCCTCCCCCAGCCCCTGGCACCCACTGTCCTACTTTCTGCCTTCAGGAATTTGACTTTCGTGTCTGGCTTTTTTCACTTAGTAGAGTATCTTTGCGGTTCACCCATGTTGTAGCAGGTGTCAGAATTTTTTTCCTTTTTAAGGCTGAATAATATTCCACTGTATGGATGGACCACATTGTGTTTATCCATCTGTCTGACGATGGACACTTGGGTAGCTCCCACCTTTTGGCTAATGTGGCTAATGCTGCTGTGAGTACGAGTATGCAAATATCTGTTTGAGTTCACTAATGTTTTAAAAATTAACCATAATTTCTTACAAACTCAATAACAATTATCTGGAATAAATTGACTTTGGGATTTTTTTTTGCTTAAAACAGTGAGTTAATTGTGTTCTGATGCTAAGCTGGAATCTTTGGCTGTTAAGAGCTAGAAAGGGCCTCGAAATCACCTCATTATCCAGATGAGAAGGGGAACGGATTCCAGAGGGTTTTCAGAGAGTCCTGGGTGGGTTTTGGGGCAGCGGGGCACATGGTACTGGGAGGTGGGAGCGGGAGCAGCCGTGGGGCAGCCCTGGGGGGCCCTGAGGCTGGAACAGGCCCCTGCGCAGGGCCTCAGGGCTCTGGGGTTCCGAGAAGGGGGGTCCCCGCCAAGCCTGCATTCTCCCTTTGGGAGTTTGGCCAGGTGTTGTCTCTGCATCGTCCTGGGAGAAGGGTCTCTGCAGGGGCCTGAGCCCCGGGGGACCAGGAGCCAGCGCGTGTGGCTTGGTGGTGGCTCGAGGTCTGCTTCCGGACAAGCGCTCCAGGCCCTGCAGTCACCATTTACGTCTCGTCATGACAGACACCAGGGGTCTGCTGTTATCTGCGTGGCTGATTGAGGGCAGGCCGGACCTCCCCTGCCCTTTCCCTCTGAGTGTCCCCATTCCATAGATGAGAAGCCGCGTGCAGGCACAGTGTTCTTTAGACCACGGACTGCAGAGCATGCGATCTTTCTATCACCTGTGAACCTCTTTTGTCAAAATAGTACGTTAGAGACATGAGATTCAATCTTTGCTACCTTTTTGCCTGAAGATTTCAAGATGTAGAAGCACAGATAACTTTAACACTTGCCTTTGGGAAGCCTGTTGAACGCCCTGTCTGTCTGTTCTTCCCTGTGTCCCACACTCTTCGGCTAGGCGGCCTCTGGGCCATCCCTGTTCCTGGGCCTCACACCCTTGTTTGGCCTCCTCCTCAGAGACACCAGCTTTCACATCTTGCCTTTAATTGTCCCTGCCGGGGCCTCTGCATGCCGCTGCCACCAGCCCGACTCCTCTGCACGAGGCCAGCTCCGAGTCCAGTTCCTGGGCCCTCGGGACACCGTGTCTTAGGTTGGGCCTCCTGGAGCAGACTCAGACGGAGGGCCCTCTAAATGCTGGGCGAGGAGGAGGACCCAGGAAGGACCACACAGAACGGGGCGATAAAATGGTGAATGTATCAGTCAATCCAAATGAGTGGTGACTGTGTAAAACAAGAAGAATTGTGTTTTGTTTGGTTTGAAAGTACATGAAATGAAATTACAGCCCAGCAGGATGCGCACCGGCAGAGGGGAGTGGAGGTCAGGTGTTTCTGGGCGCTTATCTCCACTAGGAAGAGGATAAAGGTGTGATTAAAATTTGAGTTTTATAAGGTAAGGATGCATGTCGTAATCTCCAGGGTAGCCCAAGACAATAAAATAATAAGTACATTTTAAATTAATAGAAGGAAAAAAATGGAATAATAAAAAATATTGAATTTGAAAGAAGGTGAGACAGGAGGAAAGGAGAGACAAAGGGCGAAGAGCAGGAAGGACGAGTCGGCAGGCTCCGTGAGGGGGTTCAGTCCAACTGTGCTGGTAGTTACATCAACGGTAAAGGGGTCAAATATCCCAGTTAGAAAGGAGAGACTCAGGCAGCATTAAAAGTCTGGTTATGCTGTTTGCTAGGGACACGTCAAATGGAATGAATGGAAGAATGGAGGAGGAGACACTGTGCAGTACTAATCAGAAGGCTGGTAGCGGGGCCGCACTGATCTCAAAGCGGTCTCCCAGGCAGAGCGCCCCACAGATAGACAGGGAGCCTTCGTCATGGTGAGGCGACAGGGAGCTGCAGTTCTAAATTTTGTTTGCATTCAGTTACACAGTCTCAACATGTCTACAGCAAAAACTGACAGAAGTAGGAGCAGAATAGGACTAATCTGTACTCACAGTAGGAGATTTTTTAGCTCCTTGCTCAGTAACTGGCAGATTGAGCAGGAAAAGTTCAGTAAGAGGTAAAGGATCTGACCAGCCTGACCTGCTGAACTCACGTGTGCAGCACCCAGTAAATTCATCCTTCCCTCCCCGTGGAACATGCAGGAAAGCTGACCATGTGCTGGGCCGTAAAGCAAGTCTCAACAGATATGGATGTCTCTTCACCCAGAGTCTGTCCTTGGCCGCAGGCAGGTGTAGCAGAAACCAGTGGCAAAGAGAAGACACCGCACTCAGGTCCAGAGTGAGAGGCTGAGTGATCTAGAGTTCAAAGAAGAATCACTGTGGAAATTAGAATATATTTTAGATGATAAAGAAAATACATCTAAGCCTGTGGGATGTAGCTAAAACTGAGCTTAGAGGAATATTTGTAGCTTTACGAGCGGATGTTAGACATGAAGGAAAGTAGGAAGTCACCACAAGAGGTTAGAAAAAGAGCTGTAAAACAGACACAAAGGAAGTAGAAGCTGGACAATGATGAAGGTCAAAGCAGAAATTAATGAAACAGAAAACTATCAAAACAATCAGTAAAGCGGCGTTACTTCCTAACTCATTTTATGAGACCTCCAAAACCTTGGCACCAAAACCTGAGAGACACCTTAGAGGAAAGGAGGGTTATGGGGCAGCTCACTGGTGAGAGAGGTAGAAGGTCGTAAACTACATCATGTCTTCTGGATCCAGCTGTTCATGTTTGTTCTAAAGACAGCGTTTTTTTAACATTTGAAAATCAGTCAGTGTAATTCACCACATTAACAAAGTAGAAAAATCATATATCATCTTAACAGAAGCAGGAAAGACATTTGGTAAAATTCAATATCTGTTCATGGTTAAAAAAAAACCTTAACAAAATAGGGATTAAGGGGAACGTCCTTAACCTGATAAGGATATAAAAAAGCCTATAGCATGTGTCAGACTTAAGCTTTCCCTTTGAGATCGAGCGAGGAAAGATGTCTGCTGTTACCATTTCCATTTAAATGTTTACTGCAAGTCCTAGCCAGTGTACTAAGAAAGTAGAACAATGGAAGTTAAAAAACTTGCAAAGGAAAATGACAGTGTGATTATTCTCCCATGATGTGATCGTAACATGGAAAAATCCAAAAGAATCTATGGATTCTTAAGATTAATGAGTAAGTTTAGCAAGGTTGCTGGATATATGGTCACTATACAAAAATCAGTTGTGGACACAGTTTGAAAATGACATGTAGATTCAATGTAATTTTAACCAAAATCCCAACTGCTGTTTTGTGGAACTTAAGATGATTCTAAAAATTTTGTGGAAATGCAAAGGGCCAAGTGTAGCCAAGATATTCTTGAAGAAGAATAAGGTAGGAAGACTTCCTCTATGAGCTGCCGAAACTTATTATAAAGTTAGAGAAATGTGAAACTGTGGAAGTGGCGGCACACAGATAGATGGATAGACAGATAGACGGTGGAGTAGGAGAGAGAGCAAGAAACAGACCCAGCACCTGTGGACGTCGGGCCGTGTGTGCAGAGCAGGGGTGAGTGTGGTCTTTTCAGTGGTGCTGGGCTAAGTAGGGGTCTACACGGAAAAAAAGAGTGCAAGAGAACCTGATTCTCCCTTACGCTGTGCAAGCACAGTTAATCCAGCTGTGTCGCAGATCTCCCTGGGAAGGGCAAAACGCGAGTTAGTAGGGGATAAAGTAGACGCACATGTCCGTGGTGGTGGGGAGGGAAAGACTTTTTAAGCTGAACACAAAAAGCACAAACCATAAAGACCAAGGCTGACTCTGACTCAGCGAATGCTTGGAATCTACGTTCACACGAGTGCACCTTCCCTCGAGGGCAAGGACGGGGGGGACACGAGTGCGGCGACCCACGGAGGCTCCTTACAACACCTACCAAAGCAAAGCGGGCAAGAGATTCAAACAGGCCTCTGATGAGAGATGATCCACAGTGGCAAATGCAGCCCTGGAGAGGCTTCCAACCACATTAGTTACCAGGGGGGCAAATTGCAGCCAGTGAGGTCCACATCCCAGGAGGTCTGGTGGAAAAGACCGGCGGACGGCGTGAATGTTGGTGCAGACGTGAAGCAGCCGGACTCTTGCCAAGCACGGGGGAGTGTTCGCCGTTACTAGGGACACTGAAGACACAGGTGTCCCGAGACTCAGCATCCCTCGTGTCTGAGACGGCGTCGTGTGGACCAGGAGACAGGCAGCAATTCAAGGCAGCGTGTCGTGAGGCTCCCAAACGAGGCCACCTCTCCTACCACAGTGTGATTGGCTCGTGCTGGAATGCCCCGCGGCTGCCTCGTGGTGTGCAGGTGTCACGGGAGCAGTTGGACACCAGAGAACGCGTCTGCACAGTTCCATCTGTGTGGCTGTGGCTCGTGGTGGTGTGTCCAGTGCAGAACCGTGGAGAGAAGCGGGGACATGGCTACGCTTTCCCTGTGACTTGGTGGGGCTGCGTCGCGGGGGGCGAAGGGGGAGGGAGGGGAGGGGAGCTGGTGACAGGTGGGGGGAGGCGGGGTGCGTGGGGGGCGTCCTCCCTGGAGGGCTCTCGAGACGGGAGGTGTGGGAGCGTCGGGTGGGTTTCTGTGAGTTTTGGTCGTGATCACGCGGATGGTCACCAAGGAGGGCGGAACCCGAGAGGCGGGGCAGGAAGAGTGCAGTCTGCACTTCAGGCCCGCCTCTGCCTGCCGCGTGTAGAGCCAGTCTCAGAAAGAGGGCCTTGCGTTTGTGGGACATCTTCAAGGCGCCCAGGGCCTCGAAGGGGGGCCCGGGTGCAGGGGTCCCAAGCTGAGCAGTGCAGGCCTAAAAGGGAACAGTGCCCCAGCCCAGTTTCCGGGAGCTGTCCCTCCCCGTCACCCACTGGAGGCCGTTGACCCGTGTTGTGCGTGGAGCTGGCTGAGCCACTGCTGACCGTCGGCAGGGGTTTGTCCGCGCCTGCTCCCTCCGTCAGCCTGTGCTGGCTGCTCTCACCGGAGCGGGCCCAGGGGTTGTTGGCAGGACTGGCAGTGCCTGGCCTGGACAGCAGGGGGCGCTGAGGCCATGCGGTTCCCTCCCTGGCCACTTGTCCAGACTTCTCTGCTCTGGAGGGAGGGGGGCTTTGGGGGGTGGGGGCTTCGCCTGGTCCCTCTGATGCCGAGGCTGAGGGCGAGTGAGCTGCTTTACACCAGCTCCCTGAGCTATGCTGGGCTGGCCCCTGAGACTGACCCCCTACAGCAAAGGCAGCAGGACCCCGAGCTGGGCCTCAGACCTCAGACTGAGAGCCCAGTTGCCGGCTGTGGCCACTTGTCTGATTTGGTTCACTCCTTCCCACCTCTGGCTCACCTCTGGGACACTCTGGGCGATTTACAGAAGTCCCATTATCCAGGGTGAAATCTACTCAGACATTTCAAAACAAGCTCTTTTTACCCATTTCTTTCTTTTGCTGTTTTGCTATTTCTAGGGGAATTTAACTTTGAAGTTTTTGCTTATTTTTTTTTTTTTAATTTTATTTAGTTTTTTTTTTTTTGGCTGCACTGTGCAGTGTGTGGGATCTTAGTTCCCCAACCAGGGATTGAACCTGCACCCCCTGCATTGGAAGCGTGGAGTCTTAACCACTGGGCCGCCAGTGAAGTCCCGGTTTTTGCTTATTTTGGTTTGTCATATGCTAGTCTACTCTTTAAACTATTTACATAGGAAATTATCTTAATTCTCTTTAAGATCCTATTAACTCAGGAGCATATACTAGGTTTTCTCAGTACCTTGAGTGTCTCCTCATTCAGTGACTGTTTTTTGAATGCCTACTGTGTGCCGACGTAATTCTGGCTCTGTGGACAGCACTGGACAAAACTGACACCAACCCCTGCCCTGGAGGAGCTGACCTCCCAGCAGGGATGGATGGACGTGAGGGGCAGGAGGTGGGGCACAGGTGCTGCAGATGGGCAGGGCAGCTTCAGGGTTTAGAAAGGGTCCCTCTGGCTGCTAAGCCAAGAGTGAACAGTAGGGGTGTTGGGGCGGGAAGGGGGACAGTTAGGATTACCCTTTGGGCCACGTGGTGGTCCAGGTGAGGGGAGGGGTTGGGGAGTGGGGGGCTTGGGCCAGGTAGATGACGAACGGTCAGACTTCTCACCTCGGATCAGGGATGGAGGGCAGCGCTGTGGGGAGACTCGAGGGCCCCCGCCCACAGGGGTCACAGCCGAGGTCCTGAGGCGGCCGTGGGAGGCCTGGGGTGAGGAGCTGGGAGGGCAGGTGAGGCCGCGTTTCCTGAGCATCTCCCCACGGCAGTCACCATGGTCACTGTGGACCCTCCTCTGGTTGTGCCTTTTACCCACTTAGCCTCGGGAAGTCTGGGCATCCCTGAGCGGGGGTGCTCTGGCCCTCGCCGGCCTCCTCGCCCTCGTGAAGGGGCGAGGGGCCGGGCAGGCTGACGCAAGCCTGTCTCTGAGCTTGTCTGCGCTCATGTCCCTTGGTTACTTTGAACCTTGAGTAAAGCGTGGGTCTGTCCACTCCAGGCCCGACTGTGCCCAGGGCTGGGCGGAAGCCTCGGGAAGCCCTGGTGGGTCCAGGGTGTTAAGGAGAATGTGCCCCCCCTCCCAGGACTGGCGTGGGCCGGGGGATGGTGACTGGTGAGAGGCTCCTGGGGAGACAGGTGACTCTGCAAGGAACCCAGAACGAAGAAGGAGCTCTTTGGCCCTGAGACCCCACCTGCGGCCCCCAGCCCTGGGATGCAGCTCGCCAGGGTCCCCACTCTGCCTGGTTCCCCAGTTCCCGCTGGACGCCCTCCCTCCCTCCCTCTCATCTGCCCGTTCTGGCCGGAGCCCTCCCCAGCATACTCCCCGAGCTGCCCTGACCCCGCTCCATGCACCCCACAGGCACTCTCGTGCCACGTTAGCTCAGGACGGACCCCCGGGCAGGCGCGGCCCCAGGGAATAGAGGCCTCTGGGTTCCTCCAGCTGCGGGACTCTCCCGCGGGTGCTGTCGTCGGGCTTCTGGGCCGGGGTGCCCCCAACACCCCCCTGCTTTCCGGCCGTTTGCTCTCTTGTGGAGGTGCCAACAGCGTGGCTGGCCTCAGCTCACAGAGGGGGCCGTCCTGTCAAGGCCGAGCTGGGCAGCTCCACGCTGTCCGCTGCCACCAGCCTTTTCTTCTCCTGCCCGAACCAGCACTTGCTGGGTTTGTCAGGGGCTGTGCTGGGCTTTGTGGCCCCGGGTCTGAGGCCGCCGCCCCCTGGCCCCGGGTCAACACTCCCACCAGAGTAAGGAGGATGCAATGGTGGGTGTGGCTGGTGCTCAGAACGTCCTGGTCACTTGTTCCAGGAGCTCCGGGAACCTCTCTTTCCCCAGGAAGTGAGCCGGGCTCTGGGCTGCCCAGGACACCATCTAGTACCGGGGAGTCTGTGGCCAGATTCTCGCCCCACCCCTTCCTCTCCTTGCCTTACGGACAGCAAAGGAGGAGACAGAGAAAGCCTGAAGGGACAGAAGAACCCAGAGGGGACAGCTGCACGTGGACCCTGATGGTCCTGGGCTGCTTTTTGGGCTGAATGTGATAAAACACGCAAAGTGAAATTGTTCTGCTTCTGCAGGGACACATACATTTCTGTCTGAAATGATTGAAATAAAGACAAGTTTGACACCGAAGTGGTAACCTGGGCGGCTCAGCACCTGGGTGCTGGGTTTTCCCAAGGTCCTAGGAGGTTCTTTGCTTGCCCTGTGGGCGTGGCCTGTGCTGCAGTCTGTTTCCCTTCTTGGTCCCTGGTGGTCCTCTCCGGGGTCTGCCTGGTGGGCCTTTGGGGCTAGGATGCTGCTGTCCCCGCTCTGGCTAGGAGGCCAGCACCTCCTCCAAAACCCTGTGATTAGTACCGGCCCTCGGAAACCAGCGAGGAGGATGATCAGGCCACAGAGTCACGGGCTCAACTGATCACTGTGAAAACCCCACGGTTGTCTTTCCAGAACCCTCCAGCAGGTTTTGTCTGGACATGTGCACGTGTGCACGTGGATGGGTGCGTGTGTGCGGGTGTGTGCGGGTGTGCATGCTGGAAGGGGAGGCTGTGCGGTGGAAAGGATGTCGCTGTGTCTAGCCCCCTGTCTCAGCCCTGCAGGCCTGCAGCGCGTACCTCACAGCTCCTCCCGCCGTGACGTCTGCGTGCCCAGAGGGCCTCGTTTGTAAGGGCACCCCCCTTTCCTTAAAGATGAGGCCCTGCCAAGGAAAGGGTTCGAAGCCCCTCCAGGCCAGGCGGGCACCCGGGGACCCCGGGAGCTGGAAGGAGTGGCTTCTTGTGTCCTGGAGCCCCCCTTCCGGGGCGGGTCAGGGCGGGGGCAGCTGCACAGAGGGCGAGGCGGGGCTGCGGGTCCCCTCCCTGCCCCTCCACACAGCCCTCCCTCCCTGCCCCCCAGCCGGCCGAGGTCTCCTCCTGCTCCCTCTCCCCTCCCCCCACCCCCCTCGCTGGCTCATCACAGCCCCCAGCATCCCCCATCGGGCTGTTCCTGTGCTCCGTGGTGGCGGAGAGGGTGACCGTGGCAGCCTCTGCTCGTTCCCCTCTCCTGCTTCCGTACATTTATTGTGTGAGAAAGCCTGTCTGAGGAAGCTCGAGCCAGTGCCCGCTCGTTATCTCTGAGAGTTCTGCCCGTGCACAGGACACTCAGGCTGGCCGTGTGCGCGTTTCTCGCACGGAAAGCAGAGTAAGGTGGGCTCGGCGTGTTCCGGCTGGCCGCCTGACCCCCAGCCCCAGGCCATCATCCCTGCCCGCTGGCCCATTGTCACCACTGCGCCCGCAGCCCTGGACAGGATGCGTGCCGAGGTCCTCCCGGTCTAACACGCCAGGAGCGAGGGCCATTCCTGGAGCCCCTCAGATGAGACCCAGGGCACCTGCTGCGGAGAGGTTTTGACAGGGAAGCCCCTTGGGGAGAGCAGTTTATCCCGAATGTCCAGAAAGCTAGCAGGTAGCTCTGCAGTGTTGCCTAGGTTCTGGAAACAGTTTTCTTTTTCTTTCCTTCTTCCCTTTTAAAACCAGGACCTGCCATGGCCCCCTCGCGTTCAGGTTGTGTCAGGTGTTGGGAGGCAGACAGCAGATTGTGGAGCAGGGGCCGAGGCTCCGAGACAGGTCTCAGGAACACGGCAGGTTCCCAGGGCTGGCCCCGCGCACGCGTGCACGTGGAGCTCATAATAGACTCGTCAGCCTCTGTAATTAGGCGGTGCACTGCACCACGCTGCTAAAAAACAAATTCTCTGCAGCTGCTGTACTGGCTGAGCAATTACCCCTATCAGCTGAAGGTTTATTCTTCTGATTTGGTAGAGGAAATACTTTTAAAATGATCTCACAGCGTGATTTATGTAAACGGATTTTTTTTTTTCTTTGTACGAGACAATTGAGATAGAGTCTGAATCCCTGGCAAACCACAGCTTCCTGCAGTGCCCTGTTGCCATGGGTTACGGAGGGAGCGGGATGGAACTTCATCTGAAATGGCTTTAAACTTTCTGACGTGCACAGGCGTGTGGCGGGGCTGCATGGTGTGTTTTAGAGCTGCGTGCCTGGTGCGGGTCGGAAGTTCTCCTGTCTTAAGATGAATTTGGAAAAAGGGTTGCCAAAGGAGACTCACGTTTTAAACAGTCAGCAGGTAAGCTACTCCAGATGTTTCTCGTCACTTAAACGGAATTGTTTTAAGGAAACTTGGCATCTTGGTTCCTGCTTTATTTTCAGCCTGTTTAGAGAATGGTAGCTTTTAAGTGTAAACTTTGAAAATGTCTTTCTTGTGTCTACATCATGGAGCCTGAAGTGAGTCCCGTGGAGGTAAAAGCCCGGCTCTGGGACCACAGACCAACACCCAGAGCGAGGCTGGGTTGGGGGCCGGTCACACCGGGTCCCCCCCAACCTTTCGGTGGGACGCTGCCCGCATTCTAAGTCAGCCTTACAGAGAGCATCCATGTTTCCTTGTCCTTACCATAGTGATTCTAATAGATTTTGAAGATGAGTGAATTAATTTTGTTGAGATATTCAATTTCAACCAGATACCTGTATTACAATTTTTCTTACTCTTTAAATTACTGTTTTATAGCTAACATTTTCTCTTGTTTAAAATTGAAGTATAGTTTTCTTTTTTAAAATGGATTTACAATGTGTTAGTTTCGGGTGTACAGCAAAGTGATTTGGTTGCATATATCTAGCATTTTAAAGTGTAATGAGCTGGTTCTGCTTCGTATACATACATGGGGAACTACTTACTGGCAGTCGTATGGAATGATTGATTAGTATCTAAGCTTATAGAGTTGAACTTACTATAAAATGTTTTTAAAAGATTTGAGATTAAATAAAAATTTTTACTTTCCTCTCGTGGCTGTGCTGTGTTGATGTAAAGGCAAAAATAAATTTAAATTATTTACAGAAGATGGTTCCTAGTTACTGGGTACCAGTTTAAATTCATTCTTTTCTGAGAGTTGTTTCATCTTAAAATGTTCTCCTGATGTCTAGTTAGAGCCTTCTGTAGAGAACAGCAGGAGGAACTACTCGCTCAGAAGTGACTGGCTTGGGTGTTGGGTTTAGGAAAATGACTGCATCGTTCCCTTTAAATAGAAAATAGAAGTAGGTCTGCTGGACAGGCCAAGAGTCGTGCCTGTGAAGGAAGTGCAGATTTTAATGGATTTTAAAAATATTTACTATGTATTTTGAAAACTCCTTGTGCTGATAAAGCTCACCTGAGAGGGTGGGCTGGCGGCTGTGATGTTCACGGGTGTGCTTGCCGCGTGCCCGCCTCTGGCCCTCTCTGCAGGAGTACTGACGTCTCCTGTCCATTCCATTTCACGTCCTGGTGGAAGAGGGAACTTGGGATACACTGTGTCCAATATATGCACCAATTGACCAGTTACTAACTTGTACATATATGTAGGCTGCATTTTCGTTCCCATGGTATATAGAAGCAAGTTTTAGAAAATGTTTTTTGAGTGAAAAAAAAAAATCACTAGAAATCTGCCTTTTACTTGCCTACATAAACGATTTGGATTCATTTTGAAATTTTGCAAATGCTCAACCCGGCATATAACAAAATCTGGTTGGTAAGGTCATATTTTAAGCAATAGGAAATGGGCTGGAAGGTGGTAGGGCAGTGTGCAGTCCTCCGGGTCTGGCTGGCTCTGCCCACGGGCCGGTGGGAAAGGGGGCAGAAAGCGCCGTGGCCTCCAGGTCAGTCCTAGCGAGAGACGTCTCGGGGTGAAGGGCAGTAGGGCTGGGGGGCCTGTGTGGGAAGGCCGCCCTCCCCTTGCCAGCTCTGTGCCTCCCCCGAGCCTCAGATTGTCCATTTCTACCATGGGTGTGTCACGGGAACGCTAGGGCCCCGTCCACGTGTGGATGTGCTCAAGGAAAGCCGTGACTTGTGAAGGGCGCTGTGTCTCTCGTAGCGCCTTTCATCTTGGAGAGGAGAACCCGTGAGCCTTGAGAGGAGACATCTCCCATAGCCATCTGAGAAGCGCACAGGGAAGCTGATGGATGCGGACCCGGCAGGAACGCAAGGCCCTCACTGGCCAAATGAACCTGTCGGTTTCCCCATCTTTTAGGAATGAGGTCCAACATAAGTAGACTTTGAAATGTATCTGCCCCTTTGCCAAAACAACGCGATCCTTCATATTTAAACCACACCACGATGGGCTGTTACAGCCTCAGGGGCTAGTAAGATCGCATTGAGGAGGCACGAGGAATCGTTGCGGGAAGAAGGAAAGCTTAGTGGGCTCCCTCTCTGGGCCGCCTTGCGGACCTTGGAGCGGCGCCCGAGCGCCCCTGCTGTGTCTGACCGGCGCACTGGGGTGGGGGCTGTGGCGGTGCTCCGCGCTGTGGCCGGGCCGCGGTCCAGGAGGGCTGCGACGGAATTGGCCGTGTGCCGTCTGGCGAGGCAGCCCTGCCAGGCAGAGCGCCAGGCCGGAGACCTTGGCGACCCCGCGTCACTGCAGCCAGCGGCGGGCTCCATACCGCCTTCTGGGCCGCGGGAGCAGCCCCCCGTGAGGTCCGGGGCCCCGGGCACCGCCGTGGGCACTGCCTCGGCCGCTGACCCTGCGTCCCCGCTCTGCTCTCACTGCGCCAGGCCCACAGTCCGTGTCCACAGCACCCAGTGTCGCCGGGCGGAGCTGTCCGGCCTGCTTGGGTGTCCGCTCCGGTGGCCCGGCTGCTCCGGGAGGGCGGTCAGCCCTGGGGGTCCCGGGCGTGGATACAGGTTCTGCCGCGTCGCACTCAGGCGGTCTTTGGGAGAGTCGGGTGTGGCGGCTCCGTGTGGCCTTCCCTCTGCCCAGGCAGGTGCCTTTGGGCTCTGGAGTCCCAGGGAGAGAGCTTGCCTGACACCAAGGGGCTTTACCCCTGCGTGCGCTGGGCTCTGGGTGGGATTTGAAAATAAAGGTTGCCCTGTGAAAAGCAGTAAAATAGTCTTTTCTGGGCGGCGCTGAGTAGGGAGGTGTTAGGACCAGCCGCAGTGGGCGGGCGGCAGCGGTCAAGGCGTCGGCGGCAGCGGTCAAGGCCGTGGGCGCCCGCTGAGGGGGTGGCGCGGTCCAGGTGCAGCCGAGGGAATGCGGGTGCTGGGCAGCAGATCCCAGGAGGAGCCCTTGAGCAAGGCAGCTCCGTGCGCTGGGGAAGTGAGAGCGTAAAGGCGGAGGGGCAGGCGCGGCCAGGAGTGGGCCGCTGCTTCCCGCCCTGCCGAGCACGCACCAGGACCCCGGCTGGCCCTCTCCTGGTTGGGGGCGGCGTGGGCAGGGGGCAGATCTGAGCTGCGCCCTTCTGTGGGCGGGTGTGTCGAAGGCGCTTGGCCCGCCCTCTCTGAACCTCTCCAGGAGAAGCTCGATGGGCTGTCAGCCCTTCAGTTGACTGAGTTTCTGTTTAGCTCAGATGAGCTGACTTGGGCTCACTGGCCTCTCCCCCCACGTCGGCTTCTCCTGCTCCTGCCGCCGGGGTGCTCCTCTCCAGAGCCGGGGTGGCACCGGGCTGCGTGTCCAGCGGTCTTTGCCAGCGGGCATCCCGTCGTGCTGGGGGCACCCCAGTCGCTCAGGCCTGCTCTGCCCCAGGCCTCTTCACCTGACAACTGCATGGGGCAGTGGCTTCGGTCTGTCCAGGACCGTCCACTGTACCCCACTTGATCTGTGGGCTGCACAGATTCTTTTCTCCCTTTTTAACGCTCTGATTCTTGTTCTCTGTAGAAGAAGAAAGCCTCCTAGCATACTTGAAGGAAACGATCATCTTCCCTATTGTTCACATCTTCCCTTCTGTTCACATCTTCCCTTCTTCTGTAAGACGTTGGTCACCTGGAACTGGGCTTCCCTGCGTCCTGTCCCCCTTTCTCTTGTTTGTTAGCGTGGCCGCAGGCGGCTCCTTTCTCCCGGGTCCTCTCAGTGAGCGCTTCTCCCCTGACTCTGAGCACACAGCTCTCATCTGGCGGGTGTGGAAGCTGAGCCCACCTCCTCCTGAAGCAGCAGGGCCTGTCTGCGTCCCAGCATCCCGCTGCTGCTTCGAGGCTGCCCTCCCCGCCCCGCCTCTGCAGATCTGGAGCCGCGTCCCTTAGGACGTGCGGGAGGCCTGGGGGGAGGGCCCAGCCCTGCTCCTGCCGGGCTCCCCGACCCCAGAGCCCTGCGGTCAGAAGGCCCCTGGGCTCGACCCTCCGAGACCCTCCGAGTCTGTCTGACCTTACACTTCCTCGCCCCGCCGGCTCTCCTGCCCTGGGCCCTGGGAGCCCCACTCACTCTGCCCCACGTCGGCCCCCTTCTGTGCCATGCGCTCCGGGACACCTGCCTCCCCGGGACGGCGGGGACTTGACTTTCTGGATTGATCTCCAGCCCCTCGCATAAGCGCCTGTGTTGCAGGTTTGTGGCAGGCACCCCGCGTCTGGAGGAGCGCGCGTTTGGTTGAGTGAGTGGAAGCTGTCCCAGCGGGTTCCCCGCTTCCCACGCTCCCTGACCCCCAGGGCCGGCGCCCCCCGCCACGGCCCCTGGCCCGCCTGGGGAGCAGGGGCTCCAGCTCCAGGCCCGGCTCCGCCGAGCTGAGGTTTTCAAGCGGTGGCTGCATCTCGGCCTCCATGAGAAAATGTTTCAAACGTTTCCTGGGTTTGGGCCCCAAGTTCAGATGAGAGGGGGCTTTGGATTCCGTGGACTGTTTATCCAGGAGGAGCTCCCGGTGAGCGAGCCTGTCTGAGGCTATACTCAGTGCCACGTCCTGCCCCGGACATCCCGGGAGGCCAGTGTCTACGTTAACTTGACTTGCAGGAGTCCGGCTGTCCTGTGGGGATGCAGGCGTGAAAGTCGTCCCAGACCCTCTGAGACGTCCCGCCCTGTCTACACAGTGGGGATGCGGGTCTTTCTTCAGCTGGGCTGGCCAGTGTGGAGGGGGTCTTCGTCTTCATTTCAGCAGTGAGGCCAGAGGGTTCTCGTGTAAAGTTGGATGCTCACCCCAAATCCCTAGCGTCAGTGTGGCGCCCGTGTGCCACCTCGTCCATGTTCCTTTGGGTTTTTAAGTTTTTGTAATGAATGATCTGAGGCTTCTCCAAGGGCACAGTGGAAATATTAGCTGTTAAATTCTTAGGAAAATGCTGTGATTGTGGGTTTTCGGTTTCTTCCGATTTTATTGGAGATTGAAGAGCTCTTTGGGACACACACACACACACACACACACACACACACACACCCCCCGGAGACGCACAGATTGCATTCTGAGCCGGGGCCCCTGCGCCCTCCGACTGCAGGCCCCCACTGCCCGTCCCCACCCCTTGCAGGAAGTGCCGTGAGCTGCCTGTTAAGCCCCGGCCCGCCTTGTGTCCGGCCACCCCGCTGGCCACTGGGCAGCACTGAACACACCTGTGGTGCTGTCGTCCTGTTGTCACCATAGTCTCTGGATCGCAGAGACCCTCTGCTGTGAAGTCGGGGTTTGAACCTAGAACTACTTGCCTCTTCCTTGCTGCACGTGAGCCTTGTGTCCAGGTATCTCTTTGGCTGAAACTGCTGGGAAGGAACAGTGAGAGGGGTGTGTGTGTGTGCACAGTGTGTGTGCAATGCTGTGGATCCTGGGTGGGCTGGGGCGCGGGCACTGCCCCTTTGGTTCGGGCCCCTCAAGGTCTGTGGGAGGTCACCCCTGTGTCCTGTATGTAACCGGAGGACTGGGCGTCGTGGCTGTGGAAGGCTTCTCTGGAGAAGGCATGGGTGAAGCTGCAGCCCAGGTAGTGGGCTCTCCAGGTGCGGCTGCAGGTGAGCGCTAGGGACGGGGTGGGGTGCTCCAGGCGAGGGGAGGGAGAGGTCGCCTCTCTGCTCTCAGAGCTGTTCACACACGGCTTCCCCACGTTTGCACAGGTGCTCTCCACGCACCACCCCAGGACTACCGCCCGCGCGGGGGATGCGTGTCACATCAGGACACACGGGGTGTGTGTGCTTGCGTGCACGTAGACGTGCAGCTCTGAGGCCGGGCTCTAAAACAGTGGAGACCCCGGGGCATTCGTGGTGTTTTTCTTTCACATTATTCTATCCCATCTTAACTCATTTCTTCACAAATGCTGCTAACGATCCACTGAATTGATTTGATAGCTCCTTAGAGGGTCGTGGCCTGGTGTGAAGACCCCTGAGCTCTCGGAGCAGAGGGCGGGCTGGCGTGTGGGTGGGACCGGCAGAGTGGCCCTCCATCCCTTGTCCTATGGCCCTTCATCCGCCCCTTGGAGTCTTCCTGCCCCACACCACCTGCTCTCTTCTGTGCTCCGTCCAGTGAGCAGTCGCTTTAAAACTTAGACGATCGGGACTTCCCTGATGGTCCATTGGCTAAGACTCCGCGCTCCCAATGCAGGGGGTCTGGGTTCAATCCCTGGTCAGGGAACTAGATCCCACATGCCCCAACTAAGGGTTCTCATGCCGCAACTAAAGATCCCACATGCCGCAACTAAGACCCGGCACAGCCAAATAAAAATCAAATAAATAAATATTAAAAAAAAAACCTTAGAAGATCAAGCTTTTAAAAGGCCAAATAAATATAAATTAGGTGCAAATTGAATTGTTAGATTCTTAAGGCTTTTCATCATTGGGATTATCTCTTTTTTCAAAACGTTTGGGCAAGTTACAAGCCTTTGGTCTCTTATTTTAAGAACCAGAGATGGTTATTTAATATTTCTTATGTTCGAAGTAGGAAATTTTGTCAGTAGCTCAAAACTGAAAATATATATAACTGTGTATTACTATGTACCGTGTAATTAGGAAATGACATATTCTCATAACTGCTATTGTCAAATGTTACTGACAGAATCGGCCTTGATAAACCAGAATCATGTAGCACTCTTCATAGAAATTATCTAAAACGTTCAAAACGTTAATTAAAAGTAAAATATCCGTGCACATGTGTGGTCCAGACACATTTCCTGCTGGGAATAGATCCAAATCAGTTAACACTGAACTATCAGGTTTAAGAGGCTGACCTGAGGTATGGAGATTGTTTGAACTTAAATTACGTATCTAAAATACTTTGTAAGTTTTTAAAAACAAATGTATTTACGTTAGTGTAAACTCCAGTCTTGGAGACATATCATAGACCTTTTTAGAGCTGTTTAGTTATGGTATGTGTTTAAATCGTAAGCACAGAAAAATGCTCACTTTCTGGCACCTTTTAACTGGCAGCTTGTTTTCTGCAGCTGCACTTTTTATAAGAATAGCATGTCGATATGGGAATGTGGGAAGAACCCAAGAAGTACAGGCTAATGAAAACACGTTGATACAAATTATACTGAGTATCAGAACAAACGTTAGGCGAGTTAAATTTTAATTTGTGAAAATGTTTATAGTGGTCTAAGCATGCCAAGAAATGTGGGGATGCCTAACTTTAAAAGTCATGTTGAGCTGCAATTAGTCCTTCTTACCCTTTGTGGGGGATGTTCTTTGGTAATTATCTATGGGAGTTTCTGAATTTTTGCCATTTTGGATGCTTCCCCCGTCAACCAGGATGTGCTTGAAAAATGCAAGCCAGGCTTAACAAGGGTAATTTGGTCAGAATTGGACATGTCAGTCCCAAGGTCAATAGAAACGATTTGGGGGTTGCCTGCCTTTCCCCCAAGGCTGTTGTCGGCAGGTTGCTTGCCTGCACCGTCTCATTGGCCCCTACGCCAAGTGCTGGCCCCCTCCCTCGCCCCCTCCTGTGACAGCACCTGTCACCTGTGCTGCACTGTGTCACCTTTCAGCCTCACCTCCTCTGATAATGAAGCCCCTGTGATGTGCTCCGTAGCCTGCTTCCGTATCCTTCTCAAAAGGGCCAAGGAATCAGACGCTGACTAGGGATCCAGCGGGCCCTTTTGGGGGATATCTCATATCGGTTCACGTGATGGCCCAGCTCTGTCACTCCCAGTGTGTGCTTATAAATAGAATAAATACTGGGACTTCCCTGGTGGCGCAGTGGTTAAGAATCCGCCTGCCAATGCAGGGGACATGGGTTCGAGCCCTTGTCCGGGAAGATCCCACATGCCGCAGAGCAACTAAGCCCGTGTGCCACAACTAGTGAGCCTGCACTCTAGAGCCCGCATGACACAACTACTGAAGCCCGCGCGCCTAGAGCCCGTGCTCTGCAACAAGGGAAGCCACCGCAATGAGAAGCCCGCGCACCGCAACGAAGAGTGGCCCCCGCTCGCCGCAACTAGAGAAAGCCCACGTGCAGCAACGAAGACCCAACACAGCCAAAAATAATAATAAATAAATAAAATTAAAAATAAATAAAATATGAAAAAAAGAATAAATATTAGATAGTAAACGGAAGAATTAGGTTAATGATAATTACACATTATTTGCAAATTAAGTAATCTGGTCAGGAAGTCATCACCGACTTCTCCAAAAGTATGGAAACTTGGAGGAGGACAGTAGTTTTATGTCCAGGTGATATTAAAGTGCGTCTCCATAGAGCTTTACTTTCAGATTAATGTCTGGTTGGGATGGAAACAGTTGCCAGGATAACAAATCGTGAACAGAGAAGGTGGGAGACGGCGAGGCAGGGCTGCGTAGCTGCTTCCGGTGATCCTTCTGCGTTGATTCGTGTCAGGAGCCATCCCAGCGCGAACTTGCCTCTCGTCAAGGATTTCTGTGCAGAGCTTAGGGCCTTGGGTGGGCGGGGATATCCGGCCGCTCCGGGAGAACCCTCAGCACACAGGGGCCACCAGCCTGTGGCTCCACAGACGCCTAGTACTTGGAAGGCACTCTTGGCACAGCTACCCAAAGTGGGGAAAGGAAGGAATTACATCATCTGAGGCTGTGGCTTGTAGACTTTGAGTCCCTCCTGGAAAATGCTGAACAACTGAGACTTGGACCCAGGATGCCTCTTCCTGGTGGGCATCCTGGAGGAGTTCCCGGAGGGACGGCCTGTGGGCAGTGGGTGCCCATCTGCAGAGCAGCTTTCACTCCTGAGGGGGTCTCGCTGGCCCTGCTGCAGGCTGGCCAGGATTTCCTGTGCACCCTGCACCCTCTCTGTGCACCCTCCCAGTGCAGCCTCGTCTCTGCTGCTTGCTTCCTGGGCCTCCTCTCTGTGCTGCCATCCGTGTGATTTCTTTCAGGTCTGTCTTCCAATCCCCAAATTTTCTCTTCAACCTCTAATCTCTGTTAACCTCTCTACTGAGTGTTTAATTTCAACAGTTGCAGTTTTCATTGTCAGTCATTCTGTTGGGTTATTTTTCATGTCTACCACCTTACTTCCTCTTTTCTTTATTGCAACTTCTATTTCTTCACAATTTCATGGTTATTTGACATCTGTATTAGAACCTTCCAGTGTCTGAGATTCTGTTAGTAGCTATTTCTGCTGGTTCTTTCTCGTGGTGGGGTTTCCTTGGGTTTGGGGGGATTTTTGAATTGGGAGCTCACGTCTGGGCAGGCTCAGGAACTCCTGTGGGCCTTCCCGGAGGGTTTGTGTTTGTGGCCGCCGGAGATGGGGCTCCTTGCCCCAGGAGCGTCCGAGTGAGTGGACACGCACCGCTCAGCCCTGCGTCCCGCCTGGCGGCCTTGGCATCTGCCGGCTGCTCTCCGTTCCCTCCCCCTCTCTCCTCCCTCAGGGCTTCCCCTTGCTTCTGCGGCGCAGCAGTATGTTAGAAAGCATGTTTGTTTCTGTGCTAGCTTCACAATGTGTCTATAAATCTAAAACTGCTCTAGAAGCACGTTTGGGGAACTTTACCTGGATCTGTTCACACTGTCCCCCATGGTGGAGTCTGGCAGCCCCCCAGCTGGAGCCTTTTCAGACGCGCTGAGCCCGCCCTGCTCGCCGTCTCCACGCTCCCCAGCCCACCCCGCCTCCCCGTGGGCTGCCCACACTCAGCTGCCACCTCCTTCTTGGCTTCAGGCACACTCCTGTCTCCTGGATCTTGAGTTCAGTTCATTTTGGGGATACGTGTGAGATTTTTTAGCACATTTTGTTCAGTCTGCTAAAGCCTGAGACTTTAGTTTTAGTCGTGATTGTAACATGAAGTGAGCCACATCCTTCACATTCGTGGATTTTGCATTTTATGACTTATTTTTCAAAATTATTATTGATAGTATTTCTGCTTTTGTGTATGGCCTTGCAGATTTTCTTCTCGTAATCTCAAGGGAGTAATTTGCCTTTGATATTACTTAATTTACAACACGATTGTAGGTGATTTATTGTGAGCATGGGCAGAAGGACAGCTTCCCATGGTGCAGTCGTCCGCCCCGGGAAGGAGACTCACCCCACGCTTCTCCGGTGAAAACCAGACCCTTGGCAGGTGAGGGCTGGTGGCTCGCTGGGGCCTGCTCATTGCCTGCCTGTCTGGCAAGATGAAGGTTTAAAAGCTGGACCCACAATAGCCTGTGTTTTTACTACTGAAAAATATATTGATAAGGTACCAGGTTATAGTTCCAGAGTATTTCTGACCAAGGACTCACGGTGGTGTGAAACGCTGATGAGCCCGACCCTAAAACCATCAGGAAGCCGCTTCCTCTCGCTGTCAGAGGACAGACCCTTGGGGGCAGGAGGGTAGGTGTAAGTCCCACAAGGTGAGGGGCTGTGACCAAGAGGGTCCCCTGTCTTCCGTGAAGCCCAGGAGGCAAGGTCTGGGGGGCCCTGGCGCTGGCGACAGGAGGGCCAAACAGTGAGTAGGGGATGCAGTTGACATGGTGGCTCTTTTCAAAATTCGGCCACAAATACATGCTTTCTCTCCCCCGGGGGGATGGCGCTTCCACCGGAAGCAGCTAATCTGGGGCACCTCTGTCCTCACTTCTTTGGCTTTGGCCTTAGGGGTCTTAAAACATGACCTCTGCTTGTTGGGGAGGCCCAGGACTTGGGAAGGGGCTCCCCGTTCACTCCCCACGCCATGCACTGCGATCTCCCTTCCCTCTGCAGAGAGGAAGGCGTGCAAGGCCTGGGGGTTCTGCAGTGGGTTTATTCTTAGGGCGTGGCTGGGAGGTTTCCTTGCGCCCAGCCCCGCGCTGGGCGAAGATGCAGAGGGCAGCACGCCCGCTCCGGTGCCCAGCACCGCACCGACGGCCCGCTGGCCCCCGTCCCTGCCTTGGGGCCCTGCCTGCCCGCTGCTCTCGGAGCTGTGCCTGTGCTGTGACCAGGACATGTCAACAAGGCAGCAGGTGGCCCTGCACTGAACCCGCTCCCCTTCCCGCGGTGAAGGCTCCCTGGTGTCTGTGCCACCGACACCCTCTCCTGCCTCCGCCCAGCTTTTCCCTTTCCCGACTCCTTCTCCGGAGCCCTCTCCCTCCATGTCCCGGGTGACCTGCCCTAGGTTGCAGCCTCAGAACTGTTGACCCCCAGGTGGGTCCCCAGGGGGTCTTGCTCAGCTGTCCCCATCGGAGGATTGCTCAGAGCTCTTTGGGAGCCCAGCCCGCCTGTTGTTCTGGGACCTCCCTCGATGGCCTCCTCCCTCCAGTCCTGGCCTGTCGCCATCTGTTTGCTCAGGGTGGCTGGGCCTGGCGGTCGGGATTGGCTGTGGGCCGGCCCCCACTCTGCTACCACCGGGGCGGTTTCACCCCTGCACGGGCCGGGTCTCGGGGTGAGAGCGCCGAGCAGGGCTGTGATGTGCCCAGGGCAGCGCCTGGCCCTGGACGGACAGTGGGCAGGGTGCCTGCCTCCTGGACGTGGGTGTGCCTCACGGACTCGAGCCCGGGCTGATCAGACTGAAGTCTGTAACGCTGTTCTCACCGAGGTTGTTACTAAGACGGCGATGTCAAACGTGCTGGGATTTGTCCTCAAGGGGAGATGGGCTGCTTCCGCCCGGCCTGCGCCCCGACTCGCCCAGGAAGCGCAGGGACGCGCCCCAGTGAGGCGGCTGGTCTCCTGGACACCCGCTCCCAGAACGGGGACGGCCAGAGTCTTCTTTTGCTGCTCACGTGGATGTGCTATCTCCTGACCTGTCATGAGGCCCAATTAACTCATGTCTCTCTCTCTTTTCTTTCAGTCTGCAACTGTGTCTGATGGTGGTAAGTCACAATTTCTGATGTATATTTTTATTATTTTTAACGAAGTTTTCACATGTGGAGTGTATTTGCTGTTGGCTCACTCGTAATGATGTTTTCTTGGCCTTTCTGCATCCCTGGGTGGAGGGGAGGATCTAGTCGGGGCCAATTTGGGGGCAGCTCTCCATTCCTCGCAGTGACTGCTACCTGGGTTTTGGAAGCAGTTTATTGCAGGGACGTGCTCGGTGTGGCAGCACCCTCGCCCGTCCCCTCGCATTCCTGTGCCAGCAAGTAAAGACCTGCTGCCCGCCTTGTAGAACTAGCTTGTAAACCAGCAAGGGAAGATTTCAGAGCTCTTGCTGAATTTGAGCGATTCTGGAAATTCGGGTGAGACGCTCAGTTGCTAAATTTCCCTTTCTTAGGAAAAGTTTAGTAGATAATTGGAGAGGTGTGGGATGAAGAGGAAGCTTTTTTTCTGCCTTTAAATGATTTTGTTCAGGGGATTCTTTTAATGGGACTTCCCCGAAAAGCAGATGGCCAGAGATGTCCTACTTCACTTAAGATATTTCTCGATGTAACCCTTATCATTTTAGTTCCGTGAGTTTTAAAAACTCTTCAAAATGATTTGGAGAGTTTCTTCCAAATGTTCCTTATTTCTTATAATACTCATAAAAGTCCTATGCTCACAGTTTTGGTTTTTTTACTTGTTTTTAATTACTCTGTTCTGTCTATTGAGAGTTGAATTTTATAATTTGTCAAAATGTATCAGCACTTTATTTTCATTTATTTGCTGGCTGTGGGTCCCAAGTACTGCCAGAGCTGGGGAGTCACGGGGTTCAAGGTTACCCTCTGTATTGTAAGTTAAAGAGAAACCAAGGGTTTCTATTGTCCAGCAACTACAGACTTCAGTCATGAGCCTTAGACAGGGTAGCAGGTATGTGGCGGGGCTCGGCCTGGAAGGTGACGCCAGTCGCCCTCCGCCGGCTGGGGTCAGTCCAGCCGTGGGAAGTACAAGAAACGTGCAGATACCTGAAGCTGAGACCAGACAGATCCTAAAGTTTGTGTTTGGGGATTTATTTTTTTAATAAAAGGAATTATGTTACCTGTCTTATGTACAACAATAATCATGTCATTTAATCACCTTAAGCTAGGAGTGGGAAAAACTTCCTTAATGAAAGGAAATAGGACCTGTAACCAAATCCAGGATAAAAGTGAGTGGTTTTTACAGTATTCTGTTCATGTTAACCTTTCTGTGTGCTCATTTATCTTTTCTGGTAGAAGGCATTCATTTCTGCAGGAAATTTATACATTTGAGAAGTTTATTTAATATGTTCAATTTAATCATAATTATTAAGATTTATTCATCTCTAAAGTTTTCTTCTGTCAGCGGTAGATGCAGGAACCCCGGGGAGTTTTATTATATACTTCATTTTACAATTTTTGAAAAGCTAAACTTCCCAAGTGTGGGAAGCCCCAGACTCACAGCCCTGTGTCCTTTCTAAGGAAGTGGTGTCCTGGCTGGTGGCAGTGGTTCCCCTGCCCTGCTGGGGCTCCCCACCCCCTGGTCCCTCCTTCTCTTCCTGCCTCAGGCCCTGTGCCATTCAGGATAGGCCCCTCCCTCATGAGTCCCTCTGCGGCAGAGCAGGGAGGGGGCAAGGTCGCTATTTCTTGAGCACGCCTTCAATTTCAGGGACTGCACCAGACAGTTATATGTGTCCTACTGAGTTTTTTCGTGCTTTTATTATTTTCCATCTTCAATTTCTTTTCTGATTACAAATAAGAAGAAAAAGTGATCTCATTTATTTTGCATGTTAGTTCCAGGAGGTATGTATTATTATATTCTGCCATCTTTACAGGTAAAAGCACCCAGGCAGAAAGAGGGTCACACAGACACCAAGTTAAGAGGCTGGGACTCAGGCTCTGAGGTCTGCCTCACTGCAGAGCCAGGCTCACGGTGCCCTCCTCCCCATCTCAGCCCTGGACCCTCCAGTTTCTGACACCTGCTTCCTGGGGTCACCTTAGCCCATCTGCGGTCGGGGGCTGGTGAGAGGATCCAGGCACAAACTCGGAATATGTGTCCACAGAGATGTTTCATGTTTGTGTTGAGCAGGAGATTCCGGCTCCTGGGGGCCTGGGAGCTCCAGGAACAAACTGTTTCTATGGGAAACGAGTCCTGCAGTGACTCAGGACCGGCTTTGGGGAGCAGCTTTTTCACAAGCTGTGCGGCCTCCACCTAGTCGTCCGGCCTAGTTTGGGTGACTAATAAATCATCACTCAGAAATATTTTGTGTTGTTAACCTTGTCGGTGAGATCATTTGGACTCATTTAACTGTTGGACTCATTTCACACTTTATACTTTTATTATGTGTGTTCTCACCATAGAGTTAGTTTTGTGGGTTTATTTTAAGGAAGTTGGACAACACTATTTTCGCCATCTTTGTCAACCAGAAGTGTGTCTTTTCGATTTCTCAGGAGAGTGGCCCAAAGCCAGAGACCACCCTGTGAAGGAAGGATTAGAGGTCAGTCTCTGTGGAGGGCAAACCAGGACCAGGAGTGAGTCCAGGGAGGCAGATTCTACCTCAAGAAAAGGAAGAACATCCTAGCACGTGAGAGAGGCTTAAAAATGCAATGATCTGCCTTGTGGCAAATTATCCAAATGCTTATTCACACCGAATCCCCCATCGTGGGAACGGAACCCTGGGGAGCTGGTGGCCATAGCTTGGTGGCGTCGTAAGGCCTTCCCGTGCGGAGGGGAGAGAGCCTTCCGGTCCCTGAGCCTGGGGTTTGGCACAAGGCAGCTTTATTGTAATAAAAGTTTACTCTCTTATTTTCTTTCTTTTTTACTTTGTAGTACCAAGCAGCTTCGCCAGGACTTCCCCTCCCACCCAGCTCCCACACCCTGGAAGGGCCAGGCTGTCTCTGCCGATACTGGACCCGCCCTTTGAGGTTGGGAAGTTGGGGCATTAGGGAGCTTTCGAATGAACGCCTGCATCTGCAGGCACGTGTCGGGCTGTGACCATGGGGGACGCGGCTCTGGCTCCTGGGGTCTGGGGTCTGGGGTCTGGGGCACATCCTCTCCGGCTGCTTCAGAGACACACCAACCTCGCCTTTCCAACCTCGCTCTTTCTCCACAAGCATGCTGTGGCCCCAGGGTCTCCTCGTGACCTTCCTCCGTCTCCGCCCCCTGCATCCCGGCCCCTCCCACTTCCTCCGCCTAAACTCCGCCCCTCGCGGTTCGCTCCGCCACCCCACAGCTGACTTGGGGCCCAGTCCCCCGGGCTGGCAGGCTTCCTCCCCTGGTCTCCCGTGGCCCCTCAGACGCACGGGATCTCGGTTGGCTCGCACAGCGCTGTCCGCTGCCAGCGTGGTCTCCCCGGCCTGGGGCAGCGCCCCCCGGAGCCCTGTGCTGACCACCCCGGCCTTCACTTGAGTGTCAGCCCAGGCTTCATCTCCTTCCGACACTGCTGACGAGGTCCCGTCATTTTAATTATTTATCGGTGTCGCTGTCTTGTCTGCTCCCTCCACCCACTGGACAGTGACCTTCGCGCGGTGGCTTCAGCACAGCGATGGCGGGGGAGGTGTTTGTCAAGTGAATATTGAATTCGGCCGTTTACGGTATGGCAGACAGCAGCCAGGGCCTCGGGGCTAAGACCTGCGTTAGGCCATTAGGGCAGTGGCTTTCACAGTTTTTCCTTCTTAGTGAAACCCTCTCAAAAAACAAGCAAGCAAGCTTAGTAGAATCCCATTCTATAAAATACAGCAGCAGAACTGTCTGCTGGACTCGGGGGGTGTGGCCAGGCCCTCTGAGGATGCTTCTGCAGCCGGGGCCCAAGGACCCGGCGGCGGCCAGTGTCCACGGGGACTCGCGTGCAGTTTCTTTTGTCTTTCTCCAGAAGCGGCCGTTTATTGCCTCTGATTAACAAAGACAAATCGTTTTGAAGTAGATTTTACACTCTGTTGCCATAAATTAATAAGCAGTACTTTGAAATATTTCTGATTATTGTTCTAACATAAAAACCAGGACCTTTTGAAATCAGAAATAATATCTGAGATGAAAGACATGCATTCTTTAATTGTTGTTTGTTTTCTGAATGGAGACGGCCTTTGATTTTATATCTACTCTCTGCCCTGCTTTTCTCCGTCTGCCCCTTTCCAACAAAGTACAACTTCAGCCAAGTGATAGGGCATCAGGAAGGGGGCTGGCAGGTTAGGAAGTGACAGGGAAGGCCGAGCGGTGGGGCTCCTTGTCACCTGGCAGCTGAGGAGCCCTGGCCACCGAGCCTGGGTGTCACCAGCCCGGGGCACTGACGTTGGCTCCGTAAACCCTGGGCCTTGCCTGAGCCGGCTCAGTCCTGGGGCGTAGTACTGGGAGGGGGGACGGGGGTCTGGTGGAGGCTCTGCGCTCGCTGGTTAGTTCCTTTGTAACTGGTAGCTGAGAGTTGGGCTGGCAGGTTAGGATCATTGGTAGTTACAGTCAACGTGGAGAGCAGCTGAGTATGTCGTGTCGAGCCAATGGTCCTTTAGTGACAAGGATTACATCATAAACCTGGGCTGTGAGATGCAGCCAAACCGAAACCGGTTATAGGTGAGGTCAGCGCCCTAGGGCGTGCTCGGTACCCACCCGTGTGTGTCATTCGGACTCACGTCTGATATCAGTAACCGCTTCCTACCCAAGGCTTTCTTTTTTTCTTTTTCCCTTTTAAAAATTATTTTACTTTTTTCCAGCTTTATTGAGGTATAATTGATAAAAAAAAATTGTGTTTAAGGTATATGATGTGATATTTTGGTATACATACACATTGTGGCATGATCACTACAATCAAGCTAATTAACACATCTGTCACCTCACATAGGCACCTTTTGTGTGTGTGGTGAGAACACGGAGATCGATTCTCTTCTCAAATGTCAAGTGTACAAAACACTATGATTATAGTCACCATGCTGTACTTACTCATCTCACAGCTGAGACTTTTCGTACCTTGACCCACGTCTCCCCATGTCCCCCTCCCCCAAGTCCCTGGCAACCACCATTCTACTCCCTGCTTCTATGAATTTGACTATTTTAGATCCCACAAAGAAGTGAGATCATACAGTTTTTGTCTTTCTGTGTCTGGCTTATTTCATTTAGCATGTCCTCCAGATTCATCTATGGTGTTGCAAAGACAGGATTTCCTTTTTTTTAAGACTGAATAATATTTCATTATATGTAATATATATATATATACACATACATACATATACACCATAATTTCCTTATCCGTTCCTCCATGGGCACTTAACTTGTTTCCATATCTTGACTATTGTGAACAATGCTGCAGTGAACGTGGTGATACACATATCTTTTGAGATCCTATTTCATCTGGATGGATAACCAGGGATGGAGTTTCAGGATCATATGGTAGTTCTAGTTTTAAATTTTTTGAGGACCCTCCATACTGTTTTCCACAGCAGCTACAGCAATTCACATTCCCACCAACAGTGTAGGAGGGTTTCCTTTTCTCCACACCCTCTCCAGCACTTATCTCTTGTCTCTTTGATAATAGACAAGACTGTCGACTAATGGGTGTGAGGTGGTATCTCATTGTGGTTTTGGTTTGCATTTCCTTGAGATCAGTGATGTTGAGCATCTTTTCATGTACCTGTTGGCCATTTGTATGTCTTCTGTGTCAAAGTATACATTCACCTCAGGTCTTTTGCCAATTTTTTAACCTGGTTATTTGGGTTTTTGTTATTGAGTTGTATGAGCTCCTTGTATATTATGTTTATTAATCCTTTATCAGATGGGTTTGCAAATCTTCGGAAGGAATTCTGACCACGTGGCCACCATTAAGCAGTTCAGACCCTCGGCTTCTTTACTCTCACTCACCAGGGAGGTTTCTAAGAGCCCAGGAGTATTCTCTTCTGCTTCTTTGAGAAAGTCAGTCAGTTAATACTCAAAGGCAATTTAGTTGTAAAAGGTTTTTCTCTATGTTATTAATTTGATTTTTCAGATATATCTTGCCTCTTTTTTTACTTTTTATTCATTTTGTGGTAGTATTGATTTTGTCCTCAATTTGTTTCATCAACTATGCTTTCTCCCCTTTCTCTCATAGAACATGAAGAATTTCTAAAGTTTTTTAGGCTGTGTTTTCTTCCAGACCAGACTTTGTGTTTGCTTTTTGCATATTCTATACCTTCTTTCCTCCGTCCGCCCACTCATCTACACATCCATCTACCTACCCATCCATCCATCCATCCATCCATCCATCCACCCACCCACCCACCCATTTACCCATCTATCACGTCATCCTCCCATCTATGGATGTCAGCAGTCCCCATGGCCCTTATCACTGTGCTTTCTGGCACTGACATTCTCGAGCCCAGAGAGACCACAGTGCTGAGCTCCCGGGTCCTTCCTGCCTGAGCTGACACCCTCAGTACTAGTTGGGCTCTACCCACAAGGGTGTATCCTTGACTTTCCCTATTTTGCTGGTGCAGCTTCCTTCCCCAGGACACCTGCTGGGGACTCAGGAATGGGTCAGACTCAGAACCTGTCAAAACCTTTTTATTTTTTCTCTTTTCTTGGCTTTTTTTCTTTCTCTTTTCTCTTTTTCTTGTTTGAAGCTTATGGCATCAGACTGTGCCATCTTTTTTGGTTGCTTTTGCTAAGTTTGTGGCTGATTTTTAATCCCCCCACTCCGCCCCCGCCTGTGCTAGATGTGGGGAAAGGAGAGGCTGTGGCTCTTCTTCACTTTGCCCATACTTACCTGGGGAGCTGCCGTGTGCCGGTTTGTCTTGTCTTGTTTTGAAATAACTTTCAGTAGGAAACGAAAGAGGAAAGTAGGTCGTCACAGACTAGAGCTTCCAGTCGTCTCCGCCCGCTCCTCCAGGTGCTGGGTGGTGAGTGGTCTCAGGCCCAGCAGATCTCTTTCCAGGGCCCACCAGGGCTCTTCTCCCAAAAGTTTGTACACACCTGGCCAGGGCTGAGCGTAGCTCAGTGGGCATGGCTGCGGGGCCGTGTCTTCCCGGTTCCGCCCGCTCCGTGACCCTGCTGGACACCCGGGAAGCCATGGTGAGCACAGTCTGGGTCAGCTCCAGCCGAGGGTCCTCATTCCCCACCTCCAGCCTTGGGACCCCTCCCGCCTCTCGCCTAAGTCCAACCCTCAGCCCTCCATCCAGGTCTGCCTCTCGGCTCTGTTTCCCTCGCGCTTTACGTTCACAGTAAACTTTGGTTTCCAGAAGTGACTTACTGCTTCAGGTGTTTGGGGTTTAGAGGGTCTCTCCTTTAACACCATCCTGTGTGAGAGAATACATCAAGGCACAGAAAAACTCCTGTTGCTTTGGTCATTCTCTGGAAAGAGCCGACTCCCCCGGGCAGCTCCTTGGCTAGCCGCCCGCCCCCAGTCCGCTCACACCGTGCGCTCCGCGGCCACGGAGGGAAGCTCACCGGCCGCCGTCCTCTCTCTCTCTGTGCCTTGTGTTTTCTCGAGGCCTGACGGCACCTTCTCTGCCCGCCTGGTGGGGTCGTGGTGCGGGAGTGGGCCCTGCGCGTCAGGCCACTTCCGGGGCTCTTACAGCAGCTGCCTGGCGGTGAGGGTTACGTGCCTGTTAATTGAGGGAGTTAAACTGCACCCTTCTTTAAAATACTAGGTATTGGGTCTTCCCTGGCGGTCCAGTGGTTAAGACTTCACCTTCCAATGCAGGGGGTGTGGGTTCGATGCCTGGTCGGAGAGCTAAGATCCCACGTGCCTCGCGGCCAAAAAACCAAAACATAAAACAGAAGCGATACTGTAACAAATTCAATAAAGACTTTAAAACTGGTCCACATCAAAAAAAAAATCTTTAAAAATAAAATATTAGGTACTATAATCTCTAGTATTTTTGGCAATGAATTTGCATCCTGTAAAATTACGAAAGAGAAGGAGAAATGTAAAGGTTTCAGAGTGGTGTCATGGGTATTTGTACAGAATTCTGGTGAAGTCATATTTTCCTCATCAGAAAAACAGTGCAGCCTAATTGCACATTTTCAAAAATGTTTGCTAACTAGTAGAGATGGAATGTTAATTTGTAATTTGCTGTGTGAGAGGGGTTGTTTTAACCAGAAGTCTTTGTTTTGGTTTAATATATTGTAACATTCCTTATGGTTTGCTTTGAACCTAAAAATTATACCCAGAGTTTACATAGTGTATTTATAGGGTACAAAGTACTAAGTATTTTGTAAACACTAGTCAAACTTGGATTTTAGTTTTTGGAAGGTTGGAGACTTGATTTCTGCCAAGATTCTTTCCAATGTGCTGATTTCTTTCCAGTTCTACAAGATATTTGGAGAGAGTTTTTATTAGTAATTATTTATACTGTGAAATTTTTTTCAAGCAAACAGAAGTTCAAAAGTAATAAACCAGTGACCACATACCTTCCTTCTAGAAGTCACGCCGGCTAACATTTGGGCATATTTGCCTGAGGCCTTTCTTCCAAAGCACTGCAGTCACTGTGGAGGTCCCCTTTGTGACCCTCCTGTGTCCGTTCCTCATCCTCCCCCCAGAGGCCCTACCTGGAAGCAGGTGTGTATCCTTCCACTCCAAGGGGACGGATTAGTTTGATTCTTGGGGGGGAAGCGTCTCTTAGGAAGCCGTAGCATGAAGAACAGTGTAAGGACTGGTCTAGTAAGCCGTGTGTCCCGTCAGGAGAGCAGTCACCCTGAGGCAGCTCCCGCCAGAGCCCGTGTTCTGCCTCTTACACGAGTGTTCACTCATGATTTGTGCCCTTTTTTGGTATGTATTACACTTGAATGAAGAGTTTACTATAATAATTAATATTGTTTTAAATGCTTGAAGCTTTTTACCTAAGGACTTGCCAAATGGTTTGAAAATTTTATTAGATTCACTCTCAGGAGAATATGTATAAAGTTGCTCAGAGAAAGTATTACATAGATTGGGTTGAAAATCTGATTGGCCAGAATAATTTAGGGGAAAGGTCTAGAAGTCGACCTTGAGGTTGGGGAGGGCTCAGTGGCTCTTTGCAAGAGCTCTACCTAAGCAGCTTTTATGCAGATTAGGAAAACTAAGAAGAGAAAGTAGATGCCTTTGGGCCTGCCTTCTCAGCTTGTAAGATTTTCTCTTTTGCTGATTTTCAGCAACTTAATTACGATGAGTCTTGGGTTGGTTTTGTTGTATATCTGCCATTTGGGGCGTGTTGAGTGTCAGATATCGTTTACCCCTCTCCCGCTTTGGGGACTTGGGTTTTTCCTACAGGCCACTGAGACTTGTTCATTTTCAGTCTTTTTTTTTTTTTCTCCATATGCTTCATGTTTCATAGTTTCTTTTGTTCTGTGTTTAAGTTCACTGATCTATTCTTCTACAGTGTTTAATATGCTGTTAATTCCATCCTGTGGACTGTTCATTTCAGAGGTTTATTTTTCGTCTCTAGACGTTCCTTTCGGATCTTTTAGAACCCTTCACTTCTCTCCTCATATATTCACGCTTTCCTTTAAACTCTAGAGCGTGTTTACAACATCTTTAAGTGTCTTCAAGTCTCTGTCTGCTGACTTATCCTTGCTGTCACTCCTGGGTCTGTTCTACTGCCTAATTTTTCTCCTGGTCGTGGGTCACATTTCTGCATCTTCACATGTCTAGTGATTTTCGACTGGGTGCAGGATTTTGTTGTCTTCCCTTGAAGAGTATAGGGGTTCGTTTTAACTGGCAGTTAAGCTACTTGGGGCTTGGCTTGGCCCCTTTGAGGCTTGTTTTTAGGCTTTTTTTTCCTAGGGAAAATCTAAAGTAGCTTTCACTGAAAGCTAGTTTAGCCCCACTACTTAAGCCTGACACATGTGGGGTCTCCTTTGAAGGCCAGGCGTTCAACCAGAGCTGTGGGGACTCAAAAATCTCACAACCCTGTGTGAGTTCTGGGAACGTTCATCCTGCAGCTCCCAGCTATTCTTTGCCTGGCCTCATGGGTTTCACCCCGTGTGCACACAGCTTAGAATTCAGCAACAGACTCCAGGGTTCTCTTTTGAGATTTCTGGAGCTCTTTCTTCACTAGCTTTCCTCCCGGCACCTGCAAATTCCAGCCTGGCCTGGCCTAATTCTAATCTCTGTCTCTTCAACTCAGTGCTCATGCAAGACTTCTGCCCACTTTCCTGCTAGGTCATCTACCTTTCCTTATTGGTATGTAGGAAATTTGAAAAATAGATCCTGGAAATGACTCTTACATTGGATTTATGTATTCAGGTGAGCTCCCCCACAGCTTACCTGTTCATTCTCTTCGTGGTCTCTCTTTTTTTTTTTTAATTAATTAATTTTATTTATTTTTGGCTGCGTTGGGTCTTCGTTGCTGTGTGCAGGCTTTCTCTAGTTGCGGCAAGCAGGGGCTACTCTTCATTGAGGTGCTCAGGCTTCTCATTGTGGTGGCTTCTCTTGTTGCAGAGCATGGGCTCTAAGTGCACGGGCTTCAGTAGTTGTGGCACGTGGGCTCAGTAGTTGTGGCACGTGGGCTCAGTAGTTGTGGCTCGCGGGCTCTAGAGCGCAGGCTCAGTAGTTGTGGTGCATGGGGCTTAGTTGCTCCGCAGCATGTGGGATCTTCCCAGACCAGGGCTCGAACCTGTGTCCCCTGCATTGGCAGGCGGATTCTTAGCCACCGTGCCACCAGGGAAGCCCTCTTCGTGGTCTCTTTTGATGACGAAAAGTTTTTAATCTTTGTATCATTCAATTTATCATTTTCCCTTTCTGTGATGCTTTTTATGTCCTTTTAGAGCAGGCATTGCCCTTCCCAAGATTATGAAGGTAAAGCCATAATTGTTTTATCTTTTGCATTGAAAGCTCTGATTATCTGGAGCTGATATTTGTGTATGATGTGAGTTAGGGGACAAGATTCATTTTTCCCCGCTGGGACCCAGTTGATCCAGCTCCATTTATTGAAAAGGCGATCCTCTCCCCACTGAAAGGAAGCAGCACCTTTATCAGGTAATCGTATATTTGTGGGTCTGTTTCTGGCTTCCAGCTTCTGTTCCATTGGTCTCTTTGTCATTGGATCAGCACCTCGTGTCGTCATTACTGTCGTTCTGTCGTGCGTTCAGAGATCTGGTTGTGTAGTCTCAGGCTGGCTTTGCTTATTCCAGCCTTTTGCATTTTCTTACACATTTTGGAGCTAATTGGTGAGTCACTGCCAGTTTTCCAGAGTCACCTTTGCTTCTTTCTGTCTGAGCTGGTGGAGATAACAGCACTTTTGGAATTTGTGTATGATGCTTTCACTGGAAATGTAGCACAAGCCACACAGCCACTGATATTAGGGCAGTTGGGTTTTCCATTGTTTTGTGACGGTACGTTTGTGACCTTCATTATGTAGCCACTTACTGTCTTGCTCTTTAAAAATCTTCAGGCCATTCCCCCAGGAATAAATACTAAATCTGGCTTTGTTTGCCTTTTAAAAAACTGTTTCTTTTAGAGGACTGACCTCTATCAGTATCTAAAACCAGCATTAATCGAGAGTACTTCAGGCCAACGTGTCACCCTCAAACAGATGCCGTTGTTCAGAGAAGGGAGGGAAAGTCTTGTAACGTACAAGACTTTGCAGGGACTTGCGTGTAGGGTGACCCGAGCATCCGAGAGGGGCTGGTGGACAGGCCGTGCTCGCCTCTGGGAGACGGTGGATTGTCGCGGGATGTGCTGCCGCTGGTGGTGGGAGAGATGGAGCCGGGCGGCAGGGCCTGGTCCAGCCAGAGGCCCGCGAGTCCCGCGGAGCCGAGCCCTGAGATGAGAGCAGAGGCTCTCCCTCATGTGAGTTTGGGGAGACGGGAGGGGCCAGGAAAAAGCCGAGAAGGAGCAGCCGGGGTGGTGGAAACCTGAGAGAGGATGATGCTGTGTCTGTGAGGAGAGCACAGGGTGAGGAGAGCTCCACTGGGGGACGGTCACAGCGTCGGCGGCGGGGGAAGGAGCAGGGTCGGGAGAAACAGATAACAGGGCGGTAACAAGAGCTCTGCTTTGGACCTGTGACTTCTGAGATACTTCGCAATTTCCAGGTGGAGATGTGGTGTAGACAGTTGGGTAACTGAGTATGGATGCCAAAAACGGTTGGGCCTGGAAGCTTAAGCTTAAGGGTCATCAATCCACCAGTGGAATTTAGTGCCTTGGTAAACTTGAGAAATTAGAGATCATGCAGAAAAGAGGAGTCTCAAACCTATGGGATAAGTGGGAACCGGAAGACGGCCGGGGACGTGAGAGGTGATAAGACACACGAGTCAGAGCATGGACTGGGTTAAACCCTGAGTCTGCCACCAGCTGGCCACCTCAGTTCTCTGTCTGTAAGATGGGTACCAGGACCCATCTTACAGAGTTACTGTGAGAATGACAGGAACTGATATCTGTGATGCATTTAGAACAGTACGTGGCACATGATGAAGAGCTACGCAAATGATAGCTGCCATTATTATTGTCAATATCACTGTTGCTGTTTTAATTGCATTTCCAATATAAGTGGTACTAGGAGTGGATAAAATTGCCTAGAAGAACTACGTAGAGAAAAGAGCCTAGGACAGGCCCTGAAGAAGATTATAAGATCAGTGGAAGAGAAAGGGCATCAAAGGAGAAAACTCTCCATTTAGATTGTTTAAAATTCAATTTTAAAACAAAAGGACACAGGAAGATTGAAAAAATTAAATGAAATTAATTATTTCCTTAGGTAGGTACTAAGGAAAAAGAAAATTGGTATGGCAATATTAACACCAGACAAAATAATTCAAGTGATAAAAACAATAAAAAGCGAAGAAAGCAGGCAGTGTGCACCAAAAATAGAGTCTCTCACTTGTAAACAAAGTTAGATGAACTACAGTAAAAGTGGACAAGTATTCTTAGGGGAAGACTATAATATACCTTTTTCAGAAACTAAGAAATCAAGCTGATAAGAAATAGAGTAAGATCACAGAATGTTTGAATTATAAAACAGACAACTTAAATTTTATATATGTAAAATTTTACATCCAATAGAGAATACACTTTTTTCCCAAAGATACATGAAGTATTTACCAATGTTGACAATATTCTATTCCAGAAATGCAGTTGCTACAAATTAAAAATATATTTATAGCATACAGATCACATCTACTGTCTGCAATGTAATTAAATAGAAGTCAATTACAAAAAGACAATACAAAATAATCTGTACATTTGAAAGTTTAAAACTATATTTCTAAATAATCCATGGGTCAAGGAGAAAATTAAGATGGAAATTATAATACAGTTTAGAACTGTTCAGTAATTATAGTGCTACATATTAACACCAGTGGGATGTAGTCAAAGTGGTTTTCAGAGAAAAATTTGTAGTATATTATAAAAAAGAAAAGTTGGGAAATACAGGAAATAAGCTTTCAAAATAAGGTAGGGAAAAACATAAAGTAGAAATTAACAAAGTGGAAAACAAAACAAACAGTATATAACTGATTAATAAAACAAAAAACTAAGTCTTCAGTAGGTATGATCAAGAAAAAGAGGGAAAAACATTAAGAATGAAGAAGAAAGAAGACAAAGATAACTTCAAAGATAACAGAGAGCTAAAGTTATAAGAAAATTCTTTGAATAACTTTATACTAATGCATCTGATTACCAGGTCAATTGGACAACGTTTAGGAAAATATGGTTGGCCTAAGAAGAAAAGGAAACTTTGGTTAGATAAATCAACATAAGCAAAAATGATTTGGAAGTCAAAGATCTACACCGCAAAAGGCAACATGCCCAAACCAATTTATTGGTGAGTATATCAATCAGCTTGGGATAAATGATGTTGCAAATAACAAATAACTCCAAAATCACAGTGGCTCTAAGAAAGCAAAATTTCTTTTTTACTTACATTATACGCCCACTGCAGTTTGGCCTTGTTTTGCTTTGCGTGTTTTCACTGTTGCAGCAGTTCCTCTATGGGACACTGTGAGTCTTGTGGCAGAGCTGGGCAGTGCTTCCTTCCCAAGCACTACGTGCTACACTCTCTCACATCACAAGGCCAAGCCTGACACTGAGGTGGGGGGCATGGGTAACCCTCCCACAAACAGGGGCAGCAAATATTTTGGACTTAACATGGTCTACCACACAGGGTATAGAAGATGGGAAGCTACCCTACCCTGCTCATATCAAGCCAGTATAACCTTGATACCAAAACTGGACAAGGATGGCACAAAATTGAATTATTGGCCAATTTAACTTAGTGAACAAATATGGAAACTTCCTAAATAAAATTTTAGCAAATTGAATCCAGCAGTGTTTTCATTTTTTAAACGCATCCTTATGAAGTGAGGTTTATTCAGGGAATGCAAGGATAGTTTAACATTAGAGAATTTTCCACTCAAGTCACCATTTATTCATTCGACAGTTACTTTTAGAACTCCTACTTTCTTCTAAAAACTGTTCCAGGCACTGGGGATACATTGGTGAACAAAACGAAGTCTCTGCCTTCATGGCGCTTACACTTCAATAAAGGAATATCACGGTCACATAAGCAGATTGTTTTATATTAATAGATTAAAGGGGTAAAACTGTATGATTATCACAGTAGAGGCAAAGGAGTATCTAATAAAATTAAGTCCCCATTCCTTTTTTTTTTAAGTTGAAGTATAGTTGATGTACAATATTATATAAGTTACAGGTGTGCAATATAGTGGTTCATAGTTTTTAAAGGTCGTACACCATTTATAGTTGTTACAAAACATTGGCTATATTACCTGTGTTGTACATTATATCCTGTAGCTTATTTTATACACAGTAGTTTGTACCTCTTATTCCCCTACCCCTATATTGCACCCCCCTTCCCTCTCCTCACTGGTAACCACTAGTTTGTTTTCTATATCTGTGAGTCTCCTTCTACCCATTTCATTTTTTTAAAGTTATACTTAATAGTTAAACATTAGACCCAGGAATAAGACAAAGATGTTTCATATCTTAGCAACTATTTAACATTATATTGGAGATTCTGGCCAACACTATAAGGCAAGAAAAAGAAATTTTAAAACTTGTAAAGGAAGAAATGAAATAATCATTATTTACAAATGACATTCTTATCTAACTAACTAGAAAACCCACAGCATATCAGTCACATGGCCAGGCCTGACTTTTAGAGCTCATGGAGTTCAGGAAGATGAAAAGTAGTAGCTTTCCTAAACAATATACATTGTTTTGATAGGAACATATATATGTTCGTAAAAGCATAACAAAAAATTTGGATCAACACCAAATTAATAAGATGGGTTTCCTCTAGGGAGGGGAGATAGGACTAGAATTTTAGGTAATGATCAATAAGGGATTTTATTTTTTATGTTTAAAATTTTTAAGTAGAAAATATTTTATGAATTGTGCATTAAAACTGCAAGATGTTTATAATTTGAAGTTATATGCCTTTCAGCCTGTGCCATCTCATTAGCTTGTATTTGGAACACGTGATCTATTTATCCAACCAGTATTATTGAATGCCTGCTATGTGCCTGGTACTACTTGTCACAATACTCTTATGATGCCAGTATACAGTTACTACTGTGGCTTTATAGAAAGGTGAAGTGACTTGGTGAGGAGTGGAGTTCTCACAGCATCCCTGTGACATTAGTACATGGTTGTTACTGCAGCATTACAGAAGGGGGAGGACAATGTGACTCCAGAACCCACACTGTGAACCACCACACCTGTGCCAGGTAGAGCTGGGCTGGAGACTGGCTCCCAGGACAGAGCTTGCCACAGAGTAGACCTTCCACAGGTGTATGTTGAGAAATGAGGAGGAGGGGGTGGCCCCATTTACTTCTTACTCATCTTAACGGCCCATCCAGTTTTAGGAAGAGAACATGGAGGATGGTTGGGTTCCCCCGTGTAGTGGAGCCCTGATCTTCTTCTTCCATAGAAGCGTCAGGCTCGGCAGGTCCTCAGGGCAGGCGGGGGGAGAGAGGGCACACCTTTATTTTTATTTTTTGCACCATGTAATTCTTTTTCAGTCTGAAACTATATCAGGCTTTCAAAAATTGCAGCTGTAGGACAAAGAACTTTTCCTGTACCATTTGAAAGTAAGTTGCTGATATGATACCCTTACCATCTTGAATACTTTAGAGTGAATTTCTTACAAATGGATACATTTTCCTGCATAACCAAAATACAACCATCAAAATTAGGAAATTAACACCAATACTTTGCTACCATCTTATCCTCACACTCTGTTCATTTTGCCAATTCATAGTAAATGTCATCTTTATGGTAAAAGGATCCAGTTCAGAATTACATTTGGCTTTTAGCTGTCATGGTTCTTTTATCTCCTTCAATGGAACAGTTCCTCCTTCTTCGCTTGTTTTTCACATTCATGCCGCTTTGGAAGATTGCAGACCCCTTAGTTTGTCGATGCTACCTCAGTTTGGGTCACCTCCACCTTGAGCTCCACCCACTGGAGACATCCAGACCAGGGGTGGGGCTTCGGGAGCCCCACCACTCAGCACCGCCTCCTGCAGGAGAAGGGGCAGGAGAGCTGCCTGCCTTCTTTGGGGGTGAGGTGGGGACGGGGTGAGGACCCCTCATGGAATAGGAGCCAGCCTGGTGACCAGATTTTTGGAGCCCAGTCTGGGACAAATGACTTTCTGAATTTGAGTGCTTTATTTGGAAGTCACATAAAAGACACAGGTATTACATTTGTTTAGTTTTGCACCTGACATACTATCTTCATTATTAAAATTATGTGAAATCATAACTGTTCCAGAATCCCAGGCTATGGATGCCATAGCCAAAAAGTACAGTTTATACCTGACATAAAAGTAAGTCTTTCCTGTGTCTCAGTATTACCTCTCTTCCACTGACAGGAGTGGCCTCTCAGTACCATCCCTGATGAAGGCGGTGCCTGCCCCGTGCATCCTTGATGATCTTATCCCCTTGATCCTTTTCCTTCTCTGATGGCCAGCCCACCAGCCCCCTGTCCTGTTGGGGACGGCGCCCGTTGCCTGGCCCCCCACCTACACGGTCTCAGTGCAGGCCTGGCGCCTGCAGCTGTGCCTTTAGTCTCCTGTGCCTCAGCTGCAGGCAGGGGTGAGCACCAGTTTTGAGTCTTCCTTGTGGAGGCCCCCATTTGGGGTCCTTGGGCTTCTGCACTGAGCAGTGGCCTCCAGACAGGGTCAGGCCACAGCTGGAGGGTTTACACTTCACGTGTGGCTCTTGGCCCCAGAATAAAGCGAGGTCTTCACAGAATGTATGTATTTTATTCACTGAGATGAAATACACTAATTTCACTAAGGAATTAGTAAGTGAATAATGTGAGTTTTTTTCATTCAAATCAGCATAATAAATGAATTTGATTAGGGCTAATCTTTGAAAAGTGTCCCGCATCCCTTTTTGCTGAGTCCTGGAGGCCCCCTGTGGTCAGATGCTGGCTAGTGGGCAGCCCACGTGTGGTCACGGTTGCTAGCGCTGCGCCTTGAATCCTGAGCACTCTTGCGACAAGTGACACGTCCCCTTTGCGTGTCGCGTTACTTCCCACGCTGACCCTTTTTGGCTACGGTTCTGCCCACTCACACGGCCTCGTGAGCTCTCCCAGCATCTCACCCCCATCTGCTTGGCATTTCAGTCTCCAGAAGGACTTGTGTCATTTCAGACACAGAAAGTTTGTTCTGCTCTGCTCTGCCAGAACAGTTATAAATCGACTCTTCTGGTAGTGACTCCAGGAAAGACGCAGCATTTAGGTTTCTGGTGTTTGGGCCCACATTTCCTGTGGCCCTGGGAAGTATACGGAAGGATACTGTACACTGAGTGCTCCCCGATAGATCTGTGAGGCGTTTGCCTGCTCTCCAGGGCTGTGACATCTGGCCAGGAGCTTATGCACGGTGACACTGGGAGCGTCCCTTGGAGCACATGGACGCTGTCTCAGCACCTTCACCAGCTAATCTCAGGCTGGTCATAGGAGGGCTTCACACGTCAGCAACTTCCTTTGTAAAATGGGCTGATGGATCAATAGTTTGCAGACTCCGTGCCGAGGAGGTGCTGTCAGGCTCCGTAGACGTTTCATTCTCATCGGCAGAAGGGCTCTGTAAATAGTGGCAGATCTTTCATGAAGGAGGTGCTGGGCTGCCTGCCCGAGGCTGCACCAGGTCAAGCAGAGCGCCGCCGAGGTCTGTCCCACCTGTTCTTGTCTGTGTCTTCTTCCTTCCCAGTGGCCCAGCCCACACACGGGGATTCCATATGCGATTGCTTTGAGAAAAAAAAAAAAGGGCCTGCTGCTTTCAATTTGTAAAACATGCCAGGGCTGCAGCTGGGGAGTGAAGTGAATACTCTTAGGGAGCCTGCTGTGCGGCGTGGGCAGGATGGCAGACTTGGACGTGCAGCTGAGCGGGGTAGGGCGGGGTGGGGGGAGGCCGGGCAGCCCTCCCTGTGCGCCCACCTTTCAGTGCAGAGCTCGGGCAGGTTCCAGAATTCTACGTTCAAGCCTAGCCTTCCAGGGCGTTTGAAGAGAGGAGAATAGAATATATCTTACTTAACAGCATGTTAGCTTCTTGGATATTTTTTCACTATTTAGATGCATGGTGTAAAGATCTTAACTTGTACTCTTGCCCCAAGCCCTGCAATTGTTAATTTCTCCCCTAATGAGAAAACCAAGACATAAAGATATTCAGGCCCATGCAGTCTATCACATTATGCCACCCAGAGCCAGAATGACCATCATGGGCCTGAGGCTCCACCTGGCTTTTCCCCCAGAACTGAATTTTACTGTTGAAGTGGCCATATGGCAGATATTCTCAAGGCCTGGTTTGAAGGGTGGACCAGTTCACTTGATGAGCAAGTACAGGCTTTAAAAAGTAAATGACGTGATGTTAAAACTCATGGAATCCTGCACCTAAGACTGTGTATTTCACTGTATGTGGATTTTATCTCAAAAAGAACTGTAAACAAAGATTAAAGTCTAGTTACTGGTTTTGTTTTTGGCAGTGTATGTGTTATCAGTTCTTTTTTTTTTAAATAACTTTATCTATTTATTTATTTATTTATGGCTGCATTGGGTCTTCGTTGCTGTGCGTGGGCATTCTCTAGTTGCAGTGAGCAGGGGCTACTCTTCATTGCGGTGTGTGGGCTTTTCACTGTGGTGGCTTCTCTTGTTGCGGAGCACAGACTCTAGGCGCACAGGCTTCAGTAGTTGTGGCATACGGGCTCAGTAGTTGTGGCTTGCGGGCTCTAGAGCGCAGGCTCAGTAGTTGTGGTGCACGGGCTTAGTTGCTCCGTGGCATGTGGGATCTTCCTGGACCAGGGCTGGAACCCATGTCCCCTGCATTGACAAGCGGATTCCTAACCACTGCGCCACCAGGTAAGGCCGTGTTATCAGTTCTTAAAGTACCTTCTGTGTATTCCAGGCTTCAGCAGATGAGCAAATACACCAAGAATGGTGGGAGCCCAGTTCTCCACTGCTGGGGAGGGAGTTACAAATATGGGACAGGAGAATGTATTGGGGTTAAGGTTGGGGTTGGGGTTTGAGGTGTCAGTGTGAATTCATGGTTTTAATAGATGGACATGAGCATGTAGAAATAAGTAGATAAATAGATGTGCACCTGTGTATTCATAGGCATGTGTGGGTATGCGTATCAGTATTTCTTAGCTCTGTCCACTGGAAGGGCCTGGAAGCAACAAAACCCCCCAGTAGCAATGAGCACCCCTTGTGTCCAGATCTTGGTGTCTAAACACCACTCCTCAGTGAAAGGAACAGGGTTCCTTGGAGCAAAACTGATTCCTGGTCTGGAGCACGGAAAGTACAAAATGAACCCTGCACATGTTTTCACACCAGAAAATAAGGAGGTGCTCAGTGCATGATGAGGACTTACCAGAAGGCCCCAGGTGCCAGCTTGAAGGGAGGCAGAGCATAAAAACAGAAGTGCGTCGAGTGCATACTGATGGAGATAAATGAGTTTATAGTAAGTGGGGGAGGAGAGAAAGCTCTTTCATACAGTAAAATGTGGAGGAATGATGGCATCAGAAAGTCTTCTGTGGGGACTTCCCTTGTGGCGCAGTGCTTAAGAATCTGCCTGCCAATGCAGGGGACACGGGTTCGAGCCCTGGTCTGGGAAGATCCCACATGCCGTGGAGCAACTAGGCCCGTGCACCACAACTACTGAGCCTGCACTCTAGAGCCCATGAGCCACAACTGCTGAACCTGAGTGCCACAGCTGCTGAAGCCCTCACACCTAGAGCCTGTGCTCCACAACAAGAGAAGCCACTGCAAAGAGAAACCCATGCACCGCAACCAAGAGTAGCCCCTGCTTGCTGCAACTAGAGGATGCCCACGCACAGCAACAAAGACCCAACGCAGCCAAAAATAAAGAAAGAAAATAAATTTATATATATATTAAAAAAAAGTCTTCTGTGGATGCCGAAATACTGGACACAAGCTTGACGAGGAACAAGATCCATCCATCAACTCAGAGGGCAGGATAGTGCCTCCACAGTGGAGAGCCTGGCACCCCAACCGAACAGCACCAACGCTGCGATGGACTGACGCCCCTTCTCCTGCAGAGAAGTGCAAGGAGGACACACGCGGGGCACCCATCACTCCCGGAGTGCTCCTGCCAGGTCAGCAGGAGACACCAGGCAGCCCAGACTGAGGGGCAGTCCACAAAAGAGCCGGCCCATGTCCAGGTCTAGAGACCAAAGAGAGGCTGGGGGCTTTTTTTTTTTCCTTAATTAATTAATTAATTAATTTTTGGCTGCGTTGGGTCTTCGTTGCTGCACGTGGGCTTTCTCTAGTTGCGGCGAGCGGGGGCTAATCTTCGTTGCGGGGCACGAGCTTCTCATTGCGGCGGCTTCTCTTGTTGTGGAGCACGGGCTCTAGGCACGTGGGCTTCAGTAGTTGTGGCGTGCCAGCTCATTAGTTGTGGCTCACGGGCTGTAGAGCGCAGGCTCAGTAGTTGTGGCGCACGGGCTTAGTTGCTCCGCGGCATGTGGGATCTTTCCAGACCAGGGCTCGAACCCGTGTCCCCTGCATTGGTAGGCGGATTTGTAACCACTGCACCACTAAGGGAAGCCCCAGGCCAGGAGCTTTTAAAGAGACACGACCACTAAGCGATCCTGAATTGGACCCTAGACGGGGAAATAGCCAGAAAGGACATTGCTGATGAAACTGGAACTCGGACTGTGTCACTTTCTCCAGTTTTGATGGCTGTGCTGTGGTCGTGAAAGAAAATGTCCCCGTACTTCAGAAATTCACACTGAAGTATTCAGGGGTGAAGAGGTATGCTGTCTCCACCTTAATCTCCAATAGTTTGGGAAAAGTTACCGGCGTGTGTGTTTAGAGAAGGAGACTGGGAGGAAGGGAGTGAGGGGGAGAGGAGAGAGGATGACACGGCCAGTAGAGCAAGATGTAGACGGCCAGTGAATCTGGGAAAGGGTGTATGGGAGTTCCTCTTACTGATTTTGTAATTTTTTGCAAGGTTAATTTATATCAAAATTAAAAGCTGCCCCCAAAGGATGGCACGTGTGGCTCTAAGAAAGGGGCAGCTTTAGGTCCGGTGGAGGTGTTTTCAGACCTCGTTCAAAGTCCTGTCTCCCCAGTTTACCAGCTGTGCTAGTAGCTCTGCCTTTCTGAGCACTGCCTGGGTCCCTGGGCAGATGAGGGGCCCGACGCAGAGGGACTGGGGCCCCACATCCTGGCCTGACTCTGCCTCTGCGCCCCCTGAGCTCTGCTGCCTCACCGGCAGATGGCTGCACTTCAGAAACGTGAGGTCAGAAAGGACACTGATAGGAAAGTGGGACCCACTGGGGCTCTGCCCCATCGTTAAACCCTTTTCCTGAATTGTTTTCTTGGAAAATGTTGATATTGATTTAACACCTTTTTAACAGAACTGTCACCTAGTTGTAGCTGTTTATGCAGCAGTGTCCATCCAAGAATCTGTAGCCGGGTCAGCCTGAGAGCCAGATCCAGCCCCTGCCAGTTTTTATAAACAAAGCTTTCATGGAACAGTCACGTGCATGCTTTGCTTTGACCTCAAAATGCTCCTTATGGTTTAAAAGTGGTTCAGTTTGGGGTAGTTGCTTATTACTTAGTGAATACTTATTCCTGATACTATGCAATTTTGGTGATCACCTTCTCATTAAAAAGATAAGTTTTATGTTTATGGGATTAAAATTTTTAAATAGGGAAATTAAGAGTTTTATTGTAAAAAGTATTTTTTTTTTCCTTTGCCACTGCTAGTTTAACAGAAAACAACTTCCCAGAGGCCCCCAGGGCTTCAGCCTCAGCATTTGTGCCTCTGAGAACAGCTTCTGGAGCTGTGCTCTGCCTGCTAAATAATTCACATTCGTCGGCAGCAGCAGGCTAAAGGTCTGCTCTAAATTATGGATGCGTCTCCTGTGATGCTTTGTGTTAAGTATACTGGTGGTTCCTTCTCCGTGAGCGCGAAGGGAGAGCCTCGCCTTTGTCAGCCTGTGGACTGGGATCTCTGGAGAAAGTGCACTAATTTACCTCTTTGGGAGCGTGAGCTCAGCAACAATGTCTCTGTGTGTGGCCCGAGCCTGGGGCCCCGGGGGCTGTGCTGGCTGACCCTGGTATGGACTCAGAGGGGTGGTTTGCGGTGAATGGTTGGAAGTATTTGGTTAAATGGCATCACAGTGGCTCTTATCGGCTCTGCCCAGGTAAAGTCCCTCTGGTCTGTGCCTTGTCGTGGTTGGCGGGGGCAGGCAGACTGCGCGGTCTCCAGGTATGTGTGCCGAGGGGGCCCGTCCGCTCGGAGGCCGGTGGCAGTTAGCCCTATTACCTGAACTTGAGTTGTGATTTAAATATTTAAAGTGCTGGAGGTTATGGTTTGGATGAGATATTCTGGTGAGATAATGATGGGTGAAAGCCTTGAGTTACAGAATTATCTATAAAATGTTAATACTAAGGCATTCTTCAAGTTATTTGCAACACGGTAACCTGCATGTTTGTCCAGCCAATGTAAAGGTGGTGGCTTTCCTAGTTTTCAGCAGATCTGAAACAGACTTCAAAAACTTTCTCACCAGGAAAACATTTCTCTGACTCAAACTGGTGAATTGAAAGGGAAAAAAAAACCCCAACAGCGCCAACAGAAACCAGGAAACGTTCTCTGAAGTGAAGCTGTAAGGTGGGATGTGGGGTGTCTTCCATGGACGTCTTCTTCTTTGGCTGCAGCGTGTGGTTTTCCAAGCACCTGACACCCCAGAGAGACTCAGGCAGTGGCTTAGACATAGTGGGGTTTCTTCCATCACCTGTTCTGGCCTTGGAGTTGGGGTAGGAATCCTGGCGTTCAAAGGAATTTCATTTGTGTTCAAGGGCAGTCCTTCCACACATGTGCACTGTTTGCTGTGTGTCGAGAGCAATTCCAGAGTGAGTTTAAAGGTGGTGTGAATTATGACGTTCAGAACTTGACAATGGCTGTCAAGGCCCAGGTGACTCTCCGTGTGTCACGGACACACGGAAGTGCTAGGATCTTGTCATCCCCTAGGGGTTCTGCACCCACCGCATGGCTCTCCACATTCTTCTGCAAGAACCTGCCACCTAAAGATTCACCAGGAGACCTCATGATGACAAGAACTGTGTACTGACGCGCTTTACGCGGCCAGGCATTGTCTCTAGTTTTCCCACTCTGAAGAGTGTGCACATGCCCAGAGGTCTGGCCGAGGTGGAGGGAAACGGCCGGGGCCGCGGCCTCAGGCAGCGTGGCCTGGCCCTGGAGCTGCTCCTGCAGGGTCACTGCTATCCGCTCTCGAAGCTCCTGGTGCCTGAGGTGAGGCCCAGGGAGCAGGCATTCGGGTCCCAGAAGCAACAGTGTGGGTGTGTCTGCCAGAAGGAACAAAAGGAGCCTGTGGGGAGGCCCGGGAGCCAGCGCAGGGTAACTTTCTGACTTCGTGGGTCAGATGAGAGCTGGGGTCCAGGGCCTGCGTCCCCAGCTAAAGTGACTCTTCCCAGGAGAGGCTGTGTCTGCAGGCAGAGCCCAGCCCAGCCCTCCACACCCCCCCACCCCGCCCCTTCTCAGGCCCAGCGCATCTTTCTGTGCAGGACACCAGTGCCCCTAAGAGTCCACGGCAGGAACCGCCCCGCTCCCGCCAGGGCATCAGAAAAGGCAGGCCTCAGGGTGTGCCTGCCGCCGGCCGGCTGAGCCGCACCGCCCACACCGAGCGGCCGGGGGGGTCCTTTCTTCTTTTAATCGTAATGTTTCTTTATCGATTAGACTTTTAAAGTGTCAGTTATTGATTTGTGAGCCTGAAAAAAATAATTCATATTTGCTAAATCTTATAAAAATGAATTAGTATACGGGTCATCTTTCCCTTAACACGTGTATTCGGTCAACGTTCATTCTTTCCTTCACTCAGTCCCTCCACAAACTTGCAGCGCTGGGCAGGGCCGGGGTTGGGCGCCTGGGAAGCCTGCCCACCCCCCCGCCTCCCTCGTGTCCTGTGTGCACTGGTCTACATCGCTCTGCCTGTTGCGTGTTGGAATCCACACACCTTTTGTTTGACAAGTAAAAGCTGCGACACCCTTGATGGGTTCAGCTGCTCTGTCTGCAGTTTGCGCCCCACCCTGCCCTCACCATCCAGCCTCAGCCAGACCTCCGCTGGCCGCTCTCCACGTGCAGCCAGAAGGACAAAGTCCCTTCTTTTTTATTATTATTATTAATGGAATGTTTTATTTTTAGCATAGATGTGATGACTTGTTTTTCAATATTTTTTATTGAAGTATAGTTGATTTACAATGTGTTAATTTCTGCTGTACAGCAAAACAATTCAGTTATACATATATATACATTCTTTTTTTAAAATATTCTTTTCCATTATGGCTTATCCTAGAATATTGAATACAGTTCCCTGTGCTATACAGTAGGACCTTGTTGTTTATCCATTCTCTATATAATAGCTGACATCTGCTAATCCCAAACTCTCACTCCATCCCTCCCCCAACCCCCTCCCCCGTGGCAACCACAAGTCTGTTCTTTACGTCTGTGAGTCTGTTTCTGTTTTGTAGATAAGTTCATTTGTGTCATATTTTAGATTCCACATGTAAGTGATATCATATGGTATTTGTCTCTCTGTCTGGCTTACTTCACTCAATATGATTGTCTCTAGGTCCATTGATGTTACTGCAAATGGCATGATTTCACTCTTTCTTATGGCTGAGCAGTATTCCAGTGTGTATATATGTACCACATCTTTATCCATTCATCTGTCAGTGGACATTTAGGTTGTTTCCATGTCCTGGCTATTGTGAATAGTGCTGCTGTGTGAACATAGGGGTGCATGCATCTTTTCGAATTATAGTTTTGTCTGGATATACGCCCAGGAGTGGGATTGCTGGATCATATGGTAATTCTATTTTTAGTTTTTTGAGGAACCTCCATACTGTTTTCCACAGTGGCTGCACCAACTTACATTCCCACCAACCGTGTAGGAGGGTTTCCTTTTCTCCACACCCTCTCCAGCATTTATTGTTTGTAGACTTTCTAGTGATGGCCATTCTGACCAGTGTGAGATGGTACCTAATTGTAGTTTTGATTTCCATCTCTCTAATAATTAGTGATGTTGAGCAGCTTTTCATGTGCCTATTAGCCATCTGTATTTCTTCTTTGGAGAAATGTCTATTTAGGTCTTCTGCCCGTTTTTTGATTGGGTTGTTTGTTTTTCTGTTGTTGAGTTGTATGAGCTGCTTATATATTTTGGAAATTAAGCCCTTGTCGGTTGCATTGTTTGCAAATATTTTCTCCCATCTTGACATTCCCTTGTTTATCGCTGTCCTCCAGGGTGAAATCCGCACAGCTTGGGTGCCCACCTCCCGGCCCTGCTGGCCTTGCCTGCCAGCTCTCCTGCTCCTCGGCCGCCCAGCCACACCGGCTGTGAGCCGTGTTTCTTCTGCCACAGGGCCTTTGCACGTGCTTGTCCCCTTGTGGAAGGCTTTTCCCGCTTTTCTGAGGTCGGTTAAGTTCTGTTCATCCCTCAACTCTCAGTTCAACCATTATTGCCTTAAGGGAAAAAAGCTGGAGGAAAATGTTTTGGTGCTCATACTTTACAGAGTGTTTTTGAAATGGACTGTTTCATCTTTTGAGGATGACCCTGTTTATCAGCATGAAATGTAGCAGGAAAGCTTCTCTCCTCGGCCCCTGATGCTGCCCCTGACGCTGGTTCACGGTTCACATTCTCTTTGGCTCCGTGTGGGGGTCCCCGGGGCTGGGGGCGTCTTAAGCCCCTACTTAGTGACAGATCATACTCTTCCTCCACTTTCCTTCGGTTTATTGATCTTTTTTCTTATTGATGTGTAGGTGCTCTTAAATATAAAGAAAATTAGTCCTTCAGCTGTGTAATGTGTTACTGTATTTCCCATAGTTTTTTTAATAGTCTTTTGCCTTAGCTTACAGTGTTTTTTACATACAGAGGTTTTATTTTATTTTTTTGAGGCGTAGTTGACATACAACATTATGTTAGTTTCAGGTGTACAACATAATGTTTCAAAATTTGTATATATTGTGAAATGATTGCCACAGTGAGTCTAGCTAACTTCCCTCACCAGGCACAGCTGCAGAATTCTTTCTTGCGATGAGAACTTTCAAGATTTACTCTCTTAGCTCCTTTCACGCGCGCGATGCAGCGTTGTTGCTTACACTCGCCGTGCCGTGCCGTCCATCCCCAGGACCTGTTTACCTTACGTCTGGACGTTTGTACCCTCTGACCCCTCCACCCACATTGCCCCCCACCCTGCCCACTGCCTCTGGCACCACCCGTCTGCTCTCACACACAGAGACTTCAAGTCTGTCTCTGACGGCTCTGGGCGGGAGCCTGCTGGATGTCCTCACTCAGGTATCTCAGAGAGCTGTCCCGCGCTTGCTTCTAGTATTTCTCCGACTTCACTGTTTACGTTTAAATCTTTGGTCCGTGTGGCATTTATTCTAGCGCGTATTGCAAGACCCCCAACTTGGTCACTCTCCAGCTGGTCACAGTTGACCCTGTAGCACATGTATCGAGTGATCCGCTTGTGTCCTGTCCCAGTGGCGCGTCTCCTTCCGCAGCGGCATCGTTCAGGATGCAGGTGTGCGACGTGTATCACGTTGGGTGGGGCTGGCCCTGCCTCCGTGCTTTGTTTTGTGTAGTTTTCCAGCATTTCGTGTTTAGTTTTCCACGTGAACCTTTACACTCAGTTTGTCTGGTTCTAATAGAACGTGTATTGGGAAGTGTGTTGGGAGGAGAGGTTAATCTGGGGGGGATGGGTGTCTGTGGTGTTTAGTCCTTTGTTGCCCCGGTTACTGGACACAAATCATACGTGAAGACGTGGGGTCTTCCAGGACCCCAGCCCCAAGGAGAGAGAGGAGGAGAGTGTGAGTGTGTGCCTGCCTGTGAGCGTGTCAGGGTGTGTGTGTGAGCGTGTGCCTACCTGTGAGTGTGTCAGGGTATGTGCGTGAGCGTGTGTGAGCGTGTGCCTACCTGTGAGTGTGTCAGGGTGCGTGCGTGAGCATGTGTGAGCGTGTGCCTGCCTCTGAGTGTGTCAGGGTGCGTGTGTGAGCATGTGCCTGCCTGTGAGCGTGTCAGGGTGCGTGTGTGAGCGTGTGTGAGCGTGTGCCTGCCTCTGAGTGTGTCAGGGTGCGTGTGTGAGCATGTGCCTGCCTGTGAGCGTGTCAGGGTGCGTGCGTGAGCGTGTGTGAGCGTGTGCCTGCCTCTGAGTGTGTCAGGGTGCGTGTGTGAGCGTGTGCCTGCCTGTGAGCGTGTCAGGGTGCGTGCGTGAGCGTGTGTGAGCGTGTGCCTGCCTCTGAGTGTGTCAGGGTGCATGCGTGAGCGTGTGTGAGCGTGTGCCTGCCTCTGAGTGTGTCAGGCTGTGTGTGTGAGCATGTGCCTGCCTCTGAGTGTGTCAGCACGCATTGAGGAGTGGGTTTCCGGTCACATACACACAAAACCGAGAGCTGTTCTCGTGGGGAAGTTTTGTGTGTCGGAGTCTAAGCAGAGCAGTTCCAGGTGGTTCTGTGTACCCTGGTCCTCAGCTCCCTGCCTGGGCACTGCGGTGCACTTAGCGACAGTGCGTGTTTCTCCGGGTCCTGGGAACCCCACCGGTGCCCCTTTCTCTCTGCTCAGCCCGCCCGTCACCCAGCCCTGGCTCCTGGCCCGTCCCGACCTCAGGTGGACTCACTCGGAGCCCCTGCCGTGCCCGCGGCCAGGGCGGCCGCGACCTGTGACGAGCATCCTTGTCGGGTGTGCGCGTGCGTGGCCTCAGGAGGTGGGTTCGGTCTCGTTCCCACTCGGCCCAGTACCCAGGGTGCCCAGAACGATGTGGCCACGGTGAGGGCACTCGCCGCACTGTGCCGGCTGAACGCACCTCCTGTAGAAGACAGATGGTGAGGGCCCCGTGGGCAGGAGGGGGACAGGCCCGCAGGTGAGTGAGGTCTGTGCTGGCCCCGCAGAGCTGAACGGCGCCGACCTGAAGGACTGCGTGAGCAACCACAGCCTGAGCAGCAATGCCAGCCTCCCCAGCGTGCAGAGCTGCCGGCGCCTGCGCGAGCGGAGGGTTGCCAGCTGGGCCGTGTCCTTTGAGCGGCTTCTGCAGGACCCGCTCGGAGTTCGCTACTTTTCCGTGAGTCTGACGGGCAGCGGGCACCTCCTCCAGCCGGACCCCAGGGCAGGGCTGGGCAGGGCAGACGTCTCCTCCTCCTGCTCCTACCCCGGGCGCTCAGGCCCAGGGGTTGGAGGGAGCCTCTGTCTGCTGTGAGGGGCATCAGAGCTTCTTGCGAACCCTGGAAGCAGCTGCCTGCTGGCCAGGCCAGCTACTAGGAAGGGATGCTCAGCCCCTGGGAAAGCAGCTGGGAAGGCCCAAGGGGTCCCAGTGAGGGCAGCTTTTACGTTTGCTCCCAGGTAGATTCTGGAGAGGCGCTTGGAACCCCTGGTTTCTGTGAAAGATGAAAATAAGAATAAAGTAGGAATAATGAAACAGAGCACAAGAGGAGGGAGGTCCCACCGCCACTACTGACGTACCCTTTTCTGAGGATTGTGTGAAGGTTAATCTATGGCGTTTTTCTTAGGATTTTCTAAGGAAGGAATTCAGTGAAGAAAACATTTTATTCTGGCAGGCCTGTGAATATTTTAATCATGTTCCCGCACACGACAAAAAAGAGGTATGTTTCTTCAGGCTGGGAAGTGGGCGTGGTTAAAGGGCAGGGTGATCTGAGCGTAGGTTCACACATAGTGCAGTTTGAAAAGTCCGTGTAAAAATATTTTCACACGATTAAAAAAAATTCTTTTTCAGAATGTTTCTTAATATATATGATATTTAATTTTGCCTAAACATAGCTTGCATAAATGGCCCTAAAACTTTCAGCACATGTGCTGCCACTCGGTGTGTGGAAGGGGATTTAAGAGAAAATCCTGGGCGGAAGAGCCTCCTAAGGATGCCCGTCCGTACAGCCGCCCTTGCAGGCTGCGTGGGGGCAGCTGAGCCCCCGCTGGTGTGGCTGCTGAGCCGCGGCGTGACCTGCCCGGAGGCAGCCTGTGCCCCTCCCTCAGAGGGGGCCTCTTCTCGGCTCCTCACGCCCCGTGCTGCCCGGAGCTCCCTCCCCCTTTGGCGAGACCACACCATGTGACGCCACCCGCGCCGCCCGCAGCCGGATGCCCCGTGGCAGCCGCACAGCCCCGGTCTTTGGAACATTCAGATTGCGCTTTGACAGAATTCGGAGAGGAGCTGATTTGTTGAAAAGTTTCATACTGGCTGGTACTGTTAGTTAGTATCCAAGCAAGAAATATTTACTAGGCCCCGAGAAAATGTGTCTCCATTGCCTGGACGCGTGTCAGAAAACACGTGTGTGGTCTGCATGTCCCACTCACGCGCTGTCCCGTCAGCTCTCCTACAGGGCCCGCGAGATCTTCAGTAAGTTCCTGAGCAGCAAAGCCACCACGCCGGTCAACATCGACAGCCAGGCCCAGCTGGCAGACGACATCCTCAGCGCCCCGCACCCCGACATGTTCAAGGAGCAGCAGCTCCAGGTGACAGCCCGGGGTGCGGGCAGAGGACTCGGGTCCCGGAGAGCAGCCCCCGCAGGCACCAGCCTGCGAGGAGAGTGCCGGGGGGACCCCCACCCCTACCCTGCCCCACCCCGCCCCCTGGGCTCCATCTCAGAGCCAGGGTTCAGCAGGGCCCTGGAGCAGGACGTCCCCACCACAGCGTTCCTGACTGTTGACACTCTCCCTTGTGCATCTGTGTGTGATCACAGGTTCATGGACGGTGATATACATAGAGATGGATAGATGTTTGGATTTTTTTCAGTTTTAGGACATCACTGTGATGAAAAGTGTGCATTAGACTTAATGTTTTTTAGAGCACATGTCCACTGGCCTTAGCAGAGGTTACTTATGTTACTGAGTCATATGAATGAGGTTTAAAAAAATGGAGGAAGGTATTTTCAAGTCAGGTCTCCCTTCCTTTAGGTTTCCAGTTGCCTTTGATTTCATTCTTATTTAACAAAGTAAAGATTCTCCAAGATTGCACCTTGGCTGTCCTGAGGCCACTCAGACGCTGGCTTTACGTGGATTGTTGGAACTGGCTGATCGTAAGCGTGGCCACCGAGGGCTGGCGTGTTATGAGAAATGTGATCAGACATAAAGGAGCCTGGGCAACGACTCCAGGGGCGATGAGGGGCTTTGGGAACAGGCCCTGCTGCGCGTGCGGCCTGGCGCCGCCCCGCACCTTCTTCAGGGCCAAGTGTCCAGTTCCGTGTGTCACAGGACAGCGCTGTGTTTCCTCGGCAGATCTTCAACCTGATGAAGTTCGACAGCTACACTCGCTTTCTGAAATCCCCGTTGTACCAAGAGTGCATCCTGGCGGAGGTGGAGGGCCGCCCGCTGCCCGACGGGCAGCAGGTCCCCAGCAGCCCCACATCCAAGCACAGCGTCAGCTCCGACCACTCCAACACGTCCACACCAAAGAAGGTGCCCGTCCCGGCCGCGCTGGCCCCCAGATGAAAGCTGCTCTGCAGAGATGACAGCAGACGCCCCTGTTGGCTCATCCCCTCACCCGCAGGGAATGCGAGGCTCTCTTAGCACTCGTACCTCCCATGCGCCTTGTCTGAGGCTCTGGTCGGGGCGGGGGGCTCCAACTGCCATTTCTGGAGAGGCTGGCGGGGCTGTGCCTCTGGCCTTGAGGGACCTGGACCCTCCTGCGGAGCACCTGTCTTGGCAGCCTGCTCCAGCTCCCTTTCCCATGCATTTCATGTGATATTAAATTACCTTCACACTGTTTTAACAACGTTTTCCATTTGATGGCAGTTGAGTGGAATATCGAAATCAGGACGGTCCCTGAATGAAGAGTTGGGGGACGAGGACAGCGAGAAGAAACGAAAAGGAGCGTTTTTCTCTTGGTCAAGGACCAGGAGCACCGGGCGGTCCCAGAAGAAGAAGGACCAAGGCGACCGTCCAAACGGTTCGTGGTTTGTCGTGTGCAGGTGGGGGAGGGAGGGGGGCGAGGCCCTCTCAGGGATGAATGAGGAAGTGTGGGCTGTGCTTGTGAGGTGGCCCTTTGGGGCAGCCTGACTGGGGAAGCAGGGGGCTCTAGGGCCCTCTGAGAGGGGGCATGGTGCATTCTAACCCCCCAGGCTAGGGCACCCCACAGGTACCACCCTCTTCTTGCTTGAGCAGTAATGGGTGCTCTTGGTAGAAAATTTGGAAAATACAACCAAGTGAAAAGCAGAATATACAGGTGTCCTGCCCTCTGTCCACCCAGACAGCCTCTTGCTTTTCTGCCGTGTGCAGAGAGGTACACGAGCTTTTGTAATTTCTTTAAGGAAATGTGACACCCTAGTTTGGGTACCAAGCATTTTCAAAATTGTAATTTCATTATTGTAAATTTTAAAGGTTGCCATCCTAGATCTTCTCTGCCTTGGTTTCTTTCTTGGATGTGGCTGAGAAGACAGTGTGAGAGGGACAGGGACGGGGCTGGGACGCGCCGGGAGGGGGCTGGGTGGAGCGGTAGCCGCCTGGGCCGCGGGCCGGGGCAGAGAAGGGCGGGGCGCACGCTGGGCGCCGGAAGCACGCGCGGGAGGGTTTGGCGGCCTTTTCTTCTCCACAGACTGTCAGGAAAGGGGTTATTTTCCGGGAAGTAGCCTGCAGGCTCCAGACCTGGCCCCAAGTTTAGGTTGGGCAGCTTATGGAGGGAGCTTGGACAGGGAGCCCCTGAGGGAGTTGGTGCCTGTGCTGTGCCAGGCGCTTCAGAGGGTTTATCTCCTGCTTCGAGCCGGCCGCAGGCAGCGCTCACGCCCGCTTTGCAGAGGGCAGTGTAGGGAGGCTGTGGGCTTCTGCGGTGCCCTGAGGCTCCGGGGCCCTGCCTGGGGCGGCCGGTACAGCTGTTCTTCCACAGGGAAGGGCAGCCGGAGCTGGGGGTGGGAGCGGTGTCGTCCGTGCGGCCAGGGACCCCCGAGGGCCGGAGATGGGGGAGTGCCTGCCTCTCTAGGTCTGTGTCCCCACGTGGGACCCCAGGAGACCGGGGTCCCCATACCCGGCACATCTTTAGAGAGCCACCCGGAAAGGCCCTAAGTCCTGACTCCAGGACGCTCCCCAGGCATCCTGACTCTCTCGCCTGGCAGTCCGTTGCTTTTGGCAGATGGGTCAGTGGGACCTGGGGGTCTCCGTGTAATCAGGCCCCCTGCTCCACCCGCAGGCCCCGGCACAGCGGCATGATCGGGGCCCTAGGCCCTGTGTTTTTAAAGGTCCTTTCTGTGTCAGAGTTCTCGCGATTTTTAGATTACAGTTAGCTCAGTCAGTGACATCGGGTGGCGCGATTGTCAGGACTTTACAGGAAGACGGGACGTGAGCCGTTGGTAAAAGATGCCGTAACGGGCTGGCACGTGAAGCCACATGTTGAGATAACAATTCCAGATTAAATGAAAGGCAGGGAGGCCCTGCACTTGCTTGCGTTTTGACCTGCAACGAGGCAGCAGGAGCCGGGGGGCCGCGCGGGCGCCAGCAGAGCAGAGCGCGGGCGCCAGCAGAGCAGAGCGCGGGCTGGGCGGGGGCTCCTGGCTCCTGCTGTGTGCCAGGGGCGAGGCTGCGCCGCCGAAGGGCCTCCGAGCCGGGCTCCTGTCCTTCGAGTGTGTCTGTTCAGCCTAAAGGAGGTGTGGGGCTGTGGGGGACATGACCACCCTCGGGGGGTTTCTGCATTTCTGCATTAAGCGAGCAAGCATGAAGCTGGTGCTGTTGGGTGTTCTGAGTCCCTGTGTCCCCTCCAGACCCCCTGCACGCCAACGGAGGCCTGGGCCGCCGGGAGTCACAGGGCTCCATGTCGTCGGCCGGGAGCCTGGACCTGGTGAGTCCCCGCGAAGCCGTGTCCCTCGTAAAGGAGCTGTTGGATGGATGGGGAGGGCACCCCTTGAGCACTAGGAATATCTCTGGGTTTATTTCTGAGACCTTTTGTTCCCGTTCAGGCACGTTTCTCTGGACGCCCACGGGAGCGGGCAGGTGCTCCTCTTGGTCTCGGCACCTGCACGTCCCGTGAACTCAGACACCCCCGTGTCTCTGCCTGTGCGCTGGGGGCTGTGCCGACGGGGCTCTTCCCCGCCGGGCCCTGCTGTGGGCCGGGGGCCCGGGTCCTGCCTGGCCCTGCGCTCTCTCCTCATGCCCCTCTGAGTTGCTTGTCTGGCCCAGTTTCCAGTTAGGTGGAGGAGGCACTGGGCTGACCTGCTAGCTGGTTAGCTGTCGTCTGATAGCAATTTTGGAAAACCCTATTGTTGCCGGCCTCCTAGTCGCTTGAGATGGTCAGGCAGTAGTGAGTGTAGAATGTCATTTCTTCTTCAGTTATAACAATACCAGTCAGAGCCGTGAGGGTGGACCACGCACCAGTCAGCTATTGCTGCCTGACAAACCATCCCAAAACCCAGTGGCTTAAGACAAAGATCATTTATTATTGCCCGTGCGCCTGTGGGAAGGGCATATTTGGGGCCATTTTGCAATCAGTCTACCACCTGCAAACTAGTTTTCTGAAGTAATATTTGGGAGAAAGAGATTTTCAGACCCTCGGAGCACAGAGGGGTAAGGAAGTGACAACCAGGGCAAGTCGGGCATTAGAAGGAGGCATGCGGGGAACTGTCTAGCCAGGAAGCGGTGCTGTAACTCAGGGACACAGAGGTCTGCCACGGGGAGCGCGGCCGCGGGCTGGCCCCTGGTCCAGCTCCTGCCCCGAGCACGTCGGAGCCCTGCTCCGAGCAGTGGGGAGGGGCCACCTCCCCACTCTTGCCTAGTCCAGCCACAGCGCAGACATCACGTCGCAGGTGCTGCTGTTCTGGAAGGCTCGCTTCCCCATCCTGCAGGCGTGTCCCCCGCCGCAGGGCCTGGCAGTGGGACAGGTGGGCGGGGCCACATCCCCCGCGCCGGGCAGAGGTGGTGGGCGTTCTCTGGGCAGAAGGCACCCCAGGCTGCAGGCTGCCTGCAGGGTGCACCCCCGGCAGCCCCGCGGAGGAAGGAGCTGAGACTCCCCCGTGCCCCTCACACCCGGCCTCCCCGTGGCTGCTCCTCGTGAACTGGGGCCAGGGTCTGAGGGGCCTCACACCCTCAGGTGTGTGCCGCTGCCTCTGAGCCTTGGCCCGGCCTTCCCGCCCCCTCTCCCAGCCTCTTCCCTCCGGCCCACCTGCTGTCTGTCCGTCCATTCCTCTCGGAAAGGCCTTGGGCCTGCGAGGTCGGGCAGAAAGAGCCAGAAAGGTGACCAGAAGCAGCAGAGGTTGCCTGCTTTGTCCGTCCCCAGCTCCTAGGCTGAGAGACGGGCGAGGCAGCTCCTGGTCCCTAGATGGCCTCAGTGGGCTCTGCAGGGTGACTCCATGTGCTTCCGGGTCAGGAAGGCCAAGACCGGACCCCTGAAAACAAAAGTGGGAAGGCCCCTCCTATTCTAGTAGGAAAGCTAGTTAGCATGGCCCTTGTAAAAGTTTAGACTCAGAGGTTGGATGCTGGGACGGCAAGGACGGTGCCTGTAGTTGAGAGGGGGTGGCTCTCTCTGCTAACTAGCAGCCCCACAGCTTAGCGGCCGTGTGTGCACAGCGCACTGTGCCTCTATCGGGACGTGTTTGCATTGTGGAGCTGGGTGTGCACAGGGAGCCGCACTGCTGGGCCCCGCAGGCGTGTGCAAGCTACGATGGCCCTTCCCCGGGGCCTCCCCGCACTTTCCCTGACCCTGCGCCCGCCCCCGTGTCTCCCTGCCCCCCAGCCAGAGGCCTGCAGGACCCTGGCGCCCGAGAAGGACAAAGCCGCCAAGCACTGCAGCATCCAGCTCCCCGACGGGACGGCCTGCGTGGTGCTCGTCAGGGCGGGGCTCTCCATCAAGGAAGTCCTGGCCGGGCTCTGCGAGCGACATGGCATCAACGGGGCTGCCGTGGACCTCTTCCTGGTGGGCGGGGACAAGGTACAGGGCTGCGGAGACCGAGGGCCTTTCCTTTGGGGGCGTCTGCCCTGTGGGAGGTCCTGCCGATAGGGGAGCCGGCCAGTCTGCGTGTGTTTACCTAAACGTGCGGGTTCCCTGCCACCTTGGCCTGTGTTGGGCCTCGCGGCCGACTCTGCTCTGTGCTCCTCGTCTGAACCGTGCGTGTGACGGAGGTGGGTCCTGAGAGCTCAGTCTCGCTGCGCAGAACCCTCTGCGGGCTCACAGCAGCCGGTCAGAGGGCCGAGGCCTTCCCTCCAGCTGTGGTGGGCTGCGTTTGAAGCTGCACTTTGCTTCGTGCAGCTGTGCACCCTGGCTCCCACTGACGCCCGTCTCTCTTCCTTTCGTGTGTTCCGTAGCCTCTGGTGCTGCATCAGGACAGTAGCATCTTGGAGTCTAGGGACCTGCGCTTAGAAAAACGCACTTTATTTCGGTAAGAGAAATGCAATTGCCGTTTTCATGAGGTTTCCAGAGCCGCAGGCTGTTTCTGACCACTTGCCCCGCTGGCCTCCGCTCTGCTGGGAGTGCCGACACCCCCGCTGCGAGCTCAGAGGGGCAGCCGCACGTGGCCCCAGGCACCCCAGGGGCCAGAGGGTCACGCTCCCCGCCTGCCGGCGACCACGGCAGGGCTGCACCCGGGGCAGGGTCGACCCGTGGGGAGGGGCCGCTCCTTGTCGGGTGTGACAGTCCTGGCTCAGCCCCGCGAGACCCTAAAGAACCCCCCCTGTGGGCTCTCTTCTCGTGCAGAACCTGGGGCTGCCTTGGTGATCCCCGTGGGTGCCACGCTGCTCTGCTCTTGAGACGGAACGTCCACGTGACAGTTGCCGCGTATTTGTGGCAAACGTGCTCCTGTTTCTCCCCCTCTAACCAGGCTGGATCTGGTGCCGATTAACCGGTCTGTGGGACTCAAGGCCAAGCCCAGCAAGCCAGTCACGGAGGTGCTGCGGCCCGTGGCGGCCAAGTATGGCCTGCGCCTGAGCGAGCTGGTGGCCCGGCTGGTGAGTGACCAGGCTGGTGAGTGACACGGGGCCCCTGGGCCCCCGAGCCGCCCGCAAGCTCAGCGCTGCCTGCTGGGGCCCAGCTTGCCCCTGTTGTCCGTGAAGCGAGCTGTGGCTGGTGTAACGGGAGGACGCCGTGGGGCCGACCCAGCGCCTGTGTGCAGCTTCTCCACCCAGCAGGCCCTGGGGAGGACGTGGCCGCTGCCCTCTGGTTTCCCACCCTTTGGTGGAAATGCTTGCTGCTTATTCGTACCGTGGTTGTGCCCTCTGGGGTTTGGGTTGGTATTTGAGATTTGGGGGTTTTGGCCCAGGGAAACAAATGAAAACCTTGCAGCCTCCCGCCGTTTGCAAATCTGATCAGATGACGGCACGCGCTGGCGTGCGTGACCCGATCTGCACCAGCCTGTCGGGCATCCGCTGCTTGGCTGTCCAGCTTCCCACAGGCCGTGGGTCTGGCAGCTCTCTCTGGCGTTTCCGCGCCGGGCCGTCGGGTTCCTCCGTGAATGGGTGAAGGCGGGATGAGAGCAGAGCCCCCGCGCCTGTAGCCGGAGGGCGGTCCCGCACCGCCACACGTTTGCTTTGAAATGCGGTGACTTACGACCCATTGGCCTGTGTTCTCCTTTCTTTAGAAAATATATTTTATCAGAGCTACGATTTCAAGTATTTTTAGGATTTTTATTTTCTCTGAAACGGGCTCCATAATTGTTCAAGACTTTGACGTGAACGAGAGGACCAGTTAAGTTGTTTTCAGACTTCCCGAGGGTAACCCGAAGCCCTCCGCCCAGCACACTACGGGGTGGGGGTGCCGTCCTGGAGTCTAGAATATGCCGAATGGAGAGGGACGTGGCCTGGGTTCCATGTGGTCTCCCTGCTCGTACTCTGTTGAGATCCTAAGCGATCCTCAGTCCCCGTGCCTGTTTCCCCATCTGTAAAGTGGGGTGAGTCACGGAAGCATGCTCATGGGGTCGCTGGGGGGCTTCAGTCCCAAAGGGCTGGCCAGTGGTTGGGGCTCCTTCCCCGCTGGGCTGCTGAGGCCTGACCGGGAAGAGTGGTCCAGCTGCCTCAGGACTCGGGGCCGGGAGAGTCGGGGAGGGTGGTACGGGGAGTCCTGTGGATGGGCTGTGAGGATGTGGCTTTCCTTGGACCCTCCTCCTGACCCTCCTTAGTGAACTGTGGGCCAGGCAGGACCCTGCTAGCCTTGGTCCGTTCCCCACTCGGCTGGAGCTCTGTCTGCGCGTTTGGTAGCTTAGCAATTTAAGAGCCAGACTACAAGTTCAGATTGTTTTTTTGACAGAGGATGTGGGACTTGAACAGCAAGCTAGTCTCCCCAGGAGAGAAGGGCAGGATCCCGGGCCTCAGACGCGCCTGCTTCCTGCCCACAGGGAGGCATCTCCCCGCTACTCCCACGCCTCCTAGTGCATTGGGGACCAGTGAGGTGGGCTTGAGGTCCCCTCCTCCAGGTTGGAGGTAATGCCGAGACTTAGGCCAGCTCGACTTAACGCCTAAAAGCACCAAACCTGTGGACGCAGATGGTAGCGGCGCCCACCAAGTGCTCCTCCACCCCCGGGTCTTCGACTCGGCCCAGTGTTGCCAGCAGCCATCACTTGGGTGACAGCCCTGTCAGGCGGTCTCCTCCCGGCGCCTGCGTTCCGGGCAGGCCCGCTGGCGCTTGGGATCCTGGTTATTGCACGTCAGGCGTCTGCGGCTGGCCCTGCCGAGGTGACAGGACCTGGGGTCACCTGGCGTGTGACTCCATCAAGCCTGGGATGGTCCTGCTGGCAGATGGACCACACGCAGTTGTTCCAGAAAGCTCCAGCCTGGGTGAGCCGCTCATTGCGCCATCTCTGCCTCTAGAGTGGAGAGAAGGAGCCCCTGGACCTCGGAGCCCCCATCTCGAGTCTGGATGGACAGCGGGTCATCTTGGAGGAGAAGGACCCCTCCCGAGGGAAAGGTGAGCAGGATGATGCTTCCCTGGTCCTTCCCGCCTCCTGGGTCCCTGAGCTCGGCCCCCTGAAAGCTCCCAGCCCTGCTGCCCTGTGGTCTCAGAGTGACACTGCAGATGTCCTCACTTGGGTTTAGGGTCTCACGGGGCCCGGCGACCCCCTGCCATGGCCGAGTCCAGCCGTGGCTGGGCATCTGTCTGTGGGCAGGAGACCCCGGGACCAGGAGCACGAGGGCCTCTCGCTGGGACCCCTGCACGTCTTCTCTGCCGTAAGAAGGGGCGGCAGGCCCTGCGAACACCCTGCGGTCGCTCTGAGGGTCCAGCATGCCCTGGAAAGTGCTCTCTTCCTGGGAGGCCTCCCTATCCCTGTGCACAAGGGACCTGGGACCCTGGGGCGTCGCTGCCCCATGTCGGCCCAGCAGTGGCTGAGGTGGGGGGCTGGGGCCCCCTGTGCCTAGCGCACAAGGAATCGGTGGTTTACAGGGCCCTTGCCCATACGCTGCCTCAGCCCCGCAGCCCTGCCCTGGGGACGGGGACCTGCACTCCCAGGTGGGGGCAGCGGAGGCGTGCCTCCTGGAGAGAGCCTTCTGGAGTCTACTGAACAGGGCGAGGAGGTGGCCGTGTCAGGAGCCACCCCCTCCCTTCCCCGGGCTGGCTCAGCTCTGAAATGGGCTACCGATCACTCGTTTCCATCCCCAAGGGTGACCCGGGCTGCGGTCGCCCTTCTGCCCTCGGGCTCCAGTGCCTGCCCCTTGTCCCCCTGTGGGCCCATCTGGGTTCTAGAGAATGCTGTGTGCGCTTCTCCTGCGCGGTAACTGGCCTCGGGGGGCGAGCGGCCTGAGCGGGGCCCGGGTGCTCAGCACCTCCCTCCAGGGTCTGATAAGGTCGGACCTCCCGGCCCGCTTGTGCACAGGTGAGTCTGAAGGCACAGCTGCGGGCAGGTGCGTGCAGTGTGTTTGGGACGCTGCTCACAGGCAGGAGGGCTGGGACTCCGCCAGCCCATCCTGGGCCAGGGGGGTGGTCTGTGGACCACGAGGGCCAGCAGGGGCCAGCCTGCAGCCCTGACTTGGGGCAATGGCCGTATTTGAAAATACATAATAAATGTGAGACTCTCCTACTTTCTAAAGACGTTCGTGCCAAATAGTACCCGAAAGGCGCTTTCACTCAGCACGGGACCACAGAGTCCCAGTAGACACAGTCAGCCTCGAGCCTTCTCCCCGTCGCCCTCATGCACACCTCGCCCAGACCGCGGCGGGCGCAGGAGGCTGGTCCTCTGTCCCTTGACCCCGCAAGGGTGCTCAGGCCTGAATGCGCATGTAGATAAGGGGCCTCTGATACCTTTGGCTTCTGTACAGCTTTGATCTCAGAGACGTATAAACGTGATTATGTTAAATGTTGAGATGGATTTGCAATTCACTGCAGTTTTGTAAAGCTTATGTCACTATGTTCAGCGTCCACAGATAAACAGAAAAGTGTGCCCATCAAACAGAGCGCAGCTGTAAATGCCAGCTCCAGAAATCACTCGGCTACGGTAATTCCCCTCCTCACCCCACCTCGCTCCTCGCCTGCAAAGCTCAGGGGCAGGCGCCCCCAGCGGCTCTCTGCCCTGGTTGGGCCTGCACCCTGGGTTGGGGGGGGGGTCTTCTTAGGGTCCCTTTGTGGTGCCTGCTCCCACTAGCCTGGGAATCGCTGGGTGGGTGGGTGTGCCTTACGTGCTGTTCTTTTGGAATCTTTATCATTGCGATTGATGTTTCTGCAACGCATGTGAAGTCCAAATCAATGCAATCTGTGTTTCAAAGACCCTTTTTATGTAACTGATGAACTGTGTTGTCATGTGTCTGAAATGTGAGTGGAACTTTGACTTTCCTTCTGACGCAGGGAGAGGAAAGAACACTAGGCAAGTCTAATTCTATTAAAATTAAAGGAGAAAATGGAAGGAATGCTAGGGATCCCCGGCTTTCAAAGAGAGAAGACTCTATTGCAAAGACTGGGGGAAAAAAATGTCAGAAAATTAATTTGGACGAAGCAGAGGGTATGTGTACTTTTTCAAACTTCCACGTTTTTCGTGAATGCAATGTCAGTTTTCCAGTCCAGTCACTAGAAGCTTCTCTGAGTTACTGACATTGGGGTGGCCGTGACCCGTCACACTGAGCACTCGCCCCTGTGTCTGTCTGCAGCTGTCGGTGTAACTCTACTAAAGCCCCAGTTTTCAGACCGAGAGCCGGGCCCTAGGAGTCAGGGAGCCCCCATGTGGGGCTGCAGCAGGCGGTCTCTGTCCCCCCTCACAGCCGGGTCCCGGCTCAGAGGGGGGCTCGGGACCAGGGTCCACGTCCCTGAGGGTCCTCGCCAGGAGGAGGCCGGTGGGAGGGCCTGGGCCTCGCTGGCCTCCGCTGTCGGGGCCCTGAGGAAAGGCTGTGCGTTCGGCCATGGGGGCCGGATGCCCGAGCCGCCCCCGGGCCTGCAGGACAGAAGAAGGATGGCATGAGAGATGGACAGGAGGCGTGGGGGACTTCCTTTTCTTCCGAAAGCTCGTGACAGAGAGACGCTCTAGGAGCTGTTCCGCGCCCTGAGCTGTAACCCGGGGAGCACTTCCTGGGCAGGTCAGCTGGGCTAGTCACAGCTCCCCGTGGCGTCCGGCCACGTGCCAGAGTAAAACACACGCCCGCTCTGAAGTTCTCGCGTTTCTGAGCGCCGTTAAGATTTGCGCTTTTAAGCCCCTTGCTGGTCAGAAGCTCAGAGTGTAACGTAAGCCTCGAGCAGGCTCAGTGTAGACACCGTCTGTTTTGGATGGTGAACTCGAGTTACAACTGAGAATCCACCCAGGTAAGAAAAAGAGGAGCTCTGGGAAGCCAGCCGGGAAGCTGGACGTCCCCGGCAGGGCGGAGGTGCCGGGAGGGGGCGGCCTGGGGGACTGTGGAGCTCCCGGGGCGGGCTGCGCGGCGGGGAGAGGGCTCGAGGGCGGGGCGCTGCTCACAGGCCCCATCAGGACCGCCCTCTGCCCCGGGTGGTGCCCCCGAGAGGCCTCCCACACACGGCTCTAGGCTGGTTCCCCAGCTCCGGGCGCAGGGGTTCCTGGCCATGTCAGGCCGTGGTGCCTGGTCAGCGGCCTCCCTCCTGCTCAGGAGGTGGCATCAAACGTGGGCGGAGCGCAGACATGGGCCGCGGGCGCGGCGGCCCGGAGCCGGTCCAGGGAGGGGCGGAGCTGTCTGCGTGGCCCGCGGCCTCCCTGTGGCTGTGCCGGTGGGAACAGGAGGAAGGGGGAGGGCCTGGGGCAGCGGGACAGGGCTTTGCAGACGCGCTTGCTGTGCGTGCCGGAGGGTAGACGCGCTAACGCTTGGTCAACGTGGGTTTTCTTCCAACAGAGTTTTTTGAGCTCATTTCCAAAGCGCAGAGCAACAGGGCAGACGACCAGCGCGGGCTGCTGAGGAAGGAGGACCTGGTGCTGCCCGAGTTCCTGCGTCTGCCGCCTGGCCCCCCGGGGCTCGCCCTCTCCCCGTCGGCCGCCCCCAAGGCCTTCTGCACGAGACCCGCGACAGGCCACGGCGAGGAGAGCGCTCCCCGGCCCTGCGAGAGCCCGGCCACCAGCCCTGGCTCGGCCGACAGCCCGCCTCTCTGCGCCCCCGGGACCCCCAGCCCCCCGGCGCAGGCGGTGGAGGCCAGGGGCGTCCAGACCGTGGAGGGCGAGCACGGGGCCGACCTGACGCTCACGGGGGAGGGGCACATCAGCAGCCCGAGCAGCACGTTCCTGCCGCCGCCCCCCACCCCGCCGGGCTCGGCCGCGCCTCCGAGACCAGGTACCTCTGGGCATGACGCCCCTGCTCCTCTCTGACCCCGCTCCTGCCTGCCCGCCCGCCGGGGTCGCCTGCCCGCTGCTGTCCGCCCAGTTAGAAAGCGCCAGCGGTGGAAAGTTACCCCCTCCGCCCCTTAATCCCTCTAAGGAGGTTTCAGCGTGCCGGCCTCCTCGGGTACTGTGTTGGTCGTGGCGACCTCTGCCTTCTCTAAAAGGACCCGGCGGCCGCTGAGGTCAGAGTGTGGCCAGGATGGGCGGCCGGGGGCCCGGAGGGGGTGTCCCCCTGTGGTGTGACGCTCGTGAGCGGCGCCCGCACTGGGCCTGGCGGTGCCCTCCCGCCGCCTTTCCCTGGGTCCCCGGCAGTAATGCCACCAAGCAAGGCCCTGGGAATTTCTGCAAAATGTATGTGTTACTTTTATTACAATCTGGATAGCTACCGTTTTTAGTATTTTAATCTCAAGGCTGAAAAACACAGTGTTTGTCGTGAGCAAGGGGGTGAAGCCCGTGTGATGTAGAGCGGGAGGGCTGCGCTGACCCTGCAGGGAGGGGGGCTCACCCTCCGCCCGTCGGTCAGACAGCAGGTGCGGGCCCTGCGTGCTGGGCGCCCGGATCCCCACGGGGTTCCCTGACCCCGGGTAGTCACAGGCGATCCTCCAGACGGAGGCACGAACGCGTCACGGTGAGCAGAAGGGCTGGCGGTGGGGCTGTTCCTTAGCCGCGTGAGTGTCAGCAGGTGAAGCGAGGCCCCCGGCCTCCTGGGAGAGGGGCTCCCGCCCCGCACTAGGGCCACGGCCTGTGTCCCCGGCCCCGAGGTGTAGGGGAGGAGCCTTGTCCGCGCAGGCATGTGCCCGTGGAGCCCCTGGTGCCGCCGTCCTCGCCGGCGGGCTCCGTGGTGTGCAGACACTAGCTGTGGCTGCTGTTGGGGGTGGCGGGAGGCCCCCTCTGGTCTGAGTCCTGCCCCAGGACTGGGTCCTGTCGGACCTGCAGCCGCATCTCCGTGGGGACCCAGGGCGGCATTAGTCTCTGGCTCTGTACCCGTGGGGTACTGGCGCTTTGGGGACTGGCTCTGCGGGCCGGGCTCCCGGCGCCCTCCCCACGGAGACAGCCCGCGGACGTGAAGCCGGGAGAAGCCGCGGCCTTCCTTGCATGTCGCCTGCACTTCGACCTGACTTCCCTTCTGCTCTTCCCGTAGACACCTGTGTGTAGTTTCACCTGTGTTTTGAGTCTGTGGTCTTCCAGGAGAAATAAACTCTGCATCTCATCATTGGACTGGTTTAAAGCGCTTTCCTTTCTCACTTGAACATCTGTTTCCTCTTTAGAAAACTACAGGTGTATTTTAATCCAGGGAAAACATTGCACATTTTAATGGAATTCATTGGGTTTACTTTAATATACTGGCTTTCGAAAATAGACCATTCACTCACCAGATATTCTTGAGCGCCTCACGCACATCCGCAGACACAGCTGTGTAAGGGCGGCAGTAACAAGCTCCACCAGGAGGCTGGGTGTGAAAGTGGGGACACCGCGAGGGGCTGGGATGGAGCACACGGGGGCCACGGCCCTCCCCTCCCTGAGTGTTCCGGGGTCGGGGGCCGGGTGGAAGAAGGGTGGGGTGCCAGGCGGTGGTGGGTGAGCCGGCCGGGCCAGATCCTTCCGACCCGCTCCCCGTAAACCCAGAGCCCAGGCTCGCTGGCTGCCTGCTGTCCAGCCATTTCCTCCGAGCTCCCGCCGGGCTCCTCCGGCTCCACATTCCGGGCTTGGGGCATTGGGCCCACGCGGATTACCCAGTGGGGGGCTCAGCCCTCCCACCTCTCGCCCGGCAGCGTGGGCAGCGTGACCGGCGAGTTCTTGCATTTCCCGGGGGCGTGGCTGGGGGCCGTTGGTGCCCCCCTGTGCACTGGTTGTCCCTGGTGAGTAGGAACCCAGGTGGGGACCCTGGATGCTTGGCTCCGTGGGTGTCCTGAGCAGGGCGGACAGGGAGGGGCCGTGAGGGTCTGTGATCGGCCAGCGTCCTCCTGGGGCTGGGAAGGGCCCCCGCTCCTCCTCCTGTGCGGTGCCCACTCGCCCTGCGAGGCCCTCGGTGGGACGGCCTCCACGTTGGGCTCGCCGGACGGATCCTCTGCCCGTCCTGTGTACCTTGCGTCCACCTTTGTGACGCGGAACCGCACCCGAGGTTCCCCAGCCAGCGAAGGGCGCCGCAGACACCCTTGGGCCGGCGCACGTCTGGACCCGGCGCTGAACTGTATCCTCGGGGTCCAGAGGGCAGGGTTCATCCAGACCTCCTGCTGATTCAGCTGCTGTGAGCTGTTTCCTAGGTGGTGGCCACCGTGGCCCCTCCGTGCAGGGCGAGAGACACCGCGTGCTGATGCCGCCGGACCCTGGGCCGTGCAGCCCGGGGCAGGTCGGGGGGCTGCCCGCAACACGTCCCCATGTGTGGAGGGTCCCCTCAGAGCTGTGCTGCGCCTGCACCCCGGCCCTTGGTCCCCAGCACCCTCGTACGGAGAGGCCTGTGAGTGCCCGATGCGGCCGAGGGATGGAGGTCTTTGAACGGCCGCGTGGCCCAGGCACGGAGCCTTCGCTGCGGGACGCAGCCTTCCAGTGTAGCCTGCCGTGGATTTGGTCCTAATCCCGGCCACCTTCCCCACTGTTACCTGTTTGGTTTCCAGCAAAACTCTGGGCATTGGTGGGCGTTGGTGGGCATTTTCCGTCCCGGGGAGGACCGGCTGGGTGGCGGTGTGAGTCCCCGGTCCCAGCAGCGCGAGCGTCAGGTTCCGAGGTCGGCGTCCACGGCCCTGCAGAGGGCGGGGCCGGCCTCAGGGCTCGCTCACCCAGCAGGCCAAGACCCCCTGTCCATGTAGGCAGACGTGGAGAGGGCGTGGGAGTCGCCCCAAAGGACACCTTCGTCCCAGGGAGAGAGAGGAGGTGTCTTCAGGGCTGACCGGCGGGCGGCCGGGCGGCCCCGGCCCAGCAGTCCCCCTCCCCCGGCCCTCAGGTGTCCTTGGGCTGGGCGGGTCCTCGCCTTGGCCCCGGGCTGAGCACTCAGCTGGATGCGGGAACCCCAGGTGCAGGGCTTGACCTTGTGGGACCTGCTGTCCCAGGAGGTGTCTGGTGCCCTTCCCGGGCCCTGGGCTCAGAGAACTGTCTCCGTAACCGCCCCTCCCTCTGTCCAGTGGGTGAGCACCACCCCGACCGCAGCCTCGGCCGGGCACCGGGCAGGCTTTCCCTCTCACTGCCGCCTGGCCGCCTGGGTCAGGGTCCTGGCCGGGCCTCTCCCGTCCCCCTCCTGCAGGAACGCGGCTGCCAGCAGGGCCACCCGCCCCTCCCTAGGAGTCCTCGCCGCCAGGCCTGGCCCGGGGTCCCGGGGCCTCGGTGCAGAGCTGCTGCTCACTGGACGGGCAGAGGTCGCCCGACCTGGGGGCCTCGTGCCACAGTGTGCAGGGTCCCCAGAGGCACGTCCCGTTACCAGAGTGGGGTCAGCAGCCCTCAGCTCACTTCCTAGCAGGTGCGCGGAGCGCTCCCGCTTGCCAGGGGTCGCTGTAGCCTAGTAACTTGGTTTGCATGGGAACGGGGCTGGAGCGTTAACCAGAGGCCACAAGCCCACGAAAGGGCCACACCCTTCACCTTGGCAGTGAAGGCAGCCAGACCACGTGCCCTTGGTTTGGCCGTTGAGTCCCAGGAGCCCCTCTGCACCTGGCTGCTCAGTGGTCAGCCACTCCCCCGCCCCCAGCCTGGACCCCCAGCCAGTCTCGGCGTGTCACACCTGGTCAGTCCCAGGTGAGGCAGAAGCCCTGGGCTGGGGACAGCAGCGGAAGCCCAGCTGTGCACGGGACAGCAGCCACAGGGGGGTCCAGCTGCCCGTCCCCTGGGGCGTCAGGGCCTCCTGGGAGAGCCGTGCAGATCTCCCCAGCCCGGGCCCCAGCCTCTTGTGCCTGCACCGCCGCCCCGCCACTGCCAAGTTTGCACTTGTCCCTTCAGATGTCCCCTCTCTCCAGCAGAGCCCTGGCCCTTCTGTCTGGGCGGCCGGGGGACACCTCCACCGCGCACAGCTGCCTTCTGGGCGAACAGCCCGCCTCCCCAGTACAAACCGTGATGTGCACGTGGGAGGCTGCGTGGCCTTCTCGGGGTCACGTGGGTGCCCGGGGGTCCCGGCGAAGGCAGCCCTCTGCCAGGGCTCTCTCCAGAGCCCCGCTTCCAGCGGAGCACGTTCTGGCGCTCCGGCCTTGCCCTGTTTAGAATGGACCCGAGTCCTGCTAGATGTCTGGGGGCTTCTGCCCGCACCCGGCCCACTCCACAGGCCCCCACGGGCTTCCCAGGGCTGACCCAGCTGGCCCAGCACCCCTCCCCAGACCCCAGCACGGGTTGTGACAGCTCCATCCTCCTGGCTGCTCAGGCCGACGGCCCTGGGTCTCCCCTCGCGCGTCCATCCTCCTCGTGTCCCCTTCTCCGCGCGTCTCCTCCGTGTGCCCTGCGGCGGGTCTGCTCCACCCGGCCCCTGGGTCTCTCAGAGTGGAAGCCACGGGCCGCCAGTGGCTGGCAGCGTGACCTCCCGCACCCTGACCTGGGGCCGGCACTGCTGCAGCCGCTGCCCGCGTCCCCTCCCCAGGCTCCGCCCGTCTGCACGCCTGCACTCGGTATGGCCCCGTGACTGCCCGGTCACTGTCCCCCCCCTTACCCTGTGCTGCCGTGAGCGGGAGTCCTGGCACCCGGTAGGTGCTTAGTACAGGTCTGCTGAATGAGGAGCTTTGATTCAGCACCCAGGGAGAGCTGGAGGTGGCCAAGGGGTCAGGCTGCACCCACCGCCCTGGCTCCACCCAGGCAGCCCTGCACCCGCCGGGCCCAGGAGGACGGTCCTGACTCGGCCTGCACCTTCTCCCGATGTGGAGCCTTGAGGGCCAGAGCAGACCTGGCCGCCGGCGAGGGGCTGATAGGTGGGCTCTCGGGAGGGGCTCTTGGGGTCCCAATTGCCACGAGGCTCCAGCAGGGCGCCCTGAGGGAGGGCCTGACTGTGCAGAGTTGGAATCAGCGGGGGGGCAGGGCCCGTGGTCCCTGGGGAGACGAGGGGTCAGCAGGGCAGCCTGAGGGGCGGGGGATGCGGCTCTGGCTCCGGCCCCGCATGCGCGTGTCCGAGGGACGTGGGACAGAGGCCCGGGTGAGCTGGCACCGGGAGCGAACCTCATGAACGGGGCAGACCCGGCTCCCTTCGGGAGCGGCGGCCCCCGAGCCCTGGAGGGTCCCCCGTGCTGCTGCCCCCGCCAGGAGAGCCAAGGGGAACTTCGGGAAGCTGGGAGGGCAGCCGCCCCGGGCAGGCCCTGGCACGGAGGCCGTGACGTCCGCCTGCCGCGCGGGGCTGGGCCCCTGACAGTGAGTCACAGGCCTGGGGCTGCCACTTCCTCAGGAGAGAAGTCTGGGCGGGCGGGCAGGCAGGAAGGGCCTGGACCGCAGCCACCCTCCCTGTGACACGCCCGTCCCTGGCCCGTGGACGAGCTTCCCGTCCACAGAGGCAGGCGTCCCTCCCCATCCTGAGCGCACCCGAGCTGCCCAGGCGTCAGAGAGGCCCGTGGCTGAGGCCCCTCCCCCTTGCCGGCCTCTGTCCTCCTGGGGGGTCCAAATGGGGCTGGACAGGAAAGGGCCGTGCCCCTCAACCTGCATGGGGTCACGGGCCTCAATGCTCCAGACAAATGCCCCAGATGGGGACATTTGTTTGAGGAGCAAAGCCCTGCCTCTCTCCACGGCCCCCAGTCCAAGTGCAGACCAGCCCCACCCCATCATCTGCTGGCCCCGGGAAGCCGCTGACAAGCAGGGGAGGGGTGGGTCCAGCAGGCCCAAGCTGAAGGTTTGTTAAATGACTAACAGACGGGCTGTCTGGAGCAGCTCCTAGTCACGGCTGCTGCACGTGGGCCCTTGGATCCCCAGAGACACCTTTTCCCGCCAGCGCTTCCCGCTGCTGCACCCAAACAGGGCGCCACGGCCGAGCAGCCCCTGTGAGGCCCTGAGTCAGGCCCATGCCCGTGGAGGCCCGGGAAAGGCTCCTGCTGCCACCTCCGTTAGATAGATCAGAGGAGACGCAAGCCCCTCCCGCAGGCTCGGACCTGCCCCGGGGTTCTGGGGGCCACAGAGCAGCTCCTGCAAGGGGAAGCAAGGCTCCTGACCCCCACGGCCGTCCCCACTCCCGCACGTAGGCCTCGGACCCACGCGGGGAGCAGAGTCTTCACCTCCACCAGCCAGGCCCGGGAGGGGTGGTCAGCGGAGCAGCACCCTGTGTCCCTGCGCCTGGACTCCTCCTCCAGCCTGCCCACTGGGAGCCCGGGGCTGGGGCTCCCCCTGCACCCCAGGCACCTGAGGGTCCCTGGCTCCCAGGCTCCCAGACACGCCAGCCTCCCCCCTACACCTGGCCACACCAGGGCCTGGGGCTCTGCCTGGCCCCTGGCCCCGGGGCGAGCCCTGGGGGGGCTCGGTGGAGGGAGCCGAGGCTGAGGGTGCCTGCCGAGCGCCCTGTGCCCTGCCCCCACCGACCTGGTTCCTGGGGACTGCACCTCTGTCCCCCAGGGGCCCCCCCGGGGACCAGCCATGGTGACAGCACAGTGACAGCCTGCTGGGGTGGTTGGCAGGGAGGTGTGGCTGCCCAGCCCGGGATCTAAAAGCTTCCAAGGCAGTTTCAGGCAGCCTGGAACTCCTGGGGCCTAGGTGGGGACTTGAAGGCAGAGGCCTGGCTGACCACTGAGCAGCCTGGAACGGAGCAGGCGGTAGGGTAGGGTGGAGGAAGGGGCACTCGGCCTGGGGTGTTGCTGATGGGGTAGGAGAGCGTGAAGGACTCAGAGTTTGTGAGGCTGAAGAGGTAGGCCCGGGTCAACCGGCAGGTGGACAACCGCATGGCCAGGTCGCGAGGGCCCTGGGGGGCATCGGCGGTGGGGCTCAGGCCCCTGCCCCGCTTGGAGCCGCAGCCCTCAGAGACACCAGGCAGCGAGTTCTGTGGATGGAGACCCAGAGTGCTCTGAGGGTCCAGCCCCGTCTGGAGCAACCCACACCCAGTGCTTGGTCCTCCCTCGGCCCAGCAGCATGCCTCCCCCTGGAGCCCCTCCCTGATGGCCCCTCGGCTACAGACAGCCCCCCGAGGAGGAGTGGAGGGGCCCAGCCCTGAACCTGAGCTGCGGGACGGGCCATGGGGGTGTCTGAGAGGCGCAGCGGAGGTGGCTGGGAAGTTTCTCACGAGACCGTCCCCCACGTGACCCTCCTCGGCCACCCCCCACCCCAGGGGCGACTGCATCCCGCTGAGGGGCCCTGGGACCCCCCGCCCCAGCTCCTCCGCCATCTCAGCGCCCACCAAGGGGCACCACGTGCTCCTTCCCGCGACGCAAACCCACGCCCCCCTCCCCCCCCCTCCCTGGCGAGGGGCAGCGCGGTGTCGTCTGGGGGCGGGTGCCCCTGATGCACCCAGAGAGAGTGAGGAGGAGGTGGCGGGGCGAGGCCGGGCGTCGGTGGGGAGCTGCAGGGGCTCGGGTGCCGCCCGGCCTGTGAGCTCCTCCCCAGAGGGGGCCCCAGCTGGGCGGACAGCACCCTAGTGGGTGGGCCATCCCCACTGTCCTGGCTGCGCCGGGCGAGGGCAGGGTGCAGGTGTCCCCGTGACAGGTGAGGGGCCGCGCCGGTCCCACCACACGGAGCCTGGGCCCTGCGCCCCCAGACCCCCTCCCCCAGCTTGCTCCCCCGCAGCCTGCAGCTCCCTCGGCCTGGGACCCTCCCTGCTGCAGAGGGCTCCCTGCGCCAGGCCCGGGGGCCCCAGGTCGGAGGTCGCCTGCCCCTGGGATGCACGTGGGGGTCTCAGGAGCCCCTTGCCACCGTCTGTGCCAGGAGGGTGGGGTGGGGTCTCCAGCCCAGGGTGGGCAGACAGGTGACAGCCTCTCTCTTCTCCCCGCGGCAGGAGGTGGGGCCCGAGGCAGCCGAGGCCTCCCAGTCAGCACGATCGTCGACGTGGACCGTGTGGCTGGCTCAGCACCTGGGCCGGGCAGCAGCGTCCCGGGGGTGTGGACGGGCCCCCGGAGGTCACGGGCCAGCGGGACCCCGACATCAGACCGCCCCGGCCTGAGCCCCGTCCTGGGGGGACCCGCCAAGCCCAAGGCCGGCCCACACCACGCCACCTTCGTCTGAGGCTGCCGCCCGCGGACCCGACCGTGCCCGCCGTCCCTCCCTCCCGACCCGGCGTCCGAGCCGCCTGCCTGGACACACACGTGGAGAGCAAAGATCCCGAAGGGGCAGCCCAAGCCTATCTCGAGGGCCTCGGACGGGCCTCCTCAGCCACTCCTGGGGGCCGAACCAGCAGAGGGCGGGGAGGGTCCTGGCCCCGGACACTCGCCAGCGTTGGCTCAGGGCTCCCCGGCCCCCGCCCCGGCCCCCGCCCCAGCTCCCGCTCGGCGTCCAGCCTTCCCGCAATAAAGCGTCTTTGAGGACCGGATCGTCGGCCTCGTGCCTGGTCCTGGGGCCCGGACCCTGCCCTCAGGGAGCCGTTGTTCCCGTGGCCCTGTGCGTGTATCGGCAGGGGGCTGGGGAGAACCGGCTCTCGGGGGTGAGGTCAGAGGTGGGCAGGGAAATAAGGCTGGCCTAGCGGGGCGTGAGGCCTAGCCTGTGGGCAGTGGGACGTGGTCCTGCCCCGTCCAGGGCCCTGGTCTTGTCCACGTCACAGCGCCTCCTGCAGCTCAGTGCAGGGGCTCCTCTTGGGGTGGCCGCCGGTGGGGGCAGAGCGTGGCCTGGGGACCCTTCAGGCCACTCTGACCCAGCCCCCTGCCCTTGGCCTCACTTAGAGAGGTGGTCTGGCAGGGCCTCTCTGTGGAGGGACCGTCTCAGGGGAAGCCTGACTGCCCTGCCCAGGAGGCCTGGGAAAGAGCGTCAGCCCGTGCGGAGGTCCTGAGGCTTGAGCGAGCCGGGAGGGGACGGGGTGGCAGGCCAGGCCAGTGGGCAGGGCGGACAGAGACGGTGCCATCGGCCCAGGTGCCTCGGCGGAACCCCGGCGCTGAGCAGCTGAGTGCTGAGGGCCCCCGGCACCCCTCCCTCCTCCGAGATGCACGTCAGGCTTGTCAGAAGGGCCCTAGACCTGAGGGCGCCCTGGGCCGCTGGGGCTGCTCTGGACGCTCCTGGGGGGCTGTGCTCTGAGCTGGGGGTGCCCGCCGCGTGCCAAGCTGGCTGCCCACTCAGTTTCTGCTCTCCCTCCGTCTGCACAGGGGAAACCGGGGGCCCAGAGAGAGTGCGATTTGGGGGTGCCCAGTGAGACAGCTGCAGTGCCAGGCCCATCCCCAGGCCAGCCCTTCTCTCCGCCCCGTGCAGGCAGCTGAGCTGACTCATGGGGACTGGGCCACCCCCCCCACCCCCCCGCCGCCTCCGCGGCCCCTCAAATTGCAGAAGAGTTTCCCGTGGCAGCTCTGCCTGCAGCCGCAGTCACGAACCACGGGGCCAGCTGGGGCGACAACTGTGGCCGCATCCGGGGGGCGACACCCCAGTATCCGTTCACAGACCTGGGCAGGACCCCAAGCCAGGTCTCTGTGGCCCTGGTGCCTGGCCAGGGCTTGGGATGGGGAGGAGGGCAGCCCAGGACAGAGGTGGGATGGCACGGGTGGTCCTGGCTACGATGGGGAAGCCCAGGGGTGAGAGGGCTTCCTGAGGGGGGTGCCCCAGCGGGTCCAGGAGCAGTGGGGGAGGGGAGCTAGGACAGCAGGCAGGGCTCTGGTATTGCCCACCTCCTCCGCTCCACTCCCCCTCCCCCCGGAGGCCCCACCCCAGGCTCGTCCTGGGAGGCACAGGCAGAAGTGCTGCAGAAAAGGGCGGCAGAGATCCCTGTCCTGGGGGGCACTGTGTGCAACGGTGCACACACCCTCCTCTCTGTGCCTGGCCTCTTGCTGGCCAGGGGGCCACACCCCATGCTCTAGGCCTGGGCCCTCAAAAGGGCTCAGCATCTGTAGGTGCTCTGGTTAGTATAGCTCACAAATAGACAGTGGCCAGCCCTGTGGCCAGGTAGGGACCGGAAGCTGGGGCTGTGGGGGTCCAGGCCCCTTCCTGCCGTGTCATCCTGGAAGACTTCCTGGAGGAGGCGTCGCAGCTGAGATTCGAGGACATTGTCAGGTCCAGGACCAGCACGGCTGAGGCCAGAGGGGACGGCTGGCTCAGGCAGGGTGAGCTGGGCAGCAGACATGGGGGACGTGTAGGCCTGGCACGGGAGGCAGCCGGGGTTAATCATTTCCAGGCGGCCTTGACCCCCACCTGCCCTGGCCACTCCGCTCCCGCCTCCTGCCGCTCCTCACGCCAGCCCAGGAGGAGCCATGGGGCGCTGGGCCGGGGTCCCCAGCCCCTGCCCACCACTTGGGCTGTCCCTGCTCCTGCTGCTGCTGCTGGTGCCTCGAGGGGCTCAGCCCCAGGCTGGCAGGGTGAGCACTGACCCCACCGCACTGTGATCATGGGCTCTCCGTGCCCACTCTGGGTCCTGGGGCTGAGGCCAGGGCAGGGTGTGGGGTGGGTGAAGGGCCCAGCGTGGCGACAGCCAGCCTTCCGGGGGGCAGGTGGGCGTGCTGGGCTGGCCTGGGGGACAGGGGGCCTGGGGATCCAACTTGCTGGCCCCCACCCAGGGCCATGGAGACTGTTTGCCTCTCTGGGCCTCTGCTGGGTCCACGTGTTTGAGGTGGGGGCGGGGGGGGGGTGCCTCTGAAGGCCTCGCAGCTGCTCTCGTCCATCCCCCAGAACAGACCCCCGGGGTTCGAGCCTGGAGGGCAGTGGTGCCAGCCTGGCAGACCCTGAGCCAGCTCAGCCTGACTCCTTGGACTCGGTGGGAGGGGAGGGGACAGAGTCCAGCTGAGGCCTTGGGACAGCCAGTGTCCCCTGGTCCCTACTCCAAGACCTCAGGGCCCCAATATGGAAACTGAGTCAGGGCCTGAGTGTGAGGGGGGTCCATCCCACACCGACCCCATCACAGGCCTCTCGGCTCTTCCTAGAACCAAACGGAACCCCCAGAATATAACGCCACAGTGACCCCTGGGACTCCCGCGATCCCCGTAACCTCGGTGACCCCCAGGACCCCAGCCACAGCGACAGCGCCCAAGGCAGAGGGACCCCATGGTGGGGGGCTTACCCACCTGCCCAGGGCAGCCCCCTCCAATAGCAGCCCTGGGGGCACAGGTGGGTCAGGAAGGCTTCCTGGAGGAGGTGGCAGGCTACACCTAGATGGGGGGTCTGGAGGAACACAGCAGCACCTAGGGAGTGGGGTATGTGATGGGGGTTGGGAGGTGACCAGCGCGGGAGCCCTTGACCCCTGTGTCTCCTCTAGCAGTGCTCACCGAGGCCGGGCAGCCCTGCAGGTTCCCCTTCCGCTATGGCGGCCGCATGGTCCACTCCTGCACTACAGAGGGCAGCGCCCACAGGAAGTGGTGGGTCCCAGTCCCCACGCCCCGTGTCCACCCTGGCGACGCTGCTGCTGCCTGCCCTCCGGACCCCATACCGAGCCTGGCACACAGCAGATGTAGTGAATGAATGAATGAGAGAGTGAATGGGAGAGAGCCCCAGAGTGGTCAGCGTGGGTCCCTGCGTGAGTCGGGGTTAGGGTGGGCGGGTCTCTGGCCTGGGACCCCCACGTCACCGCATGCATCACCCCCAGGTGTGCCACGACTCACAACTATGACCGGGACAGGGCCTGGGGCTACTGTGTGCAGGCTTCCACTCCCCGGGAGGGCCCAGGTGGGTGCCGGGGGTCTGGGCCTGAGCGCAAGCTAGGAAGGGGCTGGGCCGGGGGTGGCGGTGAGCTTGAAGGGCGTCAGAGCTGACCTGGGGCTGGGGTCCTGCCTGGTGTGCAGGAGGGAGCTTCGGGGTTCATCCCACTGCAGGCCTCGGGGCCTGCAGGAGTGGGGAGTGGGGAACACCCTGCCCCGCAGGGTCCTGCCGTCTCTGGGGGCCACATAGCTGCTTTGGCCATTGCCAGGGTCAAAGCGCCCCCTGGTGGTCAGGCTGGGCCCTGCGGCTGCACAGGAACAGCCCTGGACATGGAGAGGGCCCAAGGGGTCCGCAGGGTGTGGTGCTGGCAGCCCCGCTTACAAGGGTCCCAGGGCACATGGAAGAGGACTGCGCTGCCTGATGGGGGTCGGGCTTTCAGGGTGCTGGATACAGAGCCAGAGGCCCACTTGCCTGGGGTCTGAGAGCTGGGCAGAGGATGTGGTGAGGAGGGGGAAGGCCTGCGCTCACTCCCAGGGCACGTACACACCAAGGAACCCAGGAGGGGCATCTTTAAGGTGGCGGGCCCTCGTCAATCAGGGAGAGTCACGGCGTGGGGAGGGGGTCACGAGGCCTGGCCGGGCTCTCAGACACACCCCTCCCTGCTGCGTGTGCCCAGCTGCCCCGGATCCCTGTGCCTCTGGCCCCTGCCTCAACGGGGGCTCGTGCTCCAGCACCCAGGACCCCGAGTCGTACCACTGCACCTGCCCCGTGGCCTTCACCGGCAAGGACTGCGGCACGGGTGAGCGGGGTGGGGGGCTGCAGGGCAGGGGGGCGCCTGCCGCACGCGCGGGGAGCAGGCGCTCACTGTGCCGCCCCCAGAGAAATGCTTTGACGAGAGCCGCTACGAGTACCTGGAGGTGGGCGATCGCTGGGCCCGCGTGCACCGGGGCCGAGTGGAACAGTGCGAGTGTGTGGGGGGCCAGGTCCGGTGCCAGGGCACCCGCCACACAGGTACGGGGGGGGGGGGGGGCGGGGCGGGCCGTATGGCTGGGCCTCCCACCCGGGGAAGGGGCTCGTCCAGGGCCACCCAGAGACGGGCACCGGGTGGGAACCAGGCCCTGCCCCTGCCCCTCGAGGCCCAGCTTCTGAGCCCTCCCCCTAGTTTGTCTGAGCAGCCCCTGCTTGAACGGGGGCACCTGTCACCTGATCGTGGCCACCGGGACCACCGTGTGCGCCTGTCCCCCAGACCACGCCGGGCGGCTCTGCAACATTGGTGAGTCGCTCGGCTTCGGAGCTGTGTGGCCCCGCGTCCTGGGGCCCAGGCTCACCGCGCACGTTGCCGCCCACAGTGCCGGCCCAGCCCTGCTTCGTGGGGAGCGGCACCGAGTACCGAGGTGTGGCCAGCACGGCGGCCTCGGGCCTCAGCTGCCTGGCCTGGAACTCCGACCTGCTCTACCAGGAGCTTCACGTGGACTCTGTGGGCGCCGCGGCCCTCCTCGGCCTGGGGCCCCACGCCTACTGCCGGTCAGCACTGGGCGGGCAGGGCCTGTCCCTGGGTCCTGACCCCTCGGCTTGGGAGGCTGCGCAGCGAGAGGAGCCCAGGGCCAGGGATCGGAACCACCTGCAGAAGGGGCCAAAGGCTGTGGGGCGGGGGTGGGCAGAATGCCAGGAGCCGCACCCAGCTAGGGGTCCCCAGCTCCCTCCTCCCACCGGTCACTGAGGGGCCGTGACTGCCTGCCCTGCCCACCTGCTTCCCCCTGCACCCCAGGAACCCGGACAAGGACGAGAGGCCCTGGTGCTACGTGGTGAAGGACAGCGCGCTCTCCTGGGAGTACTGCCGCCTGGCAGCCTGCGGTGCGCGCAGCTGGTGGCGGGTCGGAAGCAGCAGGGTGGGGGCAGCGCCGGCCCCGCCCCCGCTGAGATCACCACGGTTCCCCCCGTGGCCCAACCCACTCCACCCGCATGCCAGGCCTCCTCTCTCCGGAGGACCACGGCCCCATCGGAGAGATGGGGAAACTGAGGCTCACCAGAGCAGGGCTGGTCCAAGGCCACGCAGTGGGTTGACACCAGAGGTCAGAGCAGGCGAGTTGGTCGCTGGGTCCTCTGGGTGGTCCAGCCGGGCTGCACTGTGCCAGGATGGTCCCCAGAGACAGAGAAGTGCGGGTGCATGTGGATAATGTGAGTACCCTGGGGTCAGACCCTGGGAGTGGGCTGCTCCGTGAGGCCAGCCCGCCCCCTGGCCCCGTGCTCCAGGGCTCTCTGACCATCCCGAGTTGGCTCTGGGGTCCCAGGCTGCTGGGAGGACATGAGTACCTGCCAGGTGTGCCCCAGGCCGCCCTGGTTCCCACAAAGCCTTGTGACTGGGTACGGTTCTCCCCATCCTGCAGATAAGGAAACTGAGGCTCAGATTAAGTCATGTGCCCACAGGGGCAGAGCTGGGGACCCTCTTTCAGACGAGCTGCCTAGGCTGGGGCAGGAGGCAGGTGAACGGCGGGGGACCTGAGGATGGTGGACGCAGCCAGGACCCTCTCTGGCCTGGGGTGTGCAGAAGGGACACGGGGGGTGTGACCCGGTGATCTGTGTTCCCAGAATCCCTTGCCAGAATTCAGCCCCCGCCCACCGAGGCCCTGCTGAGCCTGCCTGGGCCCGCGGCAGCTGGACCAGCCGGACGCCAGACCTGTGGCAAGAGGCACAAGAAGAGGAGCTTCCTACGGCCACGCATCATCGGCGGCTCGTCCTCGCTGCCCGGCTCCCACCCCTGGCTGGCCGCCATCTACATCGGGAACAGCTTCTGTGCAGGGAGCCTTGTCCATACCTGCTGGGTGGTGTCTGCCGCCCACTGCTTCTCCAACAGGTGAGCGGCTCTGGCCCCAGTGTCCATGACCCCTGCGCCATCCCTCAAACCATCCACCTCTCCACCCACCGCTATCTAGGCCTCCGCCCACCCACCCGGCCATACACCCATCATCCACTCTCCACCCGCCACCCATCTACGCACCCACCCGCCTGTCCTAACCATCACCCATGTGTCCCCACGTTCCGCCACCTACCCGTGTAAACCCCGTCCTTTGGTCCCTCCGTTCCCCGTTGCCCCTCTGACTCAGGTGGGACTCAGCGCTCAGCCCAGTGGTGGGCATGGAGACTGCCGAGACCCGCCCCATTCCTGCCCCGGGGTGCTGTCCCTGTCCCTGCCCGTGTTGCTGCCCAGCCCTGGTCCTCGCCCCGGGAGCTCCAGGTCTCCCCGCTCAGGGAGGGGCGGGGCGGGGCGGGGCGGCCAGCGCGTGCGCGGCAGGGCGGTGGGTGTGGCCCGTGCCTCGCAGGGCCCGCCCCTTCCGGCCCCGCCCCCCGCCCAGACCGAGCTGGTGGCACCGTGGGGCGCAGGGAGCCCGAGGCCCCGCCCAGTCGGCGGGCTACCGGAGCGGAGGGCCGGCTGGGGCTGGCGGCTGGGGGAAAGATCAGGGGTGCGAGGCCCACTCCCACACCCCAGGGGTGGGGGGCAGCGAGCTCAGAGCAAGAAAGGCCAGCCCGCCCCCCGCTCCTCACGGCTGGGATGGGAACAAGGCTCTGCCGTGGGGAGTGGGGGGCTCTCTCTGGGGGGGGTTCAGTGGGAAGGAACGGGCCTGACAGTGGCATCCCAGGGAGTGGGACGTGAGCGGGGGCTGGGGACTTGGCAGCGTGAGAGTCCGACGGTGAGTCCCCACCAGTCACCCCAGGGACTGCAGCGTAGGGGTGGGGGGCAGTGGGCACAAGTCCTGCCCTGTGCTGACCGCTGTGTGACCTGTGAAACAGGACCCCTGAGGCCTCCCCAGTATGGATGGGATGGGGGTGGTTAAGAGGCTGGAGGAGGGGAGCAGGCATCCTCTGCCCACATCCAGGGAGGGGCTGGGGAGGGCCAAGCTGGATGGAGGTGCCCGTCCCCTGTGGGCTGGACCCCAGCACCCTGGTCCCTGGCCCGGGCCAAGCAGGGCTGCTGGAGGTGGGTGGGACAGGGCATTCGTGTGCAGGTGCGGGGGGGTGAGGGGAGCGCTCAGACTCCTGGACCCGCAGGTGACTTCACAGGAGACGTGCCCCCGTAGCAGGGGCGTGGGGCAGGACCGGTGCCCAGGGCTGGGATCCGCACCAACGCGGGCGCGTTTCAGCGCAGACCCCACCTGGACCTGCACAAGGCCCCCCAGGGCCACTCATGCCGCTGCCTTAGAGGCGGTGCTGCCAGGACGGGGGCTGTGGCCCTAGCTCCCCACTCCCTACCGCACTACGGCCCACACCCCAGCCCCTGCTCAGGTCTCTCCCAGGGCCTGGCGGGGGCGGGGGCCCTGCACAGCGTCACCCTCCTGGGGTCGTCTACCGGATGCTCTGTGCCCGTGGGTAGGGGGCGAGCTGACCTCAGGGGCCCGAGGGTCATGCTGCCACCAGCTCCCACTGCACAGCCCCCCCAGGGAAAGTGTCTCTGTGGTCCTGGGCCAACACTTCTTCAACCGCACGACGGACGTGACGCAGACGTTCCGCATAGAGAAGTACATCCCGTACCCCCTGTACTCAGTGTTCAACCCCAGTGACCATGACCTCGGTGAGGCTCGGGACCGGTGCTGTGTGCTCTGTGCACACCCAGGGCCAGAGCCGGGAGAGAGGCTGGGAGTGGGTGCCAGGCAGGGGAGGGTCCTCAGACACTCAGGGGACGGGTGGGCGGGAGGGGGAGGAGGGGCAGAGCGGGGAAGGGCGGAGGGGAGGGCAGCTAGAGCGCCTGGTGTGGCCGAGTGGCCTTGGCCTGGCTGGAGGAAACCCTGGCTGGCCAGCCTTGCTGGCCCTCCTGTTGCCTCCTGGGCCTCCCAGGCCACAGCCCCTCTGCCCGGCGGGGCTGGGCCCCATGTGACTCAGCAGCCACCTTCGGCCCATCGTGGGCCCCCGCGCCGCAGGCTGAGCCCCGGCCTCTGTCCCGTGCAGTCCTGATCCGGCTGGAGAAGAAGGGGGAGCGCTGTGCTGTCCGTTCCCAGTTCGTCCAGCCCATCTGCCTGCCTGAGCCCGGCAGCGCCTTCCCCGCTGGGCACAAGTGCCAGATCGCGGGCTGGGGCCACCAGGATGAGAGTGAGTGGGGTGGGCGCACGGGGCCAGCGTCGTGCCCCCGGGAGCAGCGGCCCGGCCCTGCAAGCCTCGCCCAGGCTGAGTGCCCCCTGTCGGCCGTCAGATGTGAGTGGCTACTCCAGCTTGCTGCGGGAGGCCCTGGTCCCGTTGGTCGCCGACCGCAAGTGCAGCAGCCCGGAGGTGTACGGGGCAGACATCAGCCCCAACATGCTGTGCGCCGGCTACTTCGACTGCAGGTCTGACGCCTGCCAGGTGAGCCGGGACGGCCGCCCCGGGAGCTCAGAGCCAAAAGGGACAGACCCGCAGGGCCAGCCGGGAGCCCAGGCAGAAGGCCCATCTCCCGGTTGGTGGCACCCCCAGGATGGGCGCTCGCTATTGCTGGAGGCCCGGGGGCCGGGAGTGGGGTCCCTGCTCACAGGGGGTGGGGATTGAGGCCCGGGAGGGGCCGGATCCCAAAGCCCAGGCTCGTGCCAGCTGTCCAGCCAAGGGCAGGGCTGTCCACGTGACGTCAAAGGCCAAACCCCTTTTCACCCAGAGTTCTCCCAAATGGGCTCAAGCGATCGGCCGATCCCAGTGTCCCGTTTATCAAGGGCTCCTCAGGGGGCTGCACATCGGTGCTGAGCTGGAGAAGCTGCTTTACTCCCCATTTTTATAGGTGGGGAGACTGAGGCCCAGAGAGGTCTGCTCACTCTTCCCAGGTCACCCAACTCACAGGTGGCAAAGGGTCGGGGCTCGACACTCGACCACGTGGTACAGCAAGCGCCCTGGGGGAAGTCAGGGTGGCTTCATGGAGGAAGGGGCGCTGACACTTGTCCCAGGGGGTGAATAGGGGTTTGTCAGGTGGCAAAGAGGGTGTTTCCAGCGGGGAATATCCTCTGCTGGAGCGCGGGGCCGCCTGGTGCACGTGGGGTGCGTGCTGGTGGGCGGAGGGGGGACCCAGCTGGAGGACGCCGCTGGTTGTGGAGACGAGAGGAAGCCGCAGCAGCCCCACTGCTGGGAGGACGCCCTGTGTCTGCGGTTGGGGGAAGCGGGACAGCTCCCTTACTTGGAATACCCATGTCATCTGTGCCCAAGCTCTCGGGAAGCCCACCTCGAGGGCTGACCGCTCTGGAGGCATGTTCCGGGTTGGGGCGAGGGACCCTGGGGTGAGGGGGTGGTGGACTGTTTCATGGGTGTCGAGGAGCTGAGCCGTGGGTCTCCTGAGCTGGGCCCCAGGCTCTGACCGGCCGCTCTGCGCAGGGGGACTCAGGCGGGCCCCTGGCCTGCGAGAAGAACGGCGTGGCCTACCTGTACGGCCTCATCAGCTGGGGTGACGGCTGCGGGCAGCCCAACAAGCCCGGCGTCTACACCCGCGTGGCCAGTTACGTGGACTGGATCAGAGACCGGATTCGGCCCCCCAAGCGGCCTGGGAATCCCTCCTGAGACCACGCCTGGGGACATCGTGCCTCCTGCCGTTCCCTCCTCACTGGCAATAAACATGTTTCCAAAAAGACCCCGGCCCACGCTGCCTGTCCCGCTGCCGCCAGCTCAGCCTTCCCCGTCCCCAGGCCGTGACCCCCGACCCAGCTTTGTGGATGCTGGAGCTTCAGGGCTGGGGGCCCCAAGCCAGCACCCCAGCTGCTCAGAGGAGACGGGAGCCTGTGGCCCCACAGGGAGGGTCCGGCCCCATGGCCTGGGCAGTCAGGACAGGGGATCCAGACCAGACCTTCGCCAGAGCAAGCGCGGTCCCCAGCCAGACCCCTCTCAGACCCTCCCGCAGGCAAGTGGGGCTTGGGTCCGGGCACCCTGGGCTGTCCCACGGCAGGGCATGCTAGAACTTAAGACCCGTTATTTGGAAAACCCCTGGCTATCATTTTGCTTCAAGAAGGCAGCCCGCCCGACTGCAGCTCTCCCTCAGCCGTGTCTTCTAGGCGGGGAAAACTGGAGACTTCCTCTGAAGGAAACCAGGGGACGAGAGGAGCCCAAGTGCCAGAGTGAGTGGAGGGTAGTGGGTTGCGCCGGCCAGGCAAGACACTGTGGGGATGGAATCTGAGATGCCCGCAGGGCCCAGAATCCTGGGCCAGAGGAAGCAGCACATGCAAAGGTCCTGAGATACGAGGCTGGTCGTGGCTTATTTATTTTATAAATTTGTTTATTTGTTTATGTATTTATTGGCTGTGTTGGGTCTCCGTTGCTGCGTGTGGGCTTCCTCTGGTTGCAGCGAGCGGGGGGCTACTCTTCGTTGCGGAGCACGGGCTCTAGGCGTGCGGGCTTCAGTAGTTGTGGCACGCGGGCTCAGTAGTTGTGGCTCGCGGGCTCTAGAGCGCAGGCTCAGTAGTTGTGGCGCACGGGCTTCGTTGCTCCGCGGCATGTGGGATCTTCCCGGACCAGGGCTCGAACGCGTGTCCCCTGCATTGGCAGGCGGACTCTTAACCACTGCGCCACAAGGGAAGCCCCTGGTAGTGGCTTATTTGAATCAAAGTAAGGAAGTGTGGCTGAGGCCGAAGAGGGTGGGGTTGTGTGTGGGGGGGGTGGGCTGTAGTGAGGTGCTGGGGTGTCCCAAGTGTCCCTGATGGGACAGCAGGGTGGGGGTGTGATGACATTTGTGGTCAGGAGAAGAGGCCTGGGTGTACGGGGGTGGGTCAGAGCGGTGCCCGGCGCCGGGTGCCCTGGGGAGCTGGGACCCCTGGTCTCAGGGAGGGTCAGGAAGAGGGTGGCATTCAGCGCCCCCAGCCCCAGCCCTACCCATCCTGCTCTGGGCATGGGGCCCCTGCCCAGAGCAGCCCAGAGGGTGGGGTCCTCCTCCCCACAGTCCCTACTCCCCTCTGCTGTCATCTCCACAGCCCCACCTGGACCGGGTCTCGCCGCCTGTCCCGGTGACACGCCAGGGCTTCCTCCATGTCACCCCCCCATCTGGGAGCCTACCCCCAGTCTCTGTGTGGTCTGACACCACCTGCCTCCAGCCCCTCCTCTGCCCCCCAACCACACTCTGACCACTCCGGCCTCCTTGTGTCCGTGAAACTGACCAGGGCCCTTGCTGACGCTGCTGCCACTGCTGCCTAGAACATTCTCTCCCGTACCGCCCCTCCCCCTTCACTCAGCCTTTGGAGCCCTGAGAGGCCTGACCGGTCGGGTCCTTTCCCAGTCACTCTCTGTGGTCACACGAGAGTGATTTGCCTGAATGGGGTCCCATGGCCACACCCAGCTGCAGAGGAGGCCGGAGGGCAGGGAACAGGATTGTCATGACAGGACCAGACAAATCACCAGGGACATGCACTGCCCCCAGCAAAGCCAGAGGAAGAGAGACAGGCACTGGGAGGACAGCAGTGTGTGTGCCCATCGCCCCACGTGCCGGGGGTGGGGCTCAGAGCCCTTCAGTGGACCGGGACTTGCTGCTGAAGCCCCACCACGCTGACCGCAGCCAGGGCATCAGAGGCTGGTGCTGGTGCCCCAGGAGCATGGAGGGTGGGGCAGCTCCCACTCGTGAATCTGGGACCACCGACTGCCTGTTCTCGGCCTCCAGGAAGCGTGTTGCTTCAGTCCCACCGCACCTTTGCCTGACGTGAGCTCTCCCTGATCTCCTCCCCTGTGAGTGTTGAGTGTGGCTCTGTTAAAGAGGTGACGTGCATTTATAGATGGTCTAACGTCAAGCCAACCTTGCATTCCTGTAGTGAGCTGTGCTGAGTCGGGTGGGAGCCAGCTACCTTCTGTCAGCTTCTCCAGATTTATTCCCCACCTTGCCCTGTGCCCCATAGGCTGATCTTGATGGGCTGTGTCAATGGGCTCCTGTGCCCTTTGGGGGAGCCCCAGCAGGAGGTCAGAGGAGAGAGGAGTGGGTGAGAGATTGGGGTGTTGATTTCCCTGGCTCCCTTTTCTGGGGTCACCTCAGTGTTATCGGTTGGATTGTGTCCTCCCCAAGTTCATATATTGGAGTCCTAACCCCTAGGAACTCAGAATGTGACCTGATGTGGAAAGAGGATCTTTAGAGAGGGGATCAGTAGCGTGGGGCCTGATCCAATATGACCGCATTCCCCTAAGAAGGGGAAATTTGGACACAGAGACATGCATAGAAAGAAGATGATGTGAAGAGACACAGGGGGGAGATGGCCATCAACAAGGCAAGGACAGAGGCCTGGAGCAGGTTCTCACAACCATCAGAAGGACCCAGTCCTGCTGACCTCTTGATATTGGACTTCTGTCCTCCAGAATGGTGAGACAATTTCTGTTGGTTAAGCCCCCAGTCTGTGGTGCTTTGTGATGGTACCCCAGCAAAGGATACACCCAGATCCCTTAACTGAAGGCCATGATCCTCCCAAGATGTAAATGACGCCCCCTTCATGGTTCAGGGAACCCCCCACCTCAGGTCTAGAGGTGGTTCCACGGCTCTCTAACTGGCCCGGGGCTACACAGTCACGTACTGTGCCCCTTATGTACACAGGTGTGGTTCCTTCCAAGAGCACACCTTTGTGAATAATCCCACCTTGAATTGTCCTAATGTAGTGTCAGCTGCTGGGACCCTGGCTCACACACTCTGTCATACTTGTTATAAGCTTTTTTTGGATTTACTTAAATTTTGTTTAGGATTTTACATTTACGTTTCTGAGTGACATTGGCCTGTAATTTTCCTCTCGTGTGCTCTTGGAATGACTGTCTTATACTCTTTGAATGGCTATACTGATCTCATAGAATGAGTTCAAGAATGTCCCTTCTTTCATGATCCACTGGAGGGCTGCAGAAAGCTGGAATGATCTGTGTTTTGAAAGTTTGGTAGAATCTCCTATAAAATTCCCTGGGCCCAGTGTTTTCTTTACAGGATGTTATTTAACTACTGAGTCGTTTTTTAATACTCTGGGACTTGTTGAGAATGCTGTTTCTCCTTGAGCTGGTTTTAGGAAGTTACACTTTCGTGAGTGTTTCTGTCTCCATTTCCACATCTATTGCCATAAAGCTGTTCGTGCTGTTCGCTTGGCGTTTCACCTCACACATCAGTAGTTACTCTCTGTCAGCACTTGGGCGGTGTTCCGCTGTCTGCTGTCACTCCTGTTGAGAAATCTGCTTTAAGTCAAACTGTTGTTCTCTTGACATAACTCCGCCTCCCCCCAACCCCGCCCGGCAGCCTTCGTGCCTTTGTCTTTGCTGTGCTGCGGCCTCACCACAACACGTGCGTGTGGGGGCCTCTCCCCGACTCATCCTGCCTGCTGTGTGCGGACTCCTGCTCAGCTTGGACGTTTGCTGGTGCCCTTGGCCGTGGCGACTCGGCTGGGTCCAGGCTCCTTCTCTGCAGAGCTTCCAGACACTGTGTATCAGAATGCTGCTTCGATGACACAGATGGCATCCAAACGCAGTGACGTACAAGCAGCCCCGTACTGAGCTCACGATGCTGGGGGAGTTGGTAGCTAGCGTGGCCTTACTTGGCGGGGTGCTTCTCGCCGCCTGGGCCGGCTCCGCCACGTACCTGGGTCGCCAGTGGGTCTTAGGCGGTTCTGCCCCCGGGGGCTGACTGGCTCTTGGCTGGGGCCGTGGGGTGACCGGGCCACACGTCTTTTGTCATACGGCAGGCTAGCCTGGGCCCATTCACATGGTGGTGGCCGGGTTCCAAAGAAAGGGTGGACGTGAGCTGCTCAAAGCGAGCCGGATTCCGGGGTAGGGTCCACCTCTCAGTGGGAGGAGGTCACATTTCAAGGGGTGTGGGTGCAGGTGAGGGGCATTTGCAGGCATTTATTCAATCTTCCACACTCTCTGTACCAGTCTGCTCGGGCTGCCGTAACAGAAGGCCACAGACTGCAGGGCTCACACAACAGAAATTTCTCATGGTTCTGGAGGCTGAAGTTCAAGATCAAGATCCAGTAAGGTTGATTTCTGGGGAGACCTCTCCTCCAGGCTTGCAGACGGCCGCTGTCCTCATGCGGCCTTGCCCTGTGTGTGTGCTGAGAGAGAGAGAGAGCTCTGGTGTTTCTCCCTGTATTTTAAGGCCACAGTCCTATGGGATTAGGGGCCCACCCTTATGACCTCATTTAACCTTAATTACCTCCTTAAAGATCCTATCTCCAGGGACTTCCCTGGTGGCCCAGTGGTTAAGACTCTGCACTTCGATCCCTGGTCAGGCAACTAGATGCCACATGTCACATCTAAAAGATCCCGCGTGCCACAACTAACACCTGGTGCAGCCAAGTAAATAAATAAATATATATTTAAATATTTAAAAAAAAAAAGGTCCCATCTCCAAATACAGTCATATTGGGGGTTAGGGCTTCAACAGATGGATTAGCGGGGACACAGTTGGGTCCATAAGACTCCGTCTCGCCATGCAGTGAATGAGGAGGGTGGCAGACGTGCAGGGCTGGGAGGTGGCAGTCATCACCTCTTCCCACTCTGCTGGCCAGAGCCCCTGTCATGTGGCCCCACCTAGCTGAGGGGAGCTGGGAATTGTAAAAGGAGTGACACAGGGTGTCGCTCGGGTGGACACAGGCATAGTGTTTGCCACGATCAGCTGGTGTGTGTTTTTCTCCAGCCTCACTGAGCACCTGGAGATACAAGACAAGGCGGCCTGTCCCTGGTCCCCATCATTCCCTTGTGTCTGTAAAACCCGTGATCATTTTGAAAGACCCTCACATACATCATCTCATTTAGGGGCTCATCGTAACAACGTCGGGCTGGAAGAGGAAACAGGCCAGAAAAGTCACGTGATGATTAAAGTTCATTTGGGTGGTGAGTGGCCAGTGCAGTGTCTGATGGCAGGTCCCTTGGCTGCAGAGCCACTGATGGGGTGACACTGCCCTGGGGCCATGGAGTCTGGTGGTGGGGGCAGTGTCCTTGGCAGTGATGTCCAGCAGCAGCGCCCGTGGCCGTGTGGCCAGCCGGTGGTACAGCTCTGACCCATGGCCGGGGGCCCCTTGGAAGGCGGCTGTGGAGTCCGGCAGGGCAGTGGTGCGGGGCGGGAGTGGCATCTGGTCTCAGGAGCGTGGCTGTGCTCCCCTGGCACCCTACCTCCTGCAGCTCCCGCTGGATCCCCACCTCCCCTGGGTTCTACCCAACGCCTGACATTCTTCCAGCAAATTCCTTCCTGCTTCAGTGGCCAGAGTCAGCTTCTGCCACTTGCAACCAGCAACTCTGGCTGCAACAGCTGGGGAAACTGTCTTAGTCCGCTCGGGCTGCTATAACAAAAACACTGTAGACTGCGAGGCTAAAACAACAGATTCATTTCTCACAGGTCTGGAGGCCGGAAGTCAGAGATCAGGATGCCAGCCCGGCTGGGGTCGGGTGAGAGCCCTCTTCCAGGCGTGCAGATGTCTGCTTTCTGGCTGTGTCCTCAGTGGTGGGTGAGGAGAAGGAACTTGTCCTTCGTGCCTCTTCTTATAAGGACAGTGATCCAGTCCTGGGGACCCCGCCCTCGTGACCTCATCGCCTCCCACAGGCCTCACCTCTTCTTACCATCCCCTTGGGGGTTGGGCTTCAACATGAATTTGGGTGGTGGGGACACAAACATTCGGTCCACAGCAGGAACTTAGGAGAGAGAGGCCAGGAGCCCACCCAGGGTCTGGGAGTGGGAGCCAGGCAGGAAGATCATCCCACCTCTAAGTAGCCGCCGGGGGCGGGGGGAGCCGTCTGTCCCCACGGCGGCCCGCATTCTCTCGGGCCAGTGTGGGAGCACGTGCAGCTGCCAGGCATGGCAGGAGCCTGGGTCGGGTCCAGCGCTCGGGAATGCAGCAGGGCACTGACCCTCCCTGCGGGGATGACCAAGTGCCAGGCGCCTGGGGCGGCGGATGTGTTGGTGGCCACAGCCCCCAGCGCCACCCGGCTCCACGCCGGCTGTCCTGGGCCAGCCCCTGGGGGCCTGAGATGTGTGGGGAGCATGAATGGGGCTCTGTAGTCGGGCAACTGCTCTGCAGAAGGCGGCTGGTGGCGGCACAGGTGCCGCCGGAGGTGGTGCTGGAGGAGGGGACACAGGAGACACAGAGCTGCTTCCTGGGCCTGGTGTGCCGCTGCTCTGCATTACGTCCTGGCAAGACATCCCCAGGGCATCGGAATCAAGCTGGTGCCCACCAGGGACCTGCCTTCTCAGCTCCCCAGGGACAGTGAGGAGGGGGAGTGGGTGCCCAGAGAGCAAGGACCTGGCCCTCTCTGTGCCCAGCACGGTGGCTGCTGAGCTGGGACTCCAGCCCAGGGCTCTGCCTGCCCCCGCGGATCCTGTGCCCTGCTTGGGGCTCAGCCAACGAGGGTCAGTCCCGGAGGCGCCCGCAGCTCTGAGCCTTAGTTCCTCCTCCGTGAGAGGCAAGACCTGGATGGGATAAAGATGCACACACTTGTTCCCGCCCATGCGGATTTCAGGGCAACAGGACACCACTGAGCCCTCCCCTCTCCTCCCGGCGGACATCAGCTCCTTAGGGTGGGACCTCGAGTAGGGTACATTGATTGCTTCTCCTTGCTTTTCTAGGGTGCTGCCGCATCTCTGCCACTGGCCCCTTACCTTGTTGGATGCTCCTGAAGGCATGAATGTCAGAGGTCGTCTTAGAGACAGGGGCTGAAGTCTGAGATGTAGACCTGCCAGGTCCCCCAAGCACTTGGGTTCCCAAAGAACCCGGGCAGCTAGACTGGAGCTACAGGGTGGAGGAGGGGAAATCCAGAAGGTCAGAGCTCCCCCGCTGCAAAGGGGACTCTCAGGGGGCCTTTATAGAGCAGCAGAGAACCTCTGTGCCATCCTTGCCTGGAGGGATAGCTCTCAGCCCCGGGGGGAAGGGGGAACCAGACAGGGAGACCGCGGCATTGTGGTCCCACTCACTACTGGGCAGCAACCTGCACTGGGATTCCTGCTGCCAGGGGACGTGAATGGACCCCCCTCCATCACCCTGCCTGGGGAGTGGGGGTGATCTGGGGGAAGCAGAGAGGGGGCTGGAGGGCTGGGGGCGGGGCAATGTCTCGGCCAGGGTCGACCCACGGTCATTCTGTGGTCAGTGGTGTCTGGTGACAGCTCGGGGTGGTGGGAGGGACAGGTGCCAGAGGGCGAAGCCAGCTCGGTTGAGGCGCACTTTAAAATTGGGCCAAGCGCTTGGACGCGCGGACGCCCCCTTCCCGTCGGGCGTTCCCTTTGCTTTTGGAGGGGAGCCCGCTCCCCACCCCCCCACCCCCCGGCGTGAGCAGTGCCGGAGCGCCAGCGGCCGAGCCCCGCAGTGTGCCTGGCTCCGGAGGGCGCTCAGGTGGCCTCAGGTGCCGCGGGGCGCATCGCCGGGGCGGGGCGCGGGCAGGGCAGGGCCGGCTGGGCGCGCACCTCGGCCCCGCCCGCGCGCCGCGCCGCCCCGCCCGCCCCGCCGGCCGGCGCAGGGCCCTCCCGGAGCTATTTTGAAAGTGACCCTGGGCTGGGCGGCCGCGGGGCGGCGGGGAGAGGCGCGGCGGGCGCGCGGGAACCATGACAGAAGATGACCGAGGCGGCGCTGGTGGAGGGCCAGGTCAAGCTGCGGGACGGCAAGAAGGTCGGGGCGCGCGGCGGGCGCGGGGCGGGCGCGGGGCGGGCGCGGGGCGCGGGCGGCCGCTCACGCTCCCTCTGTCCCCGCAGTGGAGGAGTAGGTGGCTGGTGCTGCGCAAGCCGTCGCCGGTGGCAGGTGAGCGGGCGCGGGGCGCGGGCGCGGGGCGCGGGGCGGGCGGCGGCGGCCTCCTGCGCCCGGCCGGCCCGGAGCGCGGCCAGCTCGCCCGAAATAGCCGGCGGCGCCGGGGCCGAGGGCTGTAACCGGAGAGCGCTCCGGCCTCGCCCCGGCCTGCGCCTGCCGCGGACGCCGGGACGCGGGACCCTCCCGCGACCGCACCGGGCCCGGGAGCCGTCACCTCAGACTCCAGGCCCGGGGCGGCGACCCCCTTGGCAGAAGGGCGGATTGAGGCTCGGAGGGGCCTGCGGGAGCCGGTGGAGGCCCGAGGGGCGAAAGGGCAGGAGCCTGTCCTGGCCCCCTCCCCCATCACGCAGCAGGGAGCATCCCGGCAAGTTCTGCCCCAGTTGGGGATTGAGTCGTGTCTTTGAATCCAAATGCGGATGGGTGTTCCCGGCAGCGCTGACCCCAGGCGGCCCTTCCACCCTCCCCAGGTGGAGCCGAGGCTGGGCCGCCAGGGCCAGGTGGGAACGGAGAAGAGTGAAATGTACCTTGTGTGTGGGATCCGTCCCGGGAGGAGAGGACGGCCCCCTCCCAGCCCCCTGGGCAGAGCCGGCACCCCAGCCGGGAGGAGCCAGCTGGAGCCCCGGAGCCGGGCATCTCCAGCTCAGCGGCCGGAGGCTCCGAGCTGTGCAGCTGCAGCTGTTTCCGGAGACAGGTGCCTTGGAGCCGGCCCAGGCCCCCGGGGGTCTGTGTGGGCTGCTGGGGGTGTGAGCGCACGCTGCCTCACACGTGCGGGCTTTCCGAGAGTCTTCCGGGACGCCTGGGGTGTCTGCCATTTCCCAGGCAGGGTGTGGAGGGCGCCCTCCCTGCGCCCCTCCCGGGTCCCCTCCTCCATCCCTTGCGCCGAGCCGGCTCTGAGAGCCTCGTGGTTGCGATAGAAGGGTCTGCTTTTGGCCGCGGACACACTCACCTCCTGCCTGGGCCTCAGCTTCCCCTCCAAGGGGGCCTGGGCTGCGTGCACCCTTCGTTCAGCCGATCAGTCTTTCATGCCCAGCCCCTGCGTCTGGAGCTGTGGGGTCCTAGTCCTGGGGAGCTCAGGGACGCCTGGTAGGGGTGGGGGAGGGTCGGAGCTGGGGAGACGGGGGCCCCAGCCGGCAGGGAATGGAGGCACCGGCCAGCTGAGGGTGGCAGAGCCGGGGGCGAAGGCCGTGCTGACCCAAGAGGCTATGGCCCGAGGCAGGGGGCTGGCTGTTGGTTGGCGGTTGCTTGCCGGGACGGTGGTGAGCCAGGGCCCGTGCGGGCCTCTGGGACAGGTGGCCCACCGGAAGAGCAGTCCCGGGGTGGGCCTTGTCCCTCTTGGTAGGGGGGGCAGTGATTTGCAGCCCCTGGTGGTGGATTTTATGCCAGTATCCGAGCGCGCTGGTTGAGAGGTGAGCTCTGGCCGGCCCTGGAGGACACCTGTGGAGGGGCCCTCGTGCACTGCAGGGGAGTTTGCAGTGGGTCCTCAACACCGTAGACTCTGAGTCTGTAAGCGGGCTTGTGGTCATCGGGCCTTTCCTGGGTCTTACCACGTGCAGCCCAGCGGTAGAGAGCCGGGGGCGTCGGGGAAGAGCCTCCTCTGCAGGGGCGCCAGGGCTGGACCGGAGGGGAAGTCGCGGAGAAGAGGGGGAAGGCGCTCGGGCAGGACGCGGCCGGGGACTGCGGGCGGGGAGGGGATTAGGGGTGGTGGAAGGTACACGCGGCCCCTCTGGGCTGCCGTCCACTCCGAGACCTGCATCTCACGTCCTGGTCCCCAGGGCCTCAGAACCCCCGCTGTCACTGCCGTTATCTTAGCAGCGCCCCCTTTATCCTCACACTGCACGAGGGCCGCGGTCATCATCTTACGGGTGCTTGGCCTGAGGCGGAGCTGCCAAGCTGACCCCGCCGGGCCACTGTCCCGCTCTCGCCAGCCCTCCCTCTCCCTCCTGGCCGGTGCCAGTGGCCGTGGTTCCCCGATGGGTCAGAGGCTCCAGACCCTCCTCGCTCTCCCCTCCCTGGCCCTTAGCTGATGAGCTGGCCCCTCTCTAGTGTGTTGGGGGGCCTGGCTGGGAGGGGTGCAGCTGCCTGGCCCCCCTTATCCTGAAGACCAGCTCCCTCGGGTGGCCTTGGGTGTTGGGGGCAGGTCCTTGTACTTGGGGTCCCCACAGCTAAGACTCCCCAGATCCTGGCTGCAGCCAAGGGGGAGCCTGGGAAGGAGAGAGGAGGGGCCGCCCTGCCTTCTCGTCATGAAAACCCAGGACTCTTGTTTTTGAAAAGTATTTCCTTCCCAGGAGGGCCCACAAGGAGAGGTTAGGAGGGAATCAGGGGCTGCAGGCGGGTGGAGGGTAGGAGGGCCCCTCTCCGCTTTGTGTCTTTTCTCCTGTTTTCGCTTTTCTTAACCAGGACCACTTATTCTTCTTACAATAAAGTTTAGTTAGTGGAAGGAAGGAAAAGCTCTGATTTTTTTTTTAATCTTTATTGGAGTATAATTGCTTCACAATGCTGGGTTAGTTTCTGCTGTATAACAAAGTGAATCAGCTATACCTATACATGTATCCCCATAGCCCCTCCCTCTTGCGTTTCCCTCCCTCCCACCCTCCCTATCCCACCCCTCTAGGTGGTCACAAAGCACCGAGCTGGTCTCCCTGTGCTATGGGGCTGCGTCCCCCTAGCCATCCATTTCACATTCGGTAGTGTGTATATGTCCATGCCACTCTCTCACTTCGTCCCAGCTTCCCCCTCCCCCCGCCCCCGTGTCCTCACTTAAAGAGATGAAAGGGAAAACCTCTTATTGAAAGAAGTAACAATCTTTATAAAAGGCAGTCATACTTAAGTGGGATTGTGCTCCTTGGGGTCTCGACCTCTGTCCTGGCCAGAGAATTCATGCCTGGATCCTTTCCCTTGAGAGGAGGATGGTCTGGGCCCACCCCTGGTGACCCTGGGCAGCCCCTCTCTTCCTCCCGGGTTGAGGCTTAGGATGGTGGGAGGGGTGTCTCTCGCGCGGCTGCCCCGTGGAGGGGGCGGCCCACCCACGGGTGAGGCACCCAGAGGGGTCCTGAGCAGCCAGGGCGGCTCCCCGGCCCTCCGCTCCGAGGGCCCTGCTTCACCAATTCCTGTGCAAGCTGCTGGGGCTTTATTCAGCCCAGGAAAGCCACCGGGAGGGACCCTGACTCCTGGAGCTGGCAGGGCCTTTGGGGGGTCATCATAGGCACAGGGGCTGAGACTTGCTGACCCAAGGGGTCTGGCCCACAAATGATTGGGTGCTGCCTCCTGCCCCCAGCGCCTTGGCCGGCTGGGAGGTCAGCACCTGCTCCTGCCACTGAAGGTGAGGTATTAGTTCAGTACCCCCTTCCTAACCCTGCCCTCAGTCCAGGTGCTGAGTTCCTGGAGGGCAGGGTCCCTGACTCAGCGTCACCCCTCACAGGCAGCCTGGCAGGGGCTGGGACCTGCCCGGTGAGGTGCTGTGAGCTCAGCCACTCTCGGCAACATCTGGGCCCTGCAAACTTGCCCAGGAACCGGGGCCTCACGACACCTGCCTCTTAAGCCACCTGAGCTGTCCCCCTGTGCCCGTGCCTCTCCTTTGCAGTGGCAGCTCTGCTAACTAAGGTGGGCGCATTCCGAGAGGTTGGGGGTCCCAGGTGGTGATGGTGGGGAGGGTCCCTTCTCCGGTCCCACCTTCTGGCCTCGGATCGGCCGTGTCCCCCGGGAATGGGCGTGACTTCTCAGTCCTGGGCTGGGCAGGCACTCAAGGACAGGGTGTGGGTGGTGGCCAGCCATCCCGTCCCCATGGAGACCTCGACAAGGGGGCCAGGGCTTCCTGCAGCCCCTGGTTCCGGACCGGGAATCGGAGCACCTGGGCTCAGGTCTTGCCTTTGCTCGGACCAACTGTGTGACCCGGACGCGTCCTAGTTGGTCCCTGCGGAGGGTGGACGGGTGGTGGGCGTGCACTGGGCCCGGGGCACCGTCCTCTCCCGCGGCTGCCGGCGAGGTCGGGGTAGCCTGCCTGTGGGAGCCCGTGAAGCCCCCTTGCGCCCTGCATACACAGTGAACGCGCTTCCCCCCGAATTGGATCAGGAACAGGCCTGGACCTGTGGGTCAGAGGGGGTCCCTCTGGGCTTCAGCCTGAGGCACCGGCTGGCGGGCCCCGGTCAGCAGCCCCCATCCCCAGTGCTCGGCTGCCCCCAGGCCGCTGCCCAGCTGCTCTGCTGAAGGCACTGCCCAAGGTCACTGTGACCTCCGAGGGCTAAATCCAACAGCCGCTCCTCCGGCTGTGTCCCGTGGGTGGGTGTCAACCTCCGTCTCCTCTCCCGGCTCCCCCTGCCCCCCACAAGGCTCGGAGGTTTGCCTCTTCCCAGCCACCCGCCCTCCCCAGGCTCTCGGCCCCGGGCTGTAAACGCCTCTGAGTGCCCATGACTGACTCCATGGTTATTTTTACATCTTCAGACGCGTGTGTCCAGCTGCCTGTGTGCACGCCGCCTGGCGTCTGATGGGCCTCTCAGGCTCACGTGTCCGGGACAGAACCCCAACCCTGCCCCCTGCCCCCGGCCCCGCACCCCCGCCCAGGTGCCCCCCTCCCCAATCCAGCATCGCCCTCCTCTTCCTTTCCCTCACCCCGTCATCCACCCACCAAGAGGTCCCACGAGTTAGCGCGGCCTCCGCAGAGGGAAGGCCCCTCCCGCTGTCACCATGGTTACTGCAGAGCCTAGCCTTGGGCCCCCTTTCCTCTGCTCGGCCTAGGCCAGCAGCTCCTCTGGCCTGGACAGCTGCAGGGGCCTGGAGCTTTGCTGTCACCCTGTGTCCCTTCGCCACACGCAGCGAGGCTGGGCCCTCTTTGCTCACAGCTCTCAGGGCCCCTGGTGTGCTGGGATGCGGCCTCGGCCCGGCTCAGCAGGCCCGCCTGGCTGGAGCCCGCCTACACCTCGGACCACTCTTCCCTTCCCCTTGTGCCAGCCCTGCCCATTGGGTCCCTGCCTCTGGGCTTCTGCACTGGCTGTTCCCTCTAGCACAATGCTGTTCCCTGAGGTGCTGCCGGGCTGGCGCCTTATATCCCTTGGGAGTCCGTTGTCCCTTTGGGAGAGTCTCTGACCCCCGTGCTCAGGCCCCATGACAGCCGCTGTCATCAAATGCCATCCACCCCCAAATGCCATCCACCCCTGCCATCAAATGCGGTCCCCTGAACAGCTCTTCCTCAGAGTTTTCTTCTTTATCGATCTTTTTCAGCGTTTGACTGTCTCCTCTCTTGGGTTTCAGCTCCACAGAAGCTGGGCTGTGTCCCCTGGGTCCCCGGGCTGCTCGTGAGCAGAATGAACTGGGCTGAGGGCTATGGGGGAGGCCACCCCGCGGAGGGACGGGAAAGGAGGTGGGGTGGGCTCCGAGGGGCCCCACTGGGGGTCTTTCAGTGGCCCTTTTGGTGAGCAGGGCCCACTATGTGCGGAAGAGGGCAGGGGTGGGCTGACCCCAGAGGCGGGTGCGCTCCCCTGGGTTTCGTGGTGGTGGGGAATGTCCCAGGGCCCAGGCCGAGGTCCCTGCTCAGCCCGCTCTGTGCTTGCTGGCGTGTGGCATTCACCGAGGGCCTCTGTGTGCCAGGCGGGGGCTGTGCTGGTGCCTTGACTCTGCAGGGTGAGTGGCGTCCGTTTCTCAGATGGAAAATAGAGGCTCTAAGAGCTGAGGGACGGGTTCCCAAACGCAGATGTGGGACGTGAACCGGGTCAGCTGGTGCCCACTGTGGCGCCCGTGCACAGTGGTGGAGTGTGTGTGTGTAAGCGTGCAGGTGTGCGTGTCTAAGCACACGTGTGTGAGCACGCACGCATGCGTGATCAAGTGTGTGGCAGTTTGTGCTCGTGCACAGGAGTGTGTGTTTGTGCGTGTGCCTCTGCGTGCACCCCCTTGCTTTAATCTTTGGCGCTTTTGTCATCGCCCCATCCGTGCCTCCTTTCACTACGATGACCGCAGTCCCCTCCACCCCTGGCCGAGAGCTGCCCCGGCAGCGAGCCGCCCAGGCCCTGCGGCGGCTTCATCTCCTGCCCCTGGAGTCCGGGCGCCCAGGGCCAGGTTGCAGCCTGGCTGTGGCCCTGCAGCTCCAGCTGGATGGGTGCTGCCGTGAGCGGGGTCCTCAGGCCCTCGCGGCCCGGCGTGGAGAGAAAGCGGCCACGTGAGTGGGTGGCCCGGGGCGCGGGGTGGGAAGGCCAGGGACGCTCCCTCGCCGAGTGACCAGCCTCGCTGGGCTTCTTGCGAGGGGCGCAGCCCTGGGTGCTCCCAGCTCCGCAGGAAGGGCTGGTGGTGTCCCTGCTCCCTGGGGGCACTGGCGCTGTCTCTCCCGGGCACGACCTGCTTTGTCTCAGGCCCAGACCCGAGAATTTCTGTTTCTCCGGTGCCTGGTACTGAACAGCTTTCCACTAAATAGCACTCCTCACAGAATAGGTTTTAAAAATAGGATCAATACATGGCCCGAAGTGATGGGGAGGGAGAGGGGGTGGAGCAGCTGCCCATCAAAGGGCCCCAGCCACGCCCCTCCCAGGAGCGGTGTTGCGCCTCAGCTAAAGGAGCCCACTGTGGGGGGCTGGAGGGTGCCGGGTGAGGGGGTGTACCGCAGCTGCTCCAGCCGTAACCCGGGCTGTGGCTCTGGGCCTCCACCAGGCAGAAGGTGGGAGCTCGTCACACAGCCGTGTCCCTCACCCTGTTCTGTTCATATGTAAAGTGGAATCAGTGACTCCGAGGGTGTGTTAGCTTCCTGGGGCTGCAGTAGTGAATTGCCGCAAACTGGGGGGCTTAAAACAACGGAAGTGTGCCCTCTCACAGTCCTGGGGGCTGGAGGTCCAAAATCCAGCAGCGTTCTCCTGCTGAAGGCGTGGGGGACCATCCTGCCCGCCTCCTCCGGCTCCAGGCCACTCCAGGCCTCCTGGGCTTGTGGGCACATCACTCTGTGACTTGTCTTCTCGTGGCCTCTCTTCTGTGCATCTGTGTTTCCTTTTTTGTCTCTTATAAAGACACTCGTCTTTGTTTTTTTAAAATAAATTTATTTATTTATTTTTGGCTGTGTCAGGTCTTCATTGCTGCGCGCGGGCTTTTCTCTAGTTGTGGCGAGCGGGGGCTACTCTTCGTGGTGGTGCGCGGGCTTCTCATTGCGGTGGCTTCTCTTGTTGCGGAGCACGGGCTCTAGGCGCGCGGGCTTCAGTAGTTGTGGCACGTGGGCTCAGTAGTTGTGGGTCGCGGGCTTAGTTCCTGCGCGGCATGTGGGATCCTCCCGAACCAGGGCTCAAACCCATGTCCCCTGCATTGGCAGGCGGATTCTCAACCACTGCGCCACCAGGGAAGTCCCAAGACACTCGTCTTTAGATTTAGGGCCACGTGGATAATCCTGGGTGACTCATTTTGAGATCCTTACCTTGTTCACATCTGCAAAGACCCTTTCTCCAAATAAGGTCATGTTTGCAGATTTGGGGGGGTCAGGACATGGACATGTCTTTTGGGGGGCCCCCATTCACCCCACTGCAGATGGGCGAGGGTATGCATTGATTCTCAGATCTCTGTAAGGAGTAGGATGTGAGCTGCATTTCAGATAGAGCCAGGATCCAGAAAGATTAGACCGGCCCAGGGAAAAGGGTCTCGGGGACACATGTTGGCTCTTGCATGTAGGTCCCCAAACCAGCCTTGCAAGTGCAGGCGTCCAGGGTGGCAAGACCTGCTTGGCAACAGGAGGCATCTGAGGAACGTGAGAAGTTATGGGGCGACACAGGGGCTCGTAGCAAACTAGACTCTAGACCATGAGTCGGCAAACCAGGGCTCTGAGCCGAAGCCGGCCCGCTGCTTGTTTCTGTTATAAAGTTTTATTGGAACACAGCCATTCACTTACGTGTGGTCTGTGGCTACTTTCGCAGTTCAGTAGTTGTGACAGAGGCTGCGTGGTCCACGTAGCCGAAAACAGTTACTGTCTGACTCTTCACAGAAAGGGTTATGGACCTTGCTCTTGGCTATATCACTGGGAGCGTAACTCCTAGAGCAAAGGGGTGACAGTCTGGCCCTGCCTTGCTGTTAAGGCCACAACTAAAGCGAACGGTCTTTCCTGTGACAGAGGCCCTCACCCTCATCTGTGCCAGGTGATGGGGCTGTCACTTCTCCAGCAGAAGAGGGCCTGCCTTCAAGAGCTCACCTTCCAGGGTGGGGAGTGGGGAGACAGGAAATAGACAGGGGGCAGACAGCTACCTAGAAAAGCCACCGAGAGATGCCGGCCTTCGCTGGGGAGAGGAGTGGCAGGAGGCGGTCGGCGTGTCTGGGGGTGTGGCAGCCCGTGTGGCTGGCAGGGCTGTCCTCACGCCCGTGGTCCCTTCCCTAGCTGCCTCGGTGGCTTCCCTTTGTCCACACACATTTTTACTGGGGGTCCTTCTGTGCTCATCGCCTCCCCAGGCTTTTACCTCTTGGGCCTCTGGTGACACATCAGGGAACGCTTCCATAACAACACATGCCCTTCATGCCACGTGTGTGACTAATTTCTCTCCGGGCTGGGCCACGAGTTTCCTAAGGGAGCCATGCTCGGGAGAGAACACGCTGGAACCCTTGGGTGGGCAGATGGGTTTTTGTGGGTTCTGGGGTTTTGTTTGTTTCCCTCAAAATGAGAACATCTTTGCTTTTTTCTGACATAAGCATTTCAAACACTACAAACAGGGTCTCAGATAGGAAGTGAAGCTCCCCCATCACAATCCCCGGATTTTGTAAATACAGGCGTGTCGGAGCCCAGTCACCCAGGCTGGTCTGTGTACTGCCTGGGGCTGCTTTCACGCCCGACGGCAGAGGTGGGTGGCCGGGACAGACTGTCCGCCCTCTGCCTTCATAAGGAAGGGGCTGTGACTGTGGTTTGATGGCAAACAGGCAGGAGGCCCCACCCTTGTTCTCCGTCTGGTGGCAAAGATGAGTCTTGAGTCAAGCTCGTTGGGATCTGGTTGTCACTTGGGTCTGTGGGGCTGCTTTTCCAGGCTTCGGGGGTTGGGCGGGGGGAAGCAGTTCATCGCTCCATCCCACGACCTCCTCCTGCGCCCGCCCCTCTGTCCCCTCCTGCCCCGGTGAGGGGGCTTGATCGTCGAGAGCTCCGGTGCGGGGCTCAGGGCTGTCTGACACTTCAGTGTTTAGGTGTTTACATTAGGCCCCGGACTCCTCACCCTCATCAGAGACCGGGCGGCGGCTGGGGTGGACGTGCTTAGGAGGGACGCTTGTCCTCTGATCTCGGGCGGTTCGCCAGGGCCACACAGGCGGCCAGGAGCGGCGGGGATACCAGCGCAGCGATTAGGGTGTTGAGGGAAATGGGAACTTGAGACAGACTCAGGCACGTCGCCTGCAGGGTCTCGGGGGTGGCTCGTGTTGGGTCTGGCAGAGGGACCCCAGCGCTGGAGTCCGGGTCACACCCTGGAAACGGAGAAATCCAGGAGGTGAAGTGGGTCTGGGTGCGGCAGGAAGCCACCCTTGCAGGGCCGAGGCGGGAGGCCTGAGTCCCCGGGCAGGCTCTGTGCTGTCCTGCCAGCAGCCTGAGTGTGGCCCCTGTGGCCCCAGGGTCTGGGGCAGGGTGGAGGCCCTGGCTGGGGGCCAGGGTCAGGTGGGCGGGCCAGCCAGGGAGTGTTCTGAGCCCACTTCCGCTGTGTGGCCCGGGGCCCGCGGGTGGGGTCACCCTCTTGCACACGAGGAGGTGGAGGTGCAGGGTGGCCGGGGAATTGCCCGGGGCCGTGCCTGGGGCCCAGGCTCTCGGGCGAGGGGATGCCGGGGACCCGGGCGGTAGCTGCACTGGGCCGGCATGCCTGACGGCCCCCCGCGCCCTCCGCAGACTGCCTGCTGATGCTGGCCTACAAGGACAGGGCAGAGCGAGCCAGAGGGATGCGGGAGCGCAGCAGCCTCGCGCTGGAGGACATCTGCGGCCTGGAGCCCGGCCTGCCCTACGAGGGCCTGGCCCACACGCTGGCCATCGTCTGCCTGTCGCAGGCCATCATGCTGGGCTTCGACAGCCGGGAGGCCATGTGCGCCTGGGACGCCCGGATCCGCCACGCGCTGGGTGAGGGTGAGTGACACCGCTGCAGGGCTCCGAGGGCCCGGCCTCTGTCCTGAAGGGTCCCGCGGGCCTCACCGACGGGCTGCAGAGGCCGGGACACGGCTCCAGGCCACGGAGCTCAGTGCTTGCTGAGCGCCCTCCGCTCGGCCGCAATTGGGGCGGGGGGCTGGGGGGCTGGCCCCTCCTGAGCTCCCTAACTTGACCCCCTTCATCTGAACTAGAGCTTTTAGCCCCGGCGGGCGGCTGCCTGAGCCCAGAGCCGGGGTAGGAGGGGCGGTGCGGTGTCGGGAGCGCCGTCCCCCGCGTGTCCCTCTAGGGGAGTAGCGGGGTGCGGGGAGTGTGCTTGGGAGATGGGGAGGACCCAGCCCACCCCTCAGCCCCGCTGCCCACCTCTCAGCCCCGCTGCCCACCCGGCTGTGTGAGCAGAGGCGGGCGGGCCCCCAGCTGAGCCATCAGAACCCATGATATTTTTAAAAAAATTAAAAAAAATTGCAGTATAGTTAATTTAGAATGTTGTGTTAGTTTCAGGTGTCCAGCAAAGTGGTTCAGTTACACACATATACGTATATTCTTTTCCATATTCTTTTCCATTATAATTTATTACAGATAATGAGTATAGTTCTCTGTGCTATACAGTAGGTCCTTGTTGTTTACCCATTCTATATATAGTAGTGTGTATATTTTAATCCCCACGTCCTAATTTATCTCGAAACCCGTGATATTTTAACACCGTATTTTGAAAATTCAAAATTAAAGCCAAAAGCCCATGACGAACAAAGCGTCAGAATTTAGAGTGAAGTTGGGCTCAGAGCCACGCTCAGACATTCCCGTCCTCAGCTGCCCCAGCGCCACAGCCAGCCTGGTCTCGATTTACGCATTTGCTGCTTCGCTCACCGTGGGCTCTTTGCATTAATTTTTGTTGTTTAAATAATCATTAAAATGTCAGTGATCTTGGCCACTGTTTTGTGCCCAGGTAATGGCCTTGCTCACCTCACCCCAGCCCAGCCCGGCTAAGGGGCTGCGGCCCCTCCCACCTCCGGGCGCCCCCTGAGCGGTCCCCTAGTCTGGGGACGTGTGGACGGCTCAGTGAGGGGATGCAGTGGCAGAAGGGAAGAGCCGCGCCTTTCCAGAAAGTTCTGCGGTTGGGGGTTCCCGCCAGTTCAGCCTGGCTCAGGGCACGGCTCCTTTTCTGCTACGGGGCAGGCAGGGCCCTTGCACAGAGGCAGCTGGCACCCTGTCTCGGCACCTTGACAGAAATCACCAGGACACTGATGGGGTCGGTGACCCCCAGCCTCCTTGGGCCGGACAGAGCAGGCCCTCAGCGCTTCCTTGCCTAGGAGCCCCTCGATGCCCCACTGCAGGGGCTTGGGTGGGGCTCAGGGAGGAGGAGGTGGAGCTGGGACTGGGCCCCTCTGGGTTGGAGATGAGGCTGGTGGGCACGGGTGGGTAGGCCGCTGTCCACTCCTGGGCCCGGCTACTCCGGGGTGCACCCTCTTCCGAGGTGGGAGCCATCTGGGGAGGGAAGACCGTCCTCCTGAGGGGCTTCGGGGGCAAAGCGCCGAGCTGAGGTAGTGGATGAGATCTCGGGGAGCAAGTTGTCCTGCTCGGCGCCAGGGAGAACCCCTAACTGGAGAGGGAAGGGGGTCCACGGTTTCCCGAGTGTCCCTGCGGTCAGGCTGGGCTGTGAGGCAGACCTTAGACTCTCCACGGACCAACGGGAGGCTGGGCCTCCTGGGCCTCCGTTTCCCCATCTTTGAAATGGGACCACAGCAGCTACCCTTGGCAGGGGTTCTCAGAGGAGGTGCTGTGAACAGGAGTCCTGAGGCCGCGGACCTACCAGGAGTCGCATGTGAGCTTTTACTGGAGCTCGCCGGGGCCAAGTTAGGATGGGGAGGGGGCCCCCTGAGGATGGGAGAGGTGAGTGTAGCCACCTCGGGGCTGGACGCTGCGCTGGGAGGCGGGGCGGGGCAGACCTGCCCTCTGAGCCGACCCTGGGATGCTGCGCGCCCCTCCCTCGCCTCTGCCCCAGCGACGCCCTCTCGCCCCTGCCCCGCCCTCAGTGCACAGGTTCCACGTGACCGTGGCTCCCGGCACCAAGCTGGAGAGCGGACCCGCCACCCTGCACCTCTGCAATGACATCCTCGTCGTGGCCAGGGACGTCCCTCCGGCCGTCACGGGGCAGTGGAAGCTGTCGGACCTCCGGCGCTATGGGGCCGTGCCCAGCGGGTTCATCTTTGAAGGAGGGACCAGGTGTGGGTACTGTAAGTATGCGGGCCGTGGGGACCCTGGGCCGCGGGCAGCCCCAGACCTCCCGGCTTCCCGGCCCGACTGTGGTTCAGAGCCGACCCTCCTGCTTGCAGCTGGCCTCTCGGGGACACGGCAGGGTTATGTCTTTTAACGTCGAGCCCAGACCCTCAGCTGTCTCTGTTCTTGCTGTTGGAGGGTGGGTGCTTGGAGGCTGAGAGGAGGGCCCTCCCGCAGGAAGCCCCTGCAGGGGTCACCCGGAGGCAGCTCATGGGCCTACGTCCCAGGTCACAGAGCGTCAGAGCAGCTCAGGTTGGCTTTAAAAAAGAAAAGGGGAAGAAGAAGAATAGATGCATTTATTGAGGATGTGCTGAGAAACTCCATAGTGGACCCGCCAGCTCCCTCGGCCCTCCCAGGCCGGACGTCACAGGTGGGGGCCGAATGCGAGGGCGCAGCAGTGAGGCAGGGGTCCCCAGGGCCGAAGTGGTGTCCGAGCTCCAGGGAGCTGGCCTCCAGGCCGGGAGGGGTGTGGTGGGAGTGGGGGATGTTCCAGTGCCCCCAGCCTGCTGTTCTCCGAGTTGGGGGCCGCTGTGGACCTGCTGTCACCGTGCGGAGCGAGAAGTCCCTTCCCTCCTCTCCAGAGGGGCCGAGCCTATCTGCGTGGCCTCCCCGGGCTCGCGGCCGGCCGAGTGCCTCCTGCTGAGCAGCTGGGCGGCCTCGAGGGCCACGGTCAGTGTGCTGGGCTGTGGGCTGTGCATCCCCACCTCCGTTCAGCCGGGACCCTGGTCAGGGGGATCATCGGCCCCTCCCTCGTGTGCAGGGTGGATGGAGGCTCTAAGCCGGGGGCAACCTCTCTCCACCTCCCCACCGCCGTAAAGGGGCATTAACCGCCCCCTTCTCTACCACCTGCAGCCTCATGAGAGGACGAAGATGGCAGGGGCCTACTGCAGGGTCTGGCACACTCTCGGTATGGCCAGGATGGGGGTCCACCTGGCTCTGGGGCCGCGGTCATGCCTGGATTTCTCTGGACAGAGGACACGTGTGCTGTGTGCTGGGCATCTGGCCCCCTCATTCCGCAGGGGGTGTGTGAGGTGGGACAGGCTGATCCGGCCCAGCCGGGCAGCCCGCAGGGCCCTGCCTTTGAGGGGACAAGATGTGAGCTTCAAAGGCGCTGAGCAAACAGGTGAACAAGCAGGTGAGGGCCAAGTTCCTGCTCAAGGCAGCAAGGTGTCTATAGCCACTGCATTGTATGATGCTCCCTGGTCCTGGGCTTCGGGGAGGTTAAAAGCTTGGAGAGGCAAAGAGAGGCAGGGAGGGGGGCTGTAGCGGAGGCGTAGGTGGGCCTCTGGGGCGGGCAGTTTGGCGCAGTGGCCCTGGAGCTGGTGGGGTGGCCGCAGCCAGCGTCCGAAGGGCCTTGACCGCGGCTGGGCCTGTGCATTTCCCACCTGGAGTTTTTGAGCAGGAACGAGGGGTGAGCACAGCTGTTGGCCTGCCTGCCTGGGCTGTTGTGGAAGGGCCTGCCTGCCTTGGCTGTTGTGGAAGGGCGCACAGGACATTGGCCAGAGTCCTTTCTGCTGGACAAGCCCTGGGCCACCTCGTCTTTGGTACATTAGAGGTGACAGCAGCGGGTGGTGCAGGGGACCCTGGCCCAGCTTCGTTTCCCTCCCTTGCGTGGCTGGCCGGGAGCCGCAGGTCACAGCGTACTTGGCATGTGGCGGCCCTTCCCTTCCGAGATCTCCTCCATGTGGGGCCCTGGAGCTGCTGGGGGCACCCCGGGCAGGGTGGGGGGAGCGACCAGCGTCCTGGCTGGAACTGTGGAATCCCTGAGCGCTGAGGCTCAGACAAGTTGGCTTGTGACTGGGGTTCAGACCTGGGGTTGGTGCTGGCGTGTGCCCTCGAGCGGGGGCAGGCCAGGACGACCGGTTCCTTGGAGACCGTTTTATTTGCCCGGACATAATGTAATAGAGCCCTCTGGATATTTTTCCCCTGAGGCCTCAGAGTTGAAAATTCCGACTCTTGGGGTGGGTGGGCTCCTTCTGCGATCGTCAACAATTCCAGGCATCGGAGCAGCGCTTCCTGCGAGGGCAGAAGCTGAACCTCGAGCCGCTGTGCCTTCCCTGGGTCCCCAGTGTGAATGGTGACGGGGCCGCCCTGGTGCTTTTGCCCGAGGCCTCGAGTTAGCTCCGTCCACAAACCCGGGCGGATCTGCCTTGACCTGCAGGCTGCAGGCCGGACATTCTCCCGCTGAGGGACCCTGGACCGAGAGAGAGTCCCTCTTGGGCATCCTCATCTCCCCTCCAGGCTGTCTGGAGGCCCCTGGCCAAACCCACGCAGTCAACAGTGACCCAACACAGTGGTGGGTGGCTAGGACAGCCTGTCCCGACCCTCTGCCCCCGGCAGGTCCCACTGAGCTCCGTTCTCTTCCCGGGACAAGCTTGCCGCCGCTCTGCTGGTTTAAGCCAGTTTTTAGGCTGTTACCGGACTCGATGCAGGGCTGGGTGGGAGGGGACGGTGCACCGCTGTGCGTGTGGTCAGAGCGCCAGGCCGCTCAGGACCCGGGCCGTCCTGGGAGGAGGGCGGCTAGTTCAGGTCCGGGAAGGGGTGTGAGTTAGCGTCCTGGGGCCATGTAGCAAATGACCACAAACCGGGGCCTTAGAACAACACAAATTTGTTCCTTCCCCATTTCGTTCAAAGTCAAAGTTGGGGAAGGGCCGACCTCCCTCGGGGGCTCCAGGGGAGGGTCTTCCCTGCCTATCCCAGCTCCCGGGGGGGCCAGGTGTTCCCGGGCTTGTGGCCGCGTCTCTCCCGTCTCTGCCCCGGCATCATGGGGCGTCTCTGTAGGACACCAGTCGTTGGGTTTAAGGCCACCGCACACTCCGGGATGGTCTGTCTGAGAGCCTTCACTTGAGCACGCCTGCAGAGACCCTTTTCCAAATAAGACCACAGTCATAGGCTCCAGGATGTGAACCTGTGCTTTGCGACCACCGTTCAGCCCGTGACAGGGGTCACCTGACCTGTGAAGGCGCCAGCATTCAGATCTCGATGAGTCTGTGGGCACCGGGACAGAGGGGGTTAGAGTCACCAGAAGGCCCTGGAGGGTTTTGGATGTAAGGAATCAACATCTTCTCCCCTGGGGCAGGTCCCAGCCTGGACCCTGGGCCCCCCAGGCCACATCCCCCGGGCCCTCAGCCTCAGACCACTCCAGAGAGCAGTAACTCGACCCTGGCCCCCTTCACCCATCCTGAGATCGGTGACTGGATGTCAGGAGAGGGCCCTGGAGAGTGTGGAGGAGGGGTCGGGCAGGTGTGACCAGGACCTGGCAGGTGTGCGGGGGGCTCCGTGTGGCTCTGGGTACCGCGTGGGTGGACGTGTCCTCTGTGTGGCCTCCACACGGACGGCAGCCTGTTCAGATTATTCGGACGGGGGTTGGGCTTGGTGGCCGGGAGCTTGAGGTCCCCCAGCGTGGCCCGATTCTCTGTCTCTGGGGTGGTCACGGCCCGCTGTGTGTGTTTAGGGCTGCAGGCCAGGGGCAGGGCATGCTGGTGAGGGTGGCACAGAGATTTGGGGGCCCTTCCCCACCAACAGACTCAGCAGGCAGGGAGAATGGTGGGCCCGGGAGAGGGGGGGGTCTGTCCGGGGTCTGGAGCCCAGGGAGGGCTTTGGAGAGGGCCAGGGGGCATTTGAACAGGGCCTAAGCATGAATGGAAGTTTCTAGGATGAGGGGCCCCCGAGGAAGTCCCCGTCCTTTACATTGGCAGGTCCTGTCAAGGGCACTTCAAGGGCATTTCCACATCCATAGGAGCCGGCTGCGGACACAAGGATCGGGGTCCTCGGATGCGGAGGAATTCAGCAGGTGGTGGAGGGCGGGAGTCCTAGGCCGGCCCCTGAGTCTGTGCAGCCTGTTCCCCTCTCCTTCTCCCGGCTCCTCGGGGTCCAGGCCATCCTGTCAGCCCCTTGGGGTGCAGTGAGCAGTTTTAAATGATTCTTATATGTGAGTAGAGGATGAAGCTCTGAACTAGGGAGGGACCGTCTTGCTACGCCTGTCCCGCTCTGAGAAGCCCTTAAGTGCCTCTTTTGGGCCTTTGTGGTCCAAATGCTGGTCTCGCTGGAACTGCTGGAGCCCTGGTCTTGAAGCCCAGGAATCTTGGGGAGGAGGGAATGTGTTCAGGGGCTTCTCTGTGGCCTGCACTGGGTGAGGGGTTGGAGCTGGGAGCACACGGCTGGGAAGACTCAGCCTACGTGAGAGGACACAAGGCGTTTAGAATCCTCGGGGGCACGAGGGGAGCTGGGGAGGGCCACAGACCCCAGCCCGGGAGCGTTGGGGAGGCCCTCTGGAGGTGAACCTGAGTGGGGCCTCTGCAGGGTGAATAGGAGTTGGCCCAGCCGCCGAAGGTAGGGAGGGCTGGGGGGAAGAGAAAAGGTGCTCCAGCCATACATTAAGCGCGGCTGGGTGACGGGAACAGTGTGTGCGGGGTGGCAGAGGTGAGGTAAGAGGAGGAATCTGGACCAGAGCTTGCACTGTGTTCCCAGGGTAGCAGGGAGCCATGAAAAGTGCTAGAGCAGGATGGTGCCACCCACAGATCTGTGTTGAGGACGATAACTGTGGCCCCAGGGTGCAGACGGGATGGAGGCAGGGGCCGTGAGTGGGTGCGAGATGTGGTCCCGCTGAGGCAGGGTCCTGCTGTGGGCAGCAGCTGGGCGGGTGGGCAGGGCCTGTGGGTTCAGGAATGTTAAGGCGGTGAGTGAGAGGGGCAGAGAGGGAGGGCCAGCCTGGGGTGGGCGGGGAGGAGGGCGAGGTGAGGCGAGGGTCCCAGCAGGGTGGGCCTGGGCTGAGCGGTCCAGTGCTTTGCCCATGGGGGTGGGGCAGGCGTCCCAGGCAGGGTTGCAGCCCGTGCAGAGGCCCCGTCAAGAACCTGTTCAGGTTTATACTTGGAGGTTGAGTCTCCCCTTGGGGTCTAGGGCCCCTGTCACATTTCTGACACGTTTGTGGTTGATTTCAGCCCTCTGCCCCGAAGTCTCTGCTCTGGGGGTGGGAGTTGGGCCCGGAATCTGTCACCCTTTTGTACTCCACTATGGCATTTGCACACGGGGATGGTCCAGGGAGGTGACACTCAGGGTGTCCAGGGAGGCCTCAATTGCACAGGGCCAGGGAGAGATGGGGCTGGGGTGATAGTCACCCCAAGAGACCCCCCTGCAGGGCCCCATACTTTGTGGGGTACTAGGTCCTCACACCAACCCTATGTGGTGTGTGCACATCGCCATTTTACAGACAGGGAAACTGAGGCACGGAGCTGTCCATGAGTTGCCCTGGCCTGTCCGTCTGAGTGCGGTGGAGCCGAGGCCTGGCCCTGGGGGGACCTGACTCCACACCGCGTGCCCTGCTGTCCTGCCAACCAGCCCAGCGCCTGCCTGGCACTGGGGTTAAGTGGGGCAGGACCAGACACTTTTCAGCTCTCAGCAGACTCGGGGATTCCTTTTTGGGGTGTTTTGCTTCAGTCTGTTTCCTCCTAGGCAGAAAAGCAGGCCCCGTGTGTCCTCCTGTCTTTGGGGACCTGCAGGGTGGCCTCTTGGGACCATCTGGACGTGATGGCATGCGAGCCTCATCCCACATCTCCAAACGGGAGATGCCCGCTGTGTGTGCAGGCGGCTGGCATTTAGCAGCGGCCGTGAGGATGTGAGGTGCCTGCACTTCGTGGCTGCCTCCTGCCCGGATGGGGATGGGACGGGCTGAAGAGGGTGGGGAGACGGCTCGCTCGAGGATGGGACAGAGCCTGCTTCCCGGAGGAGTTGTTGTTTGTTTTTGTTTTACTGTGGCAAAATACACATAACACAAAATGTACTATTTAAACCACTTTTAGCATGTAGTTCAGTGGCAGTGAGCCCATTCACGCACATGGTTCTGCCCCCATCACCACCACCATCCCCAGAATCTTTTCATCTTCCCGAGCCCTGTCCCCATTAAACACTCTCTCCGCATCCCCTCTCCCCGCCCAGCCCTGCACCCTTTAGTCTACTTTCTGTCTCTGAGTTTGATGACTCTAGGGACCTCCTATAAATGGCATCATGCAGGATTTGTCCTTTTGTGACCGGCTTGTTTCACTCAGCGTAGTGTCCTCAGGGTTCATCCACGTTGTAGCAGGTGTAGCAGGAATTCCCTTCCTTTTTAAGGCTGAATCAGATTCCGCCGTATGGATGGACCACATTCTGTTTCTCCATCCATCTGTCGAGGGACGCTTGGATTGCTGCCGCATTTTAGCTATTGTGAATGAATGGAGCTATGGACATGGGTATGCAAATATCTCGTCAAGACCTTACTTTTAATTCTTTTGGGTGTGTGCCCAGAAGTAGAATTGCTGGATCAGATGGTGGTTCTCTGTTTAATTTTTTGAGGATCTGCCACACTGTTTTCCACACGACTGCCCCATTTTACATTCCCACCAACGGTGTACGAAGGGCCCAGTTTCTTGACATCCTCACCGGCACTTGTTTTCGGTTTCGTTTTAGTTTTCTTTTTCTTTGTTGTTTAAATAGTAGTCCTCCTAGTGGGTATGAAATGAACAGGTGAAATTTAAAACTTCATTTCGAATGAACTTATTTCATTGAACTTTGCTTCTTTCTCCCCAAATAAGGGCAGAGACAAATGAAGCATTAATTACTAGATGTTTTACTCTATTAGGAAACTCTCTGCAAAATAATATCCCAAGGGGCTCAGTTAGCTGTGCCAACTTTCTGACTGATAATCAGTGCTGTCTGGACTTGAGCTTTCTAGAACCTTCTTGGCAGGAAAGTCCTCCAACGCCTTCAGACTCTGTCCTCGACTGGACTTCACCGTGGGGTCTTTGTCAGCAAAGGGTGGAATGCTTGTTCTCTGAGGAGTTGGGGACTGAGCTCTTAATAGGGTCCAGTGACAAAGGTCTGGACACTGGAGATTAAAGACTAACTTCAGATGGGAATCGGCCGGGATCTAACTGGGCTCATTGAGCGTTTGAAGGAAGGCTTTTCTTTCTCACGGCTGGAGAATCTTTGAGTTGAACACGATGCTTTTCCACTGGAGATATTTATAACGCGGGCGAGTTTTGCTGCACCCCTGAGGATCCACAGCGCCTGTGTCCGTGAACCCGCAGGCGGCTGTTTCCTGCTCCGCAGGACTCTCTCCTCCGTCTGTTAATTTCCCGTGTTACTTATTGCTGCGGGACAGACACCCCAAACTTAGTGCTGTTTCATGGCTTGCGATTCTGTGGGTCAGTGGTCTGGGCAGGGCCCTCAGGGCTCTCTCTGCGCCACATGGTGCACTGGGGTCACTCGGGCAGTGGCGTTTGGTGGGTGGCCTCAGGTATGGCCTGGGGCCCGGGTGCTGGCTGTTGGCCGGGACGCCTCAGTTCTCCTCCGGGGCCTCGCCCTCCAGCAGGACAGCCGGCTTTCTCACAGGGTGGCTGGTTCCAAGAGAGCAAACGTGGGGGTCTCCAGCCCCTAAGGCCTCGGCCCCAAACCCGAAGGAGCGTCCCTCGGTTACTTCCTGTGGCGCAGACCCCGGGAGAGGGGAGCGGCCCCGCCTCGGGGTGGAGGCTTCACGGACGCGGATGAGAGGAGGCAGGGGGGGCGTCGTGGCAGTGACCACACCGGTACAACGTGGCAAAACGGGTCCAGGCCCTAGCTTGCCTCCCCTCCCCCAAAATAGACAGGCAAACAAGAAATGCGGGGAGCCCTTCCCTGGGGAGGGGAGGGGGCCTGGCTGCCTCCACGCCCCCCTTTCCATCCACACTGAGCGCGGGGGTCTCGTGGGCGCCTGGCCCTGGGTTAGACACAGGGGACTGCGGACGACTCAGAAGTGGTCCTGCCTCAAGGTGCTGGGCCTGGCGGCCGGGACAGCATCAGACCCAGGAGGTAAAGGGTCGCGGGGTCTGCCCCAGAGGAGGTGTCCCCTGAAAGCATCACCGGGTGAACCGTCACGGGTCAGGGGTCAGGAAAGGCCATGTTCCCCGAGCAGAGTCTCAACAGGCGAAGGGGTGTTACGGGTGACTGAGGGGAGTCGTGGAGGGGGATGGCCGCCCCGGGGGAGGTGTGGCAGGCGGGCCGGGCACACTTAGGGAGCTTGTTGCCCCCAAAGCCTGGGGTGGGGAGGGGAGCCACGGGGCAGCAAGAGGTCGCCGCTGGGTCCGGGAGGCCTTGTCCCTTGGTCGTGAGGCTCAGGCGGGCCGTCAGAGATGCATGTCCCCCCACAGGAGTCCCTGGAGCCGCCGCGGATGCTGGGTGGCGGCCGGCTCAGGCTCGGGAGCTCACAGACGCCTGTGGAATGCCACCGGCTCCGCTCCCCCCGTAATGTGGTTTTTTATAGTCGGGGGACTGACTGTGCCGAGGCCTCTGCCAGCTGACCGTAAGCTCCGGATTAGAGGCCTGGCCCCGGGGAGCAGGGGTGGCCGGGACGGGGCCTCCTCCCCGCCCACCTGCCATCGGCTAAGGTCCCGGGCTCGAGTTCTAGGTTGGGAGGGACCACCCGCCAACCCAGCCCCTCCGGGCAGCGAGCCTCGTGGGTGCCCCTGGGGACCCCCAGGGTGGGCCTGGCTCTGCTTCTGGTCAGACGCTCCGTGGTGCCAGGACATGGCCCCTCTCTGGGCGTCCGCTTCCTCACCTCTTGAGCAGGCGCGTCACCGGTTTGGGCCCTGGTGGCTGCCCAGGGGCATGGCGGCCTCGCCACGTGTGGGACTGGCCCGGGTCCCTGGGATTCGGTGCCGGCGAGCGTGACCGGGACGGTTTTAGTGTGCCGCTTCCCCGTCTCCCCCGGGCACCCTCCTTCCAGAGGGAGCAGGCCTCTCTCCGGGCAGAGGGAGGAGGGCGAGGCACCGAGGGATTCTTGTGTGGTGACACCACGCCGGGCGTCCAGCCCCCGTGACCCGGTGTCCCCATTCACTCGGCCGCGGGACTTCATTCACGCTGGCGGGGCTCCGGCCCAGCGCAGGGCCCTGCGGCCGCTCTCCGCCCCTGGCATCTTGCAGGCCCACGTGCCCCCTCCGCCCGAGCCCCCTTGGCTGGGATCCCAGCCGGGCCTCCCCTCTGTCAATGCAAATAATCAATAAACCATCAATGATAAGAATAGAAAAGAGTTTTATCAGAGCCAAACTGAGGACTAGCCCGACAACCTGCTTCCCAGACGACTCCGGAAAAGCAGGGCTTTCAGCACAGTTTTATATCTTGTCAGAACAAAGAACATCAAAGAAGTCAGGGTGACATTTCTTCAAGGTTTCAAAAAATAATAAAAATAAAAAAGCAGACCAGCGCGTACACAGCGAGTCAGCGTGGCCTTGGCACCTGGGAGGGAGGCTTACCGTCGAAGGAGGAGCAGCGTTGGTGCCCAGGAGGAGGGGCATTTATTTAATCTTTATGTTTAACATGGACCGTCTTTACTGCGGGTGGACGTGCCCTTTTCTCTAATAATTAAAGCAGATGTACAATTTGATAGACCACAAATAGGCTATTTAGTTAGCATTGAATTCAAGTGAACTCGTGTATAAGCCACGATGACTTTCCCGTATCTCAGTACGTAAACGTGTCTTTTATCACCTCTGTGAGTGGGAGCCCCGAGGCTGGGTCTCAGCCCTGCCACTGCGCACCAGGGGCTCCAGTGCCCCCCACCCAGAAAACGAGCCCGGGAAGAGGGAAGGGGCTTTGAGTGGGCCAGGCTGCTTCGTCTGCAGGGCAGGTGGCACCGCCTGTGTTTTGCCAGCTCCCCCTCACCACAGCCCGGGTGAGGACACCAGGTCTCGCAGCTGCCCTCCTGGATGTGCACCGGCCGCCCACCCCTCAAAGGAGCGCGGGCCAGAGGGAGGGGCTGCCTCCTCGGCCTCCTCCATGACCCCCATCCTCCAGAAGTCACCCCAGCTCCTCACACCAGCCCGGGAGACGAGAGATGGCTGACGGCCGGGACCAGCGGGCAGGACGCCCTCTCCCACCTTGCTCATGCCGTGCAGCTGGGACTCGGGCCGGGATGGTGCCCTCAGGCCTGGGAGAGCCGGGGTGTGGCTGAGCCTCCCGGATGGCTCACGTCACCACAGTGCCGAGGGGACATCGCCGCGGTGCTTGGGGGGGGGGGGGGGGGGGGGAGGTCTCACGGGTTGGCTCAGGCTTCTGTGGGCAATCCCCGCCCAGCGGCCCTGAGCCCACCCTGCAGGGGCCCCACCGACCCGAGCTCTGGCCAGGCTGACACCAGGGTCTGTCCTCCCTCTGCAGGGGCTGGGGTCTTCTTCCTGTCCTCGGCCGAGGGAGAGCAGATCAGTTTCCTGTTCGACTGCATCGTCCGCGGCATCTCCCCGACCAAGGGCCCCTTTGGGCTGCGGCCTGTTCTCCCAGGTGGGTGCCGGAGGTGGGGAGCCTGGCCTGGCGGGAGGGTCAGGTGGGCTGCTTGATCTCGGGCTCCCGGGGGCGTTTGCACCCGCACAGCCCCTCCTCCACGGCGTCTGAGCTGCTGGGACGCTCAGAGGCCGAGGCTTCCTGTTGGGACAGTTACTGTAGCTGCACCAGGTGGACCAGGAAGAGGCCCGAGCCCGAGACCCCGAAGACCTTCCGAGCCGGCCCGTCTCCCAGACCTGGGCGGGGCCCTCGCCTGAGGTCGCTGAGGTCAGGACTGGCTCCGTGGGAGCCAGAGTTCGGGCTGGAAGTTGCCTTGTGAGCTGGGGTCTCAGCGCATCGGGTTGGTAGGTGCCAGGGCTGCATGAGCTGGCCTGGTCTTCTCTCCCACTTCCCTGGCTGCGGCTGGGACACTGCTCTTCAAGAGTCCTGGACCAGGGATGGCGCTGGACCGCGGAGGGCCACGCTACCTGGGCACTTCCTCCCACAGGGTGAGGTCTGCCCTCCCCTCGGGGAGGGCGGGGAGGCCCAAGGCCATGGGAGGGACAAAGGCTGGTCCTTGTCATCGCAGCTTCCTTTGACCGAGGCCCTCCGGGTGGGTGGTACCCAGGGTCACCGATACTCCCCTCGCCCCAGTGAGGCAGTGCTTGTCCCCTCGTCCAGGTGGGAGACCAAGACCTGTGGCTGGGCATCAGGTGGTCAGTGAGCTCACATCCGTGGCCTCCTTGCATGGGCACCATAGCCGGGTCGGGGGCAGATGGACCTCCTAGGGAGGCAGGGGCTGGCGACGTGCCAGGTCCCCTTTCTCCCAGCGTGGGCCCCTCAGCCCCGCAACCCCCCAAGCGGGCCCCGGGGGGGCGGGGTGGGGAGGAAGGAGGCAGCTCCTGTGACCAGAGCCTCGCCGCCCGGGCTCTGCTGGGTGGTGCGGCAGCGCCCTCTGCTGGCGGCTTCCTGCATTGCAGCCGCAGGTAGTGGTGTGGGTGGCCGGGATCAGAAGGGGGCTGGCGTGGATGGGGCGGGTGTGGACGGCAAGGGTGTGGACGGGGCTGGTGGGTCCCTGCTCGCTGAGCCTGGCCGGCGTCGTGTTGAAGCCTGTGATCTTTGGGGACTCTTGAGATGTGGCCTCCACTGGGTCAGCAGCCTTAACACTCTGAGATTTGGGGGTGTCTTCTCAAGCTGACCGCTGCTCGGTCAGACCCACTTGGACACCAAGGACCAGAGGCAGGACCTGCCTCACATACAGTGGGGAGGGGGAAGGGGAGAAGTTAGAGTTCCGGGGTCCACCCTGCCCCAGGCGTGTCCTGTGTATTCCCACCTTGGTCCCATGGCGCGTGGCGTGCACTGTCTCTGCTCCCACATTTTGTAGTCATGGCTGTGAGGTTCAGGGAGGGCGAGTGGTGGGGCTGTGAATTCGTCCAGTGCCAGCGCCCTGCTGCCTCACCAGCAGCAGGAGGGTGTGCCAGTGTCCTGACCCCCTGCAGGGACTGCCCGCTTTGGGGCACGGGACATCTGCTGGTGGTCGGGGGGGCTGTCCTTGGGCCCAGGACACAGGATGATGGCCGGGGACCTGGACGGGGGTGGTTTGGGTTGCCTGAGCTTGGTGTCTGGCAGCTGGGGTGCTGGCATGGGGAGGAGCTGGGGCTCCCAGGGGCTGTGTCGTGGTGTTGCGACTGGACCGAGGTCCACACGGCCCTGGCAGTGCTGGGGTAACTGTGATGTCCTGAGCAGTGGGTGGGCCGCGGGGACAGGGCTGGGGCCGCCTCCTGGCTGACTGTCCTCTCTGCTGCAGACCTGAGCCCCGGGGGCCCTGCCGTGGAGGAGCGAGTGGCCCAGGAGGCCCTGGAAACCCTGCAGCTGGAGAAGCGGCTCAGCCTCCTCTCCCACTCCGGCTGGCCGGGCAGCGCAGGTAGGGCCATGGCCTGGGCCGTGAGGGAGGGCCAGCGGCCCTGGGGCCGGGGCTGCCCCTTTAAGGCAACCTCCCAGCTCCTGTTCGTTCATTCATGCCCCTCCCTCTGTTGGTCCATTCCTTCTCTCGCTCATGATGCTACACTCACTAAGCTCCGGCTTGGATGCTGACTGTAAGCATGGTGCCACCGTGGGTGCTGGCTGGCGGGTTGGGTTTGAATTCCTTCCCAGCCACCGGGGTGTGGCCTGGTGAGGCTGTGGCTTCACCGTCTGTGCCCACACAGAAGGCTCAGGGGTGCTGGCTGCTGGGAGCGAGGCCCCTCAGCTGCTGCGGTTCGCGGGGAGACGGACGGAAAGGGCCGGCAGCCCCTCGAGGGGACGCTGCAGCTCCCGGGGGTTGGGGGGTGGGGGGCTGCACCGGGGTCTCCTGGGCCAGAGGCGGGGGAGCTCTGCGGGCCCTCTCTCCTGTGCGATTGTCGCCAGTCCCATGGGTGCAGAGTGGGGATGGCGGCCTCTCCGTCCAGGCCCCTAGAGCCGGGGGCTCAGGTGTGCACGGGCCACCACCTTCCTGGAGGAGGGGCTCACGTCTGGTTCCCAGGAGGACGGCAGGGAGGGGATTGGTGTGGGCGAAGGGGCCGTCCTGGGTGACGCTGGGCGTGGAGGTCCAGGCAGGGCGTGGGTGAGCCGTCCCAGGGTGGCGACTGGAGACTAGGGAGCGCAGGCCCTCAGCAGGGCGGGGGCGTGGGGGGACTAGACGTCAGCTCCCACCGAGGCTCCCCAGCCCACCCCGGGCAGCCGAGCCCCACAGGAGTCTCAGCCCCCAACTCTCCGCTCAGGGGACGACCGCAGCCTGTCCAGCTCGTCGTCAGAGGCCAGCCACTCGGACGTCAGCGCCAGCAGCCGGCTCGCGCCGTGGCCAGAGCCGTCCCCGTCCTCGGCGGGCGCGTCGCCGGAGGGTCTTGGGCTGGCGGCCGCCCAGGCCCCCGGGGAGGCCGCAGCGGGTGCCTCGAGGCCACCCCCCAGGCCGCTGCGGCCACGGCAGCTGCAGGAGGTCGGCCGCCAGAGCTCCTCGGACAGCGGCATCGCCACGGGCAGCCACTCCTCCTACTCGGGCAGCTTCTCGTCCTTCGCAGGCAGCAGCCTGGACGTGTGGCGCGGGGCCGACGAGCTGGGCTCCCTGCTCAGCCTGCCGGGAGGCGGGGCGCCCGAGCGCAGCCTGTGCGCCTGCGCGCCCGGGGCGGCCGAGTACCAGGTGCCCGCGGCGCCGCGGCCGCACTACGACACGCCCCGCAGCGTGCGCCAGGCGGCCCGGGACCAGCCCCCCGCCACACAGGGCAGCGCCAGCGACGGAGCCGCCGGGGACTCGGGCGGCCGGCCGTCGGCGGGGTGTCCCTCCGGCTGGCTGGGCGAGCGACGGCGGGGACAGGCGACAGAGGCCCCGTCGGGGCCAGGCGAGCCCTGGGAAGTGGGTGCCCCCCACGCGGGGCCCCCTCCGGCTCTCTTTTCCGCGTGTCCCGTCTGCGGAGGACTGAAGGTAAATGCCCCTCCCTGAGGGCGGCGGCTGCGGGGTGGGTGGTGCCCTCGTGGGGCTGCCCTCGTGCCGTGGGGCAGCCGGGACCGGGCTCGGTGGGGCGGCCTGGGGGCCCAGCCTGCAGGGAGGGCCGCGGACGCAGCTGGAAGTGCGTTCTGGAAGGTGGGAGGCTGGTGGGGGGCCGGGTGGGGGCAGCAGAGCCCAAGGACCAGGTGCCCAAGTCACACAGGAGCCTGAGACTAACCTCCCTGCGCGTTGCGTTGTGTGTCCGAGGGGCTTCACCTGCTTGCGTGCACAGGTGGTCTGTCCTTTGGGGGGTCGCTGAGGCTCAGGAGGCCCCGGGGACTGGTGCGGGTCTGGCTCTCGGGACCCCGGGACCCCGACGGCTCACTCACAGCCGCCGCTTCCTGAACCTGCGCGCTCCAGGGGGAAGGGCAGGGTCGGGGTCACTTGCCAGGAGCCCCGGGACAGCGCGGGCAGCGGGCGCCCCCCTCCGCCCCCCTGGCTGAGCCAAGGGCTGGTGGTCAGGACCAGAGGATGCAGGGCTCGGGCCGTCCGTTCGCATTCAGGGGCCCCAGGCACTGCCGGTGGGTCGCCTCCGGGCGTCGTGCTTCTTCCACGCCCTCCGTGGTCGGCCTGCTCGCCTGCATGGATTTTGGCTGCGTGGCCTGGTTTGTCCATTCGCGCTACGATTCCAGACGCCGCCGTGGAAGGCGAGGCCCGTGTCCGTCCGATCTGGGCTCCGGCCGGCTGCGTCCCGCACACAGCTCACCTGTTAACTGTTTCGCTTTGTACCTTCACTGTTGGCTGAAGCCGTTTGTTGCTCTTCACATTTTTAAAACCTGACACTGTAATACATTCTTAAACTGGAAATAAAATTGTTTTTTTCTTATCGTCTTGTCCTTTTCCATGTGGCCAGCTCTGTCCACCTCCCACCCTGGCCCTCCCAGTGGGGCCTTTAACTGTCTCTGAAATCCAGGGGCTCGGCCTCCCTTGGCCCGTGGGTCACAGAGCAGGGAGAGGCCTCGCCTGTCTGTTCAGCCTTAAGCCTGAACACGTCGGAGGCGTGAACAAGGAGAGCAGCCTCAAACAGCACACAGGCCTTGTGCATGTGTGTGTGGTGTGTGTGCCAGTGTGTGATGTGTGCTTTCATTTGCATGCATGTGTTCTGTGCGTGAGACGTGCACACACGTGTGACATGCAGTGTGCATGTGTGTGTCATGGCGTGCACGTGCGTGTGTGCATTTGCATGCACTTGTGTGTGGCGTGTGCACATCCTGTGTGCACGTGTGTTACATGTGTGGTGTGATCTGTGCTTGGGTGCCAGGTGTATGCGTGCCCACGCACGTATGTGGCCTGTGTGATGTGTGTGCACACGTTCACTGGAGACCACAGTGCGGTCCTCAGTGGTCCCTTAGGCTCATGCAGGCGGCTCCCTGTGTCCAGTGAGGGTGGACACCCTACCTCCTGGGCCAGTGAGGGTCCTGGCTCTGAGCTTGGAGCGCCCTCCCCACCCCTAGTCTTCCCTGCGTGGGCGGCAGAGCTCCAGGGACCCCATCAGGGCCCCCCTGCACATCCCGGGAGGCCACATCCCACCCTGTCCCACCCATTTCACCCTGTTCACCACCCTGTTAGAGAGCCGGGGGCCCAGGTCCCTGCGGGCCCTGAGGACCGGGGTTCTGGCCAGGCTCCTGCAACACTGCAGTGGAGGGAAAGGCAGGCTTTGGGGGCCGAGCTGGGGCCCTGCCCGCTGGCTGGGTGGCCCCAAGCAACTCACTACCCCTGTCTGAGCCTCCTGCATAGATAGGATGACAGTCTTGCCTGCCTGGGCCCCGAGGGGCCTGGTGAATTGTTGTATGTAAGTGCTCGGTGGCTGCCTGTCAACGGGGCTCGACACACCGCTCCTGTCGCCTCCCCAGAGGGACCCACCAGCCTTGTTGCAAAAGAAAGAAGCTGAGAGGTGCTGGTGCTGCGGGCTGTGGGGAGCGGCCCTGGAGGCCTGGGCGGCCCACTCCGGCCGGAGCCCTCGTCTTCCAGGCCCAGCCCCGCTGCGCTCCCACGGGCCCTGCCTGCAGACGGCCCTCTCTCCACCAGGGCAGGTGGAGGCCCCAGCGGCCGAGGGACTTGCCCTCCATGTGAAGCCAGGGAGGGCTGGAGCTGGGCGTTTTGCCTGCCCCTGGCCCATGCGGGCGCCCTGGCTGTGAGCTCTGGTCTCCTGGACCGAGGTCGATGGCCGGGACTTCAGGGAAGAGCCACCTGAGGGGCGAGGCGGGAGGGGTGGAGTGTGGGCCGCCCAGGTGAGGACTCGGGCGCGGTCGGAGGGGACAGGCTCTGGGCTGGAGGGGGCGTGGCCAGGGGCCGGGGCCCTTCATGGGAGTGGCCACTGACCACCACGGCCCTTTGGGCAGGCGATGGGGCGGCTCAGGAGGAGGGCCTAGCCCCCAAGAGAGTGTGCCTCAGTTTCCCCTGCAGCCCAGGGCGGCCCAGGGGCACAGAGCCTCTCACCGGGTGCGGCCAGGTGGGCCGCCAGGATAGCCCCGCAGGAAGCTTTCGGTCTCGTCCCCTATCTTTCCGGAGCTCATGGGGTGGGCCTCATGCCCTTGGCTGGAACACCTGCTTCTGTACTCCTGGGGCCACCAGCTTCACTCCCCCTCCCTGGGGTGGGGTGGGCAGTGTGAGGGGGCTTCTCAGGTGCCAGGAATGGCAGGGCTGGGGGCAACCAGAGAGGAGTCCTCGCCTCCCCAGGCCCCGTGCACCCCCCTGCCCCCACCTGGCCCTGGCCCCCAGGGGGAGGGGACAGGAGGCACCGCGTTTGCTCATCTCCCACGGCACGTGGTTTCGTCCTTTGGGTCTGACGCTAGGACTCGCCGCCGGCAAAGCAGGTGCCGTCTGTGGGTGGGGCTCTGAGCAGTTAGTGATGGGGGCTCCTGAGGGCAGTCGGCTCTTGTCCCAGGTGTTGGAGGTCAGACACACCCTCCCCAAGTCCCCAAGCCTGCCCGGGCGCCTTTACACAAGGTGATGGGTTAGGCCAGCCCAGGTGCCCAGCAGCCTGGCCGGGACCAGGGTCGAGGTGCTGTGTCCTGAGTTTGGGCAGCACCTTTGACCTCCCAGAGAGCAGGTCAAGCTTCTGCACCCCTATTCCAGCCCGCAGCCCCCCATGAGACCCCACTGCCAGGCTGCCCTCCTCAGAAGCGCCGGGGATGCTGGACCCTTTCCCATCAGGTGCCCCCGGCCCTGGCTGGCCCATATCCTACTGGGTTTGGGAGGTGGAGGCTCAGGCAGCAGTGAATGTGCCAGCAGTGGGCCACCGTCCCTCCCTCCCAATCTGCCGGCAGACACTGCCCCCAGCTCTGAAGCCCCCAAACCCCCTTCCTTCTCGGAGTCTTTCTGCACCTCCAATCAGGCACCTCAAAGTGGCCACCCTGCAGTCTGGGGGCCTTGACCCATCTCACGGGGCCCCCAGGAGTGGCTCAACCAGGGTGCCCTGCTTAGAGCAGGCCGGCAGTGCCCGGGGCCAGGGGCGGGTGATGTGACAGCCCTCGTGCATCTCACGGCTACAAACCCTGCCACACAGCTGGCAGCGTGTGACACACAGCCACTGACACCGACAAGAGCAGCCAGGCCAGATCTGTCCTGGAGGCCCGAGCTGCCGACGCCTCGTCCCACGTGGGTTTGTGGGTGTCAGGGTGGGCAGGGACCCCTGGAGAGGAGTTGGGCCCCTGGCTGTTCTCCCCGGCAGGTGGCCCCTTGTGGCTCTTGGGTAGCATGCTGGCTCTTGGGCTGGGTGCAGGGTGAGCGGGAGCTGGATGGACAGACTGACATGTGTTCTCCTTCGTCTAGGGAGCTGCTGCCTCACCCCCTGGGCTCCCGGTGATGCACTCAGGTAGGCCTTGGCTTTGGCACAGCCTCGGGACAAGGGACGTGGGGTCACAGTGGCCGCAGTCACGGCCCAGCCAGAAAGTCTGTGCCAGATAGGACAGCGGGGGATCCGTGGGAGGAGGGTGACAGCAGGGAGGGGTGACAGTGGACAGCAGGGCGGCAGTGTGTAGCCGGGGTGAGCCCCGGCTGGGGTGGGGTGGGGCCAGGCAGCGAGTCGAGGACAAGGTGGCCGAGCGTGGCCAGCCTGCCCGGGACGGTGCGTGGTCAGAGCGGGCAGGGTCAGCACTGGCCTGGAGCCGCAGCCTTTAAGAGGGAACCTTGTCCTCCAGGTGACAGAGAACAGAGGTGATGATGGTCCGGGGACCCAGGAATGGGCAGGGGCATTGGTGACCTTGGTGGGAGGAAGCCCAGGCAGGGAGCCAGGGGGAGACGTGGGGTCCCCTTGGAGAAGCCCCGTTAAGAGGTGACGGCTGGGCAGATGCTGGCTCTGACCCAGGGGAAGGCCTGGGAAGCTGGGAGAGGCTGCCAGTCGGGGGAGGTTGGCCTCGGGTGGCGTGGCTGGAGGTCGGGGGTCTGCTCTGTGCCTCATTTTCTTGGTGGAGTAGAGGCCACCTCCAGCCTGGGCCGGGGTCTTTTTATTTCCTCTTCAGAGGCGCGTGGTGCCGGTTTGGGGCTGGACCCTGTGGGCCAAGCAAGGGCCAGGCCCGTCCAGAGTGGAGGGCGCAGGAGGGAAAGGGCAAGGCCATGGGCATGCAGGGTCAGACAGGGGCCACAGGAAAGCCCCATGCCTGCCAACCTAGGGTTCCCTGGGTCAGGATGGGGCCCTGAGGACCACTCCCTGATGACACTGGGCAGCGGGCATCCTGCCCAGATGGCCCTGGATGCCTCCTGCCTGCTGTCCACCCCCCCACTCCCCCTTTTACCCAGAGTGCGTGTCCCAGGGAACAGGCACGGGACAGGCGTCAGGATGTACCGGAGGACAAGGAACCTTTCCTCTGGGGTGGGGGGCCTGGGGGAGGAGGGGCCCTGGGTCTGGTGGGAGCAGAGGTGAATCAGACCCAGGACAGCGTGGCCAGAGAGCGGTGATGACACCCAGTGTGGACGGGCCGGGTCTGCCCTGTGGCCAGGGAGAGGTCAGGACAGACCCACCCGATCTCTGCTTGGCCCAGAGGGTATTCGAGACAGCTCCCGAGATGCTGGCAGGAGGCTCAGTCTGAAGGATCAGGGAGGGAGATGGGAGGTAAAGGGGAGCCTGGGGGAGCCAGGGCTGGGGAGCAGCCGCCAGAGGGGCGCCCCTGCCCCCGCAGACGCTGCTAGAGGCCAGGGCGGGACGGAGCAGCCTTGCTGTGCTGCCCGGTGTGACCCTGGAGATGCTGGGCTGCCAGAACCGTCCACCCCCCCTCCTGCTTCCACTGTGGAAAATGCGGAGCCAGCCCTAAAGCTAGCTGCTGAGTCACGGGGAGCTTGTCCACGTGACCTCAGGTCACGCCACAGCCCTCCTTTCAGCTTTCAGGAGGCCGGGCCTCCTTCCTAGACTCCCCTCAGACCCCGTCTCAGCCCCTGATGGGCTCTCCCAGCTTCAAGCAGGCCTTCCCGCCCCTCGCTCCCCAGCTTCACCCCTCAGTGTGTACCCTCTTCTCCAGGCAGCCTGCCCAGATTTCCCCTGGGCCCCCGGTCTAGGTGCCTCCCTGGGCACCTCTGCCTGTCATCTCGGGTTACACGGGAGAGGGTCTGTGTCCAGCAGAAGCCTTCCTCCTTCCCTCCCTGTCGCCGCAGGTCAGCCCCGGGTACAGCCCGCTCTGGCTGCTGTCCCCACCCCCAGCTTTGGCCGTTCCCACCAGGCTGGCTGACTTGGGAACACAGGGTCTCTCTGGCCTCAGTCTCCCCACTGAGCAAGTAGGACCCCCTCTGGCCTTGCTGGGGCAGTAAAGGGACGAGGTGACAGGTTTCTGTGCAGGTGCGGGCCTCCAGAAGGTGGTGCCCGCAGTGGTGCCCTGTGCCAGGACATGGCAGCGAGTGGGGTAGGGTCTGCCCACTGAGGCCCCTTGGGCTGGTTGGCTCTCTAGTGCCCGGCGCCGGCAGAGCCAGGACCCTCCAGGGCTCAGCTCCCCCGGGCCTGTGGGCAGGTGGCCAGAGACAGGCTGTCCTGTGGGAGCTTCACCCCCTACCTGAATCCCACCCCCCTCCTGAATCCTCCCTCCCGGAATCCCACCCCCCTCCTGAATCCTCCCTCCCGGAATCCCACCCCCCTCCTGAATCCTCCCTCCCGGAATCCCACTCCCCCCACATCCCACCCCACCAGAATCCCAGCCCCTGAATCCCTTGGGGCCGGGAGCTGGCCAGGTGGACTTGTGCTAGTCCCTAGGCCTGGCTGTGCCGTGAGGTGGAGCCCTCAGGGAGGGGGGAGGAACTGGGCTCTTGCCCTCTGGTATGGCTCTGGCTCCCCACCCCATGTGGTTCGGCTGCCGGTGAACGGCCCTGCAGGGTCTTGACCCTGGGCTCCTGCAGCCGGGGCCCTTCCCTGTGGGACCCCGGGGCCCTTCCCTGTGGGACCCCGGGGCCCTTCCCTGTGGGACACTGGGGCCCTTCCCTGTGGGACCCCGGGGCCCTTCCCTGTGGGACCCCAGGGCCCTTCCAACAGGCCGAGCTCTCGGGCAGGTGGGGAAAGGTGGATTGGGTGTGCGTCCAGGCACTCTGGGTCCCCACCCCTGCTGCTGTCGCACCTGCCCTGAGCCCTGTTGGCGTTTGCTGAGTGAAACCATCGACTTCTAGGAAATGCGGGAGGCAGGGGGCAGTTTCTTGGATGGGGGAGGGGACTTGAAGTGCCTGGGGCCACCCTGGAGGAGGTGTCACAGTGGATGGAAGTGTGGGCCTGCGCTCAGGGAACGATGCTCTGTGGGGACTCACCGGTCCAAAGAGGGTCCCTGAAGCAGATGGGGTGAGCCGGGAGGACAGCGAGGGGGAGGGGCGGGGCGTGGACAGGGCCGGGGCATCCTGCCTGGGAGGGGCAGGGCACCCGGGAGCCAAGGAGGAAGTGGCCGGGAGGGGTGTTTGAGGGTGGGTGGCCAGGGGCTGAAGATAGACGTGTGTCCAGCGGGCCATAGGGGGCATCCCTGGTCAGCCCGCTGTGGGGGGCAGGGGCACCCCGGTCAGGGAGGGACATGGGTGGGGTGGGAAAAGATGGCCGGGAAAACGGGGGAGTCAGGGAGGCTCCCCAGGCCCTGGAGAGGAGGAGGGCGGGACGCGTGAGGGGTGGGCAGTGGGGAGCTCTTTCCCGAACAGTCCAGGGGGTCAGCTCAGCCTCGGCCACCGCCTGGGGACTCACAGCCCCTCTCCCCGCAGGACCCGAGAGGCCGTGCAGTGAGGGGCCCACATATGTGAACGTCCCCGCCAGCCCTTCCCCCACGAAGCAGCTGCACTACTTAGGCCTGCAGCTCCAGGAGGCCGGCGCGGGCATCCGAGGTGGGTCCGCAGCGGCCTTGAGCCCCGGGCGCATCGGCCCTGGGCCAGGGGCTCGCGGGCACCCCCGTCACAGCCCCGAAGCTGGCGCTCAGGCCCTGGCTGGTGCGCGGGGTGGGTGCGGCCCCGCCGGCTCACCTGGGGCTGCTCGCAGGGGCCGGTGCTTCCCGCTACGCGCAGATCGACATCGTGGCCACAGAGGCGGCGCACAGGGCGGGGGCCCGGCACGCGCAGGCCCGGGAGGAGCGGCTGCCGGCGCTGGAGCAGAGGTGGAAGGGGACCCCGCGGTGAGGCGGCCGGACTGCGACGCGACCCGACGGCTCGAGGGAGCGGCCCCGCGGCACCTCTGCTGCGTCCCGGCGGTCAGGCTCCGAGCCGAGGGTGGGCGCGCTGCCCGGGCCCGGGGCGGGGGTGGGGGCGGGGGGACGGTTCCGGGGCGCTCCTCCGACACCTGCTCTGGTCCCCAGGCCGGCGGGAGGTGCCGCCTGGACAGGTGTCGGGCGGCTCCAGGTGGACCTGAGGCGGCGTCTGGCGAGCAGTCTCCGGTCCTGGGATGCGACCTGCCCGCGGCTTCCCTGGAGGCGGCGGCCCGGTGACGACGATGTGTCCCAGCCAAACGCATGTCCCCAACCACGGGGGACCCGGCCAGGCCCCACCACGTGGCGCCCTCTGCAGGGCCCCCGCTGTCCCCTCTGGGTCACTGCTGCCCTGCGCCTGGATGGTGTGGCCTTCGTGCGCTCAGCTGACTGCCCGCTTCTTGGGACCCATTTAGTTAGTTCTGTAAATGGTTTAAAATCACTCGTGTTCCATTGTCGACCCGGCCAGTTATTTCCTGAGGGTGAGGGCTCGTGCCACGTGCCTCTGGACACACGGAGGGACCCCTGGTGGCTGGGTGGGGCTCTCCCTGCGGCCTTGGTGGGTCGTAGAGCATTTCTAGGGCTCCGTGAGCCGGTGCGGTGGTCCCGGCTGCGCTGGCCAATGGGAGTCTGGATGCTGGGAAGCTCCTGGAGTTGGCGGTGGGCTTCCTGTCCTCCTCGCCAAGCCGGGCTGACCCACCCTGGCCTCGGAGATGAGACGGGGCCCTGCTCTGCCTGGTGGGCATCCCGACCAGGGCCCAGGCAGACCCATCCCTCCCTGCCTCCTGCTGTGATCCCACCCCGGACCCAGCGAGCCATGGTTAGCCTGCCCGTGGGGAGCCCAAGCGGCTGCACCCCACACCTCCTCCTCCTCCTCAGGCTGGTGGGGCTAGAACTTCAGTCCCCCTCCCCTGCCGAGCCTGTGGCGGCATCCCGAGTGGGATGCAAAGGCCCCGGGGCTGCTCAACAAACAGGTCCGGTTTTCACACGCCCTGGATGGGACTCCAGGGTATCAGGCTTTCCTTTTAAGGCGCAAGTGGGGGCAAAGCGTGGCCAGTGCACCCCAGTCCGGGGCTTCAGCTGTGTCAGGGTTCCCTCGGGTGGGAGGGGGGCCGGCCTCCATGCCCTGGGCAGGCTGCACGCACCAGCTCGGGGACAGGCAACTAGGGGTCCCGGGCCTTACCAGTGACCTTGAGTGGCTGGCGTCTGGGGTCTCCTGTTTTCCAAATACGGTGAGCCTGCTGAGTTTTCGTGAAGCTAACACAGGGCCAGGGATGGGTGGGGCATCCAGGAAGGGTCTCCACGCCCGCCTCCGGCCCTGTGGGTGGCCGAGGGGTCCTGGGTGGCATCCACCTGGAGCAACATGGTCATGGGAAGCAGAGCAGTTCCCTGCGGGGTCAGCCAGGCCTGGCCGAGGGCGCCACGAGAGGGGCGGTCGGGGAGCCGGGAGGCTGTGGAGGGGCCACGGAGCACGAATGCCAAGGGCAGGGGTTTGTCCTGACGTATGACGGCCGCCCTCCGGCCAGCGAGGCTCAGGGGTGCTAGGGCTAAGCCAGCTAGGGCGGCCACGCAGGGCCAAGTGGGGACCAGACAACTGCCTGCCCTTCCTCCAGAGCTGTAAGGGGCGGCTAGCCGGCACTTGGTGGCCAAGTCCACTGGGGTCACCTCGGCAAAGCTGTCGCAGCCACCAGGGGTGAGGCCCACGGGCCACTGTGTGGTCGTGGAAGGAGGTCTCAGGGACCCTGGACCCCAACCAACTCAAGCCTGGGAAGGGCTCCCCACCTTTGCTGAGAGGGAAGGGACATCCCTGGCCCAGCACCCCTGCAGTGACGCCCCCATCACTGCCCTTCCCACTCCCCTCATGTCCTGTCATGCCCTGTGCCCTCAGGTCCCCAGGCTGGACCCTCCTCAGGCCTGAGCTGGCCTAAGGGAGACTGTGCAGGGCGCTGGACACAGATCCGGCAGAGAGGTGCCCTGGAGGCTGGGGGGCCTCCAGTGCTGTGCTGGGTTTAGCGTCTTAATTCTGGAATATCAGTGTCAGACAGAACGCCTTATTATTGTTTTATTGAGGTTTAATTGACAGATTGTATTAGTTTCAGGTGTACAGCGTCACGGTTCTATATTTGTACATACAGTGAAATGATCACCACAGTAAGTCTCGTGAACATCCACCACCTCACAGAGTTACGGGATGTGAACTCTGAGGACCAGCTTCCCATCAGCTGTCAGGACACACTACAGTATTGTTACTAGAGTTGCCGTGCTGTGCATTACATCCTGTGACTTAGTCTATAATCGCAAGTTTGTGCCTTTTGACCCCCTTCATCGCATCATGCACTCCCTACCTTCCGCCTCTGGCAACCACACGTCTCTTCTCTGTATCAGTTCGGTTTTTTTTTTTTTTTTAAAGTTTCCAGATACATGTGAGATCATATATTCGTCTTTCTGTCTTATTTCACTTAGCACAATGCCCTCTAGGTACATCCACATTGTCACAAATGGCAGGGTTCCATTTTTTTAATGGCTGAGTAACATTCCATTGTATGTATGTACCACATCTTCTATCCATTCATCCATCGATGGGCGCTTCGGTTGCTTCTATATCTTGGCAATTGTAAATAATGCTGGGATGAACACAGGGGTGTAGATATCTTTCTGAGTTAGTGTTTTCATTTCCTTCAGATAAATAACCAGAAGTGAAACTGCTGGATCATATGGTAGTTCTATTTTTAATTTTTTGAGGAATCGCCACAGTTTTCCACAGTGGCTGCACCCATTTACATTCCCACCAACAGTGCACAAGGGTTCTCTTTCTCCACATCCTAGTCAACATTCGTTATCTGTTGTCTTTTTAATAATAGTCATTCTAATATGTGTGAGGTGATGTCCCTCTGTGGTCGATTTGCATTTCCCTAATGACTAGTGACGATGGAATTCCCTGGTGGTCCAGTGGTTAGGACTCTGTGCTTCCACTGCAGGGGTCACGGGTTCAATCCCTGGTCAGGGAACTAAGATCCCGCATGCCTTGAGGTGTGACCAAAAATAGAAAAACCAACAAAAACCAAAAAACAAAACTTAATGATTAGTGATGTTGAGCACCTTTTCACGTATCTGTGGGCCATTTGTATGTCTTTTTTGGGAAAATGTCTATTCAGGTCCTCTGTCCATTTGTAACTGGATTGTTTGGTTTTTTGCTACTGAGTTATATGAGTTCTTTATATATTTTGGATATTAACCCCTTATCGGCTATGTGGTTTACAAATATTTTCTCCCATTCCATAGGTTGCCTTTTCATTTTGTTGATGGTTTCCTTTGCTGTGTAGAAACTTTTTAGTTTGATGTAGTTCCACTTATTTATTTTTGCTTTTGTTGCCTTTGCTTTTGGTGTCAGATCCAAAAAATCATCGCCAAGACCAATGTCAGGGAGCTTACTGTTTTCTTTTAGTTTTATGGTTTCAAGTCTTACGTTTTTTAATCCATTTTGAGTTAATTTTTGTACATGGTGTAAGATAGTGGTCCAGTTTTCCCAACACCATTTATTGAAGAGACTGTCCTTTCCCCATTGTATATTCTTGGCTCCTCTGTCGTAAATTAACTGACCACATAAATGTGGGTTTATTTCTGGTCTATTCTGTTCCATTGATCTATGTGTCTGTTTTATGCCAATACCATATTGTTTTGATTACTGTAGGTTTGTAATATGGTTTGAAATCACAGAGCATGAAGCCTCCAGCTTTGTCTTTCTTTCTCAAGATTGACTTGGCAATTTGGGGTCTTTTGTGGTTCCATAAAGAGTTTAGGATTGTCTGTTCTGTTTCTGTGAAAAACGTCATTGGAAGTTTTAGAGGATTGCACTGAATCTATAGATTGCTTTGGGTAGTATGGGCATTTAAACAATATTAATTCTTCCAATCCATGAGCATGGAGTATCTTTCCATTTATTTGTGTCTTCCTCAGTTTCTTTCATCAGTGTCTTACAGTTTTCAGTGTACAGGACTTTCACCTCCTTGGTTAAACTTATTCCTAGGTATTTTATTCTCTTTGATGCAATTATAAATGGGACTGTTTTCTTCATTTCTCTTTCTGGTAGTTTACTTTCACTGTATATAGAAACACAACAGATTTCTGTATATTAATTTTGTACCCTGCAACTTTACTGAATTCCTTTATCAGTTCTAACAGTTTTTTGATGTAGTCTTTAGTTTTTTCTATGTATAATTTCATGTCATCTGCAAGAAGTGTTTTACTTCTTCCTTTCCAATTTGGATGCCTTTTATTTCTTTTTCTTGCCTAATTGCTGTGGCTAGGACTGTCAATAGTATGTTGAATAGAAGTGGTGAGAGTGGGTATCCTTGTCTTGTTCCTGATTTTAGAGCAAAAGCTTTCAGCTTTTCACTGCTGAGTATGATGTTAGCTGTGGGCTTTATTATGTTGAGGACATCTTATCTTGAAAAAACACATTAGAAATAACTGCCCATCAACAGGGACCTTGTTAAAGCACCTGAGAGAAACCCAGGGGAGGAAAGTGAGGTGCTTGGGAGGCAGCAGCTCCACCCCCCAACGAATGTTCACCACAGCCATTTCTAACTGATGTTACGTACAAAACTGAAAACGACTCAAGTGTCCATCAACAGCAGAATGGAGTAAAAACAAAGTGTGATACACCCCCATAACGGAATACTACGTAGCAACGAAAAGGAACAAATTTCTGCTAGACATTGTTGAACCTCACCAGCACATCTACTGGAAGCCAGACAACATACACACACACACACACACACACACACACAAAACAGACACACCGACAGACACAGACACATCCCCCCACTATAACTGCATGTTTATGAAGTTTGAACAGGGAAATCCAACCTTACTAAAAGAGAGTGGTTTCTTAGTCCACCTGGACCACTGTAACAGGAAACCATAGACTGGGGGCTTAAACAGCATACGTTTACTTTCACAGAAGTCCAGGATCATGCTGTGGAGACTTGGTATCTGGTAGGGCCAGCTTCCTGGTTCTTGCTGTGTCCTCACAGTGGAAGGGGGTGAGGGAGTCCTGGGGTCTCTCTTATAAGGGCACTGATCCTCTTCATGAGGACTCCAATCTCATGACCTAATCACCTCCCAAAGGCCCCATCTCCTGGTACCATCACCTTGGGGATTAGGTTCCAATATACAGATTTAGAAACATGCACAAGTGGTTAGCTCTAGGAAGGAGGAGTGCTGGGGAAGGGGGTCCTGGGGAGGCCGGGGCCCTGCACTTCTTGAGCAGGGGTGGGGCCCCAGCACTTGTGTGAGAGCTCACTGAGCCTCAGGCATATGTCTGTGCCCTCACACGAACACCCCTTTACTTCGAAGTGATCGTTTAGAAGCTACGATCAAACAATGCAGCCACTGCCCTTGAATTGGGGGGTTTCTGCCTCACCCATCTCCTCCAGGGCCAGAGCAACGACAAACCACAGTAAAGGCCCCTCCGTTTCCCTTGCACACGTCTGAAGCCAGGAGTTGCCTCTAGGCTGTCGGCTCCTCCGAGGGTAAACCAAGTCGAGGGTCACCCCCTGTTCGCCTCCACGTCCTGGGCCAACTTTGCACCACCCCCAAGCGTGAGCCTGAGGGCTGGGCCGTGCGTGCACATGCGGGACCCAGTGCCCGAGCGCGTGGCTGAGAGCTGAGCTCCCAGGAGCAGCCTGGAAGCCCCGCACTGAGTCCTCCCTTGGGCCCGACAGGTGTCTCAGTGCAGTCGCCCCAGCCCGGCCCGAAGCCTGGCCAGGGCTGTGAGGGACACAACAGCCGGTCGGGCCGGTGGCAGACATGACATGAAGGCCCAGGGTAGGGCCACCTCCTGTGCTGGACAGGCCTGGCGCCAGGCCAAGCGGCCCACGGAGGAACGAGGCTGCACCCAAGCCGCCTGTCATGGGGCCACCTCCCCACTCGTGTTCACGGTGCCCTGACATAGGCCTGGCGCGTTACCCTTGGCTTTTCATGTAAGAACGGCTAACGGGTATCTGCACTTGGCGGGCCCCAGTGCTGAAGCTGAGATCAGACGTGGCCAAGACGGGAACACAGCGCCCGGTGGATCCTCTTGGAACCATGCGTGCTGTGGACCCGACCCTGAACTGGGCCTTCTCGCTGGGCATGGAGCCCCATGGGCTGTCGGGCTCTTCCCAACCCTGACCTGCAGGCGCAGGAGCTCAGGTCAGAGGCCAGGGCACCATCCCCTCTGCCCTGCCGTCTCTACCCCATAACTAAAGCGCCAGACCAGGGAGGGCCCAGCCAAGCCCACCAGCCCCTCCTCCATCTCACGCCACAGAGATTGGGGGGTGGGGCTGGGGGCGGAAGAGGGGCCTTGGAGCTGGCACAGTGGCCTGGAGCCGCTCACCTCACCTGAGACTCAAGTCCCCTGGCCCAGCAGACACAGTGAGATGGGACCCAGTGACGCCTCAATGACCTCAAGGTTTAATTAAATACTGCAATATATTTGTAAAGACTTCTGTACATAGTATTTCCAGTGGCAGATTTTTAAGATTTTGATGCAAACTGTGATCTTGTAGCATAGGGGACCACCACTCCATGGGCAGCTGGGAACTGCGTTCTCAACCGAGGTGACGGCTGGCTGTGTTGAGGGCACGGGCCGCCAGCCAGGGGTGGGCGGGGCGGGATCATGGAGCTCCTCCTCCCGGCCCACGGCACTGTCCTTCCCACTCAGGCCCCTCGTGGCCAGTCCCCATCGCGCCTTCCCTGAGGTTCTGCTGGTGACAAGCCACCCCTGAGCACCCAGGCCCATCTTCAGGAGCCGCCGGCCAGGCTCCGGGGCCTCAGAGCTCATTGTGGCGAGCCCTGGAGATACGGCTGGACAGGTCCTGCAGATGCTTCTTTACCTGCAGGAACAGCACAGGTGAACCAGTTAGCAGATCTGCTCATGACCCAAGATACGCAGCCTGTCGCTGAGAACTCCTCAGCTCGGTGATCCTGCTGTCCAAGTACCCACCCATCTAGAACGGATCATAAATAAATCATAAAGGCAGCTCACTAACCGCAAACAGCCCGCAAGTAACATTATGAACGGCTAGAAGCAGAGGAGCGACGAACAGCGCTGCTTCCGCTCTCCACCCCCCTCATCCTCATTTCTGCTTTCATTGATTTGGGCCCTTTCTCGTTTGCTTCTTGATGAGTCTGGATAAACGTTTATCAGTTTATCTTTCCAAAGAACCAGCTCTTAGTTTCATTGATCTTTTCTATTTTTTTCTTTTTTTTAGTCTTTATTTCTGTTCTGATCTTCCTGATTCCTTTCCTTCTACTAACTTTGGGTTTTGTCTGTTCTTTTTCTAATTCAACTGTAAGGTTAGGCTGTTTATTCGAGATTCTTACTTCTTGAGGTAGATCTGCATTGCAATAAACTTCCCTCTTTTTTTGCTGTGTCCTCTAGGTTTGGGAAAGTTGTCTTTTTGCTTGTCTTCAGGTATTTTTAAATTTCTTCCTTCATTTCTTCAGCAACCCACTGACTGTTTAGTAGCATACTGTTTAGCCTCTATGTGTTTGTGTTTTTTGGAGTTTTTTTTTCTTGTAGTTTATTTCTAGTCTCAAGCTGTTGTTTGGAAAAGATGCTTGATATGATTTTCTTAAATTTACTGAGACTTGTTCTGTGGCCCAGCATGTGATCTGTCCTGGAGAATGTTCTGTGTGCACTTGAGAAGGATGTGTATTCTGCTTTTGGATGGCATGCTCAATCTATAGCGTTCATCTGGTCTAATGCGTTGCTTAAGGCCTGTGTTTCCTTACTGATTTTCTATCTGGATGATCTGTCCATCGATGTAAGGGGGGTGGTAAAGTCCCCCACTATTACTGTTACCGTCAATTTCTCCCTTTATGTCTGTTCATATTTGCTTTATGTGTTTAGTTGCTCCTATGTTGGGTGCATTTAAACAATTGTTACGTCTTCTTCTTGGATTGATCCCATTATGTAATGTCTACCTTTGTCTCCTGTTACAGTCTTTGTTTTCAAGTCTATTTTGTCTGGTGAGTACTGCTGTCCTGGCTTTGATTTGTATGCAATACCTTTTTCCACCCGCTCACTTTCAGTCTGCATGCCTCTAGGTCTGAGGCAAGGATCCTGCCGGCAGCACATGTACGGGGCTCATGTAGGAGACGTCCTACAGGGCCCAGCACTGCGGTCCCCTCCGGTCACCAGGGCTTCATGCTCCGGGTGTGACCCCGTGGGCTGCGGGGGGCCTGTCTGTCGTGGCGGGCTGCCTACGGTACCACGTCATTTCAAAAGCAGCAAATGAAGACCCCGACTCGTCCGCGGCTCCTGCCAGCTTGTCCTCATCACACGATGGCGGGCGCCACCGCCGCGGCAGTCCAAGGGCCTGGGCTCTGCTCTCTGTTCCTAGTTCACACAGAGCCCCGCAGGCTGGTGCTGCCGGCCTTCCGCGCAAGAGCCCGGGCCGGGCGGGGACCTGGGGAGGTCTCCTCTGGCAGCCCCGGTGCTCACGGCACGTCAAGAGTCCCTTCTCCACGGTCGGGGAAGCCAGGAGCACCGGCTCCCTCTTCATCCCCGCTGCGGAGTCCGTCACGGTGTCACCTGCAGGTGGACGCCCCACGAGGGGTGCCTGGCTTCCCCCTGCTCGGCTCTGCCAAACACAGGAAAGAATCCACACACTCCCTTCCTTCTCGGTACTTTGGTCTTCTTTCACTTTTTAAGTTTCGTTTATTTTTGAATAGATAACACATCCCTGCGCAAAAGGCACAAAGGAGGCTCCTCCAGGGCCCAGCTCCTCCGTTTTGAATTTCCTGGGCATCTGTGGCGACGTACCACGCTCGTGCTGCTGGCTCTGCGGAGGGTCCACACCGCCCGCCCCTCCTTTTCTCACTTAACCTAAACCAGAGGCTCTGCTGCAGACGGGCCCTCACGTCTTAGTGCCTGGATTTGTGGGTTCACCACGAATGACCAGGCGAGGGCGGGCAGCGGCGCTGCTGGGTCAGGTGTCCCCCAGCGAGGGGTGCTTCAGTCTCGATGGCCTGCACACCTGAGCGCTGTCTGGGGTTCACACGTCACCCCATAATGGAGCCAGCGCCCCCATTTGGGGTATTTGCAAGCCCCACTGAGCCGCACGTGAGGAGCGCCCTGCACGGGACCCCTGCCGCTGCTCCGGAGCCGAGTACGGTCTCCTCGCGCCCCAGGCCGAACGCTTGGGAAGCCGCTGGCTCCCGTGTCCACTCAGGAGCCTCCAAAGCCACGTGGGCAGCTTGCAGGAGCGCAGGACCTTCAGAACCAGTGACAGGCCACGTATTTTGGGGGCCAGGATGCCAGTGGTGCGGCTGGAAGAGCCCGGCTCCAGCCCCGGCTGCCCGCCCACTGCCCGCCTCGTGCGTCTGCGCCTCTTCACTGCTCGCCTGGTTCAGAGCGCGGCCCTAAACAGACCCAGAGGCAGGTGGGGCGGGAAGGCCTGGGCAGTCCCTGTCCCACCCCCTGCAGCTGACCACTGCGTGGCCGCTGCCCCCACCGAGCTCCGCGAGGGTGAGACAACCCCCTCCCCTCTGCAGAGGGGGAGCCGAGGCCCAGGGAGGGGAGGCCGGGGGGCCTGGAGGCCGGCGCGCTGGCGCTGACGGAACTGTCACGTGCCCGCTCCCGCGGAGGCCTGGCTGGCGGCCGCACACCCACCTTGTAGCCCAGCTCCTTGGTCTTCTCCTCCAACATGGCGTACCGTTCCTTGTTCCGGCTCACGTGCTCCTGGTCCCCAAAGCTCTCCACGTGTTTCAGTTTCTGATGGGAAATTTCCAGCTGCTTCTGGTAGTGGTTGTGCTTTTCAATTTTGGCTTCAAAGTGCTTAAGCTCTTCCTAGAATAATGTTTAAACAACTGAATTACCCCAACGTGCTCTTACTACCACCCTAGGGTCCGTGATGGAACTTCACGGCTGCTTCAGGAGAACACCCAGGGCAGGTGGCTGCACGCCCGGGGCCGGGGCTCCCCCGCCCTGAAGACTGCACACCCTGCGCCCATTCCCCGAGCAGCCCGCCTGGGACAGCTCCGGGGGCCGAGCGGGACGGCAGGCTCCGCCCTCCCGGCTGCCGCGCGATCACGAAGCAGCACACGTGGGAATCAGGTGAGCAGCCCTTCTCTCTAAAGGGACCCACGAGAACCTGACGGCCTTCAGGGGCCAAGGGTTGCAACCCTATGCGCTCCCCCCCCACTCCCACTGACCCCTCACCCTCTAGATGAATGGCACCTGCCAGGCATTTGGTTCCCTCTGGCCCTGACCCCATATCCAGCCTGACATGTGGCGCTTGAGCCCTGGGTACCCCTGCACTGTCCCCCATCCTCTCCGTTCCCCAGGCCTCCAGGCTCCCCCCACCCCAGTGCAGGTGGGCCTCCAGGCCCGACCCCTACACTCCTCCAGCGCCCCGCAGGGGTGCCTCCAGGCCCATGTCAAGACACCTCCTGAACATGTCAGCGATCTTAACTCCCCAGGCCCCGGGCAGGCTCCCCTCTCCCTGCACTCCTGTCCAAGGAGACGGAAGCTTCACACCCACGGGCCTGTGCCCTTCCTTGATCCCTGACCCCCTGACCTGTGGCAGCTTTGCCACAGCAGAACCCACCTGGAGGCAATGCCCAGGTGACCCAAAGACCCTTCCTCCCTCCGGGCCCAGCACCGCGGCCCCGCAGGGTCCTACTGGCTCCTCCTCCAAATCCCTCTCAATTCGCTCGTCCCACAAGCCCCGGCCTCACGCCCAGTGCACCCAAAACTGAGCAGATGCCCTGAAGCCACACTGTCTGTTCACCGGAGGCCAGCTTTGTCCCACACGGGTTGCCAACCAGGGCGGCGGAGGGGCACAGAGGGCAAGGAGAGAGAATGTTCCCGTGAAAACGCTGATCTGCTGGGACTAAAGAAGAGGACCTTCCCCACATTATCAGAAAGTCCACTGGGAGAGATGCCGCCAGACCCCGTGGCCGAGGCCGTCCCTACCCGAAAGGCCTCCAGCTCCTTCTCGGTGAAGTTGGCCGACTGGGCCATGTCCCACAGGTCCAGCACCCGAGGCTCCTCGAACCCTGCGAAGGACCAAAGGCAGGCTTGGAGACCTGCACGGCGGCAGCCCGGGACGCCCGGGGCCACACAGGCCGCCTGCACAGTGCACGGTGCTTGTGCGCAAGCGCCCTCTGGAAGCAGACCAAGCACTCCTTCCATGCACGTTCGGTCTGCGGATCCCGGGACCCGCTGAGGGGGCCTCGGCGATGCCCTCCCAGCCCCTGGTCGAGCCGCTGCTGCCCGGGGCACGGGAGCACTTGCGCGAGCCAGCAGGTGGAACGCTGGGGGGGGGGTGTGCGGTTCAGACTGTGGGTCCCCCTACCCGCAGCTCCAGGCTGAGGCTCAGGCGCTGCCTGCCCCTGTAGCTCTGAAGCAAAGTAAACCAAACGGAAGGGACCCCGTGACTTCAGCCACCCCTCCTGCGAGCACGGGGCGAGGGTGTGGGCTTGTCACCCGCCTCCCTCCCACGGCGGCCCGCCCGGCGGTCATCTCACCAGCTGTCCCACCTCCCCAGCGGCAGACCCTTCCCGCTGCCCGGGGCCCTGGGGCCCTGCTGGAGGGACTCGGCAGGCCAGCAGCAGGGGCCGGCTGGATGCAGCCCCGGGAGGGGAGGGGCCGAGGCACAGCATCAGCTGCCCGGCTCCTCCACACGGCCAGGCCCTTGGGGTCCCTGCTCCCTGGCATTTCAGCAGATCAGCACAGCGGGTCCACACGGCAGTCTGGTCCCCTCACCACGGCGGGCGAGCGAGCCCAGCAGGGCAGAGTCGTGCCCCGGGGCACCCGGGCCATGGGGAGGGGCAGGGAGCCCACCTCGCGTCCCCGCTGCACCCCCGTGTCGAGAGCAGCACCCACCACATGGCCAGTGCTCGGGAAACAGGCGGGAGAAGGAACGGACGGGTGACAGAAGACGCTACAAGAGCGCCTGGCCGACTTCCTGCAAGCCCGCACCAGGCTTGAGCCGCGGGCTCCTGCGGGAGACGCGCGCACAGGCCCGGGCCATCCTCCGGGGGGCGGCACCCAGCGAGGAGCTCCGGCCTCGGCCCCCGAGCAGCCATCCCAGCGCGCGGGGCCGCGGGCCACCGTGAGGGTCAAAGGACGCCGTGGGGCTAGAAATAAAGGTGTGTGCACCTTCCAGGAGAGAGAGAGCAGCCCAGGTGTGGCCCTGGGGGCGGAGGGGCTGGAGGGGCTCCGCGGCCGTCACCCGGGTGCCGGGCAGCGGGGCGCGGGCTCACCGGCCTGGTCGCCGTAGCCCTGGAGGCTGACCCTCCGCAGGCGGTCGAAGCCCTGGCTGATGTCCCGCAGCTTGTCCTTCAGCTCGGCGTGGCCCGCCTGCAGCGCGTCCTCCTTGGCGCGGCTCACGTCCACGGGGCTGATGACATTTTCGTGGATTTCTGCGGAGCCAGAGGCAGGAGGCCGTGAGGGCCGGCCCTGGGCCGCCCGCGGAGCTCCGTCTAGATGTCGTGGAGCGCCGCAGCCCCAGCCCCGCTGCCTCTCTCGGGGCGGGTCCTGAGCCCCCCACAAGCCCCTGAAGTCACGCCGGCGGTGACAGGAGCGGTGGCCCGTGGCACCGCACAACAGGTTCATCTGAACCCACGCCCACAGACGTGCGTAGGCACCCCGACGGGCTCCTAAATGCTGAGATTCCTGCTCGGAAAGCTGGGAGGCCTGACAGCATGGCACTGCCCCCAGCCCCCCAGCAGCTCTGTTCTGGAACACTCTGGAGCCAGGGCCGCCTGCGGGGAGCACCTTCGGTCCTGCTCAGGGTCTCCAGCAGGACGTTGTACTCCTGGACCTTCTCCTTGTGATGCTGGAGCTCCCGCCACAGCTTGTCCAGTTCTTCACTGGAGAACTTCCCAGAGGTCTTCGCCTGGAAGGAAAGCCACCTCCAGTGAACACCCCCGTGGGCCGTGCTCGCCTGTCCACACCTCGGGGTGCACCCTGCCAGCCATGCCCACCTGGGGTTAGTTAGGCGGGTGCCCCCGTGGATCACTCCCGCAGGCCAGGCAGGACCCTTGCTCCTGGGTGGAGTACTCAGGCCCAGGCCTCGGCCTTTACCCCCCTTCGCTAGGGGACGCGGGGGCAGGAAACCAAAAGCCAAGGCCCGACGCCTCCAAGGCGGATGGCAGCGCCGAGGGTACCTTGTGCCACAGCTTCTCCAGCCGGGGGTCCTCCAGGCTGTGGTCGGCAGGGCCGTGGCTGATCAAGTTGCTGCTCACGGCCCGGGCGTCCTTCCTCCCGTCCAGACCGTACTTGGCCAGGATGACTAGGAGAGTGCGGGAGGGGGTCGAGGCCGTGGTCTGGGGGCCGCCCCTTCCTCCGCCCGCCCAGCTCTCCTGCCCACTCAGGACCCAGCGGAAGGAGCGTGAATACACCCAGGGTCCCGCTCCGCCAACCCCCCCCAGCACACACTGGCGGCCTCGGGGCTCCCGCCGCGCGCTTCCGGCCGACCCCTCCGTCCCCCGCCCCGCGGTGGAGCGCGCGCGCGGCAGCACGGGCTCAGCACCCCCGGCACGGCCTGTAGGACCAGCTTCACAGGCTCGCAAAACCAAACCCGCAGCCCGATCCTGTCGTGGGCGAACGCCAGCGAGGGCGGGAGAGGACGACAGTCCACCGAATGGACGGGGCGGTGGCCAGGGGAAGCTCTTCCGCGGCCCAAATCATATTTTTATTTGCAGAAAAGATTTTCTACAAGGAGAAACCTCAGCGTCGGCAGCTTCCGGTGAAAAGTTAACAGCGGTAGCCGGGAGGGGACACTGGCTCCAGCCTGCTGCTGGCCGGTCACTGTGGGGCAGCGACCAGGTGCCGTCTGTCAGTAGCGCCAGGACACAGCGCCGCCCAGAGGCCTGCGTCTCAGCACCATCGTCACCAACACGACGCGGCGGGTGCCTCGTGGACCTGGAAGCAGCGCCCCTCGGCGGGGCCGGGCTGCTGGTTCTGCCCTGGAGGACGCCCCTCCCGGCATCTCCTCCCGCCCCGCCCGCCCTGCTCTGAAGGAACAGGCGTCCTTCCTCCCGTCTGCAGACAGTCCCCACTGTCTCCTCCAGGCCACACGCGGGCCCCTCTGGATCCGGGCTTCCCTTTCCCCTGTGCTCGATCCCTGAGGTCCTCATCCGAGCAGTGGCCCACCTGACCCCTGACCCCCAGCACCCCCTCTGACAAGCGCTGGACACGAGTGGTCCCCACGGGGGCCCCGCGGCCCACCTGCGTGGCCTCCACACCCAGCTCCTCGCCCCGGGGCCCACCCTCAGCTGAGCCAGCCCAGGGAGTGCCCTGCTCAGCCTGACCTCGCCTCCTGGGGCTTCACTTCCCTGTCTACACTGCCTGTGCCTCAGAACTCACCCTGCCCAGAAGCTCAGCCCACTGGGAGCCTTGAGAGTGAGCTGTGATGAGTGAGTGTTCCTGGTGTCCAGCCTGCGGTGCGGGCATCGCGGGGAGGGAGCTGACCACCAGCCGCCTCTCCCTGCCCCCCACGCTCCTCCATCTCCCAGCCCCGGGCCACCTGGACGCACCGGGAGCCCTAGATGCAGGGTGGGCCACAGGGGCCACAAGGCTCGGACCGGCGAGGGCCGTGCTCTTGACGTGGCCAGACCCTGGGAACAGCCCCGCTTCCTCGTCCAGGTGACCGTGGGCATCTGGCCATCCCAGGCGCCTCCCGGACCAAGCAGCCCTGGTTGCTCGTGCGCTAACGCGGCCAGACGTCCTCGCCCTGGCCCTCCCTCCCACGTGCCGAGAGCCCGCACGGGACAGCCTGGCAGCTGTGCCTGCCCGCGGCTGAGGGTCACCTTGCCAGGGCCAGGCTCACGAGGACAGCCCTGACTCTCGTCTTGCCCACAAACCAAGTCAGAGTAAGAAGCTGGGGCCCGAGCCTGGGTGACCGCTGCCCTTGGACTGAGAAGAGACATACCGTTGAGACTGCGGGCAAGCTTTGCCTCTTTCTCTCCATCTTCATCCAGGCCTTCAGCCTTCAATTTCTTCCACTTGAACTCGTCCCGTTCTTGTATCTTCAGATCAGCATGGAGCTCGGACAACTTCAAAGGAGGAAGATCAAGCTGCAGGAGGAGAAAAGAGGACACGTGATCCCCAGTTGAACGATGACCAGCGACAGCGACCTCGGAGGGCAGACGCCAGAGACGGGGAGGCGGAGCCAGGGTCCCAGGTGGCCAAAATCCTGCATGTGCTCCCGCACGAGAACCTCAAAGGGACCTCTGCCCGCAGCGTGAAGACCACCGGCCCTTACACCCCGAGGCCGCTCTCCAGCCTCGTCAGATCCCAAGTCCCCAGGGAGCTGCCCGCCACCAGCGGCCTGAGTGTGCAGGTGCTGGTGGCCCAGGGGCTCCTGTCGCAGGACGCCTCACCTTCCCAGCCGGGGCCCTGGGGAGGCTGCGAGTGCGGGGCTCCCCCTGGGTAGCCCTTGGGCGCACCAGCTCCCCGGATGGCCGTGCCACCCCAGGCAGGCGCTCCCCGCAGGTGACAGGACAGCGGGCGAGGGCGCCGGGACCTGACCCCTGCGCACTTTCCTGGCTGTCCACCTCCCCAGGCGCCAACGTCCGGGCCGGAGCCCCGAGCTGCAGACTGGTGCCCAGCAGCGTCGGAGGCTCTGTGTCTCACAAGGGTGAGCCGTGATCTGGTGCCAGCCTTCCTCTGAAACGTGGAGGCCCGCGGGCTCGGGCTGGAGGCGCCCCGGGCGACAGTGGTGCCCCCAACGGCAGGCACGGAGCCCAGGCAAAAAAGGCCACTCTCCGGACCCTCCTAACCTCCTTAACTTGAAGTTAAATGTTAATGGCTCCTGTGAAAATAATGGGTTAATAGACACCAAATGCAAAGCAGGCTCTGTCAAATATTAAAGCGGAGTAAATCACCTACACCCATGAGACAAGCAGCTGGGCAGGAGGAAGCCGCTCTCAGCGGCGGGCCAGGCCCGCATCCTGGACGCCCTCGGCCCAAGGCTCAGGGTGAGCACAGCGCCCTCCACGGAGCTGCTCTCAGCCCGGGGCCTCACGAGCCCGGCACCTTCTCCTCTGCCTCTGCAACTTTCACAATCACCCTGCAGGCTGCTCGGGTAACTGAGGCCCAGGGAGGTTAAGAACTGGCCCAGGACACACAGCGAAAGGTCACTGGGTACTTTATCCTTTCTGCTGCTACCGTAAATGGGATTGTTTCATTAATTTCCTTTTCAGAGCGTTTGATGCTGGTGTACAGAAATGCAACCGAGGCTTGTATGTTGATTCCGTATCCTGTAACCGCGGTGACTTTGTTAACTAGATCTAAGTTATTTCGTGAAGTCTTTAGGATTTTCTGCATATAAGATCACATCATCTGCAGATACTTTTACCTCTTCCTTTCTGATTTGGATGACTGTCATTTCTTTTTTCTTCCCTAGCTGTTCTGACTAGAACTTCCACTACTACGTTGAATAGAAGTAATGACCTGATTTTTTAAAAAACAGGTGAAGACCTTGAATAAATATTGCTCCAAACACAACATCCAAATGGCCAACAGGTACATGGAAAGATGCTCCACGTCACGAATCATCGGGGAAATGCAAGTCCAACCCCAATGAGGTACCACCTCACACCCATGAGCATGGTTACTATGGGAAACAAACAGAAAACAACAACTGTTGGTGAGGATGGGAAGAAAAGGGAACCCTCGTGCACTGCTGGAAGGAATGCAAACTGGTGCCGTCACTGTGGAGAACAGTACGGAGGTGCCTCAAAAATGAAGACGGGAACGATCAATACACTGTGATCCAGCAATCCCACGTCTGGGTATTTATCTGAAGGAACTGAAATCAGGACCTTGAAGAAAGATCTGTGGTCCCATGCTCACTGCAGCACTATTCACAACAGCCAAGAGGGGATGGAAGGTGCGGGTCAAAGGGCACAAAGTCAGTTATGCAGCGTCAGTCCCGAGGCTCAGTGCACAACACTCTCGGCTATTTACATCGCGTACTTATTATTCAAAAATTCGCCAAGAGCGTAGATCTTACCTTAAGTTCTTATCTCACACACACACAAACTAGAGGGCGGGAGGATACTCTGGGAGGTGACGGGTGTGGGTGCGTTTACGGCACAGATGGGGGTGCTGGTTTCAGGGATGTACACTTACCTCCAAACTCATTAAATACGTACAGCTTTTTGGAGGTCAACCATACCTCAAAAAAATGGTAAAAAACCAAAACAAAACAAAACAAAAAAACCGAAACAAGTCCCTGGGAACCAGCGTCCACGCAAGCCTCGGCCTCCAGCCACAGCTCTGCACTCTGAGCTGAAAGCCCCCTTGCTCACAGCGTCCCTAAGTCCGCGAAGCAGCCCCGAGGACAGAACACAGCCCTGCCCGCCTCTGAGCTGCTGTAGGGACAGGAGTGCCGGGTGTACAGGTGACTCCTGGTCGCTCGGCCGGCCCTCCCTGAGTCCTCCCCGGAGCAGAGGATGTGGTGCCTGGGTGCAGAGAACAAGGCCGCACGCAGGGACAGCGGGGTTGAGACATAATTCACGCGCGCGCGCACACACACACACGCACACACGCGCACGCACACGCACGCACGCGGCAACCCCGGGAGGGAGACGCCATCCAGACATCTCCACACGGGCACCCCCCGGGACGACTTCCCACGGCTTCACCCACCCCCCCGAGCTCCAAGGACGGCTCCGGCCGCTCCCTGCTCACGAGCCTTGCGACACCCCGGGAGAGGTCACAAGACCCACGAGGCTCTGGAAGTAACCCTGTGCCTGCCGTCTGGCCCACAGCTCTTCTAAAGCGCTTGGATCAAGAGGAACTGCACGATTTCACAGCAAGTCAAGACTGGAGATGCTGGGCTGTGATGAAGCAACACCAGTAGTTCCCTGGTCTGGTCTCAGGGTGGGGAGGCCCCCTACCATGGCATCTGTGGGCCAAGGCGGGACTTGCCCCCCACCCCCGTAGAAGGTGGGCTGGAAAGAGAGGGCGAGGCGGGCGCCTTCATCAGACTCGTCTCCCTCACCCTGGGTACACCCTAGGCATGACATACTATGAAATTGTTTCATATTTAGAAAACAAAGAAACACTTGATGTTTTCAGAGAGCACGTGTCCAAGGCTGAGAACCCTGGCACAGGTGTGCCGGGCACCCCTCACCGCCCTGGGCACCGGCTCTGAGCAGCGCGAGTGCCCACCCCGGCCCGGCCCGGCTTGAGGACTGCACAGCTCGCCTCCCGGGACCAGCTCCGCCGCCGCCCTTGAAGCTTCTCAGCCTAGAGGGCCCGGGACAGGCCAGCTTGTATTCCGTGGGTCTGCCTACCCGCGCGAGGCGTACGATGTGAGGAGGGACCCGGAAAATGCCACCAGGCATGGACCCCACCCTGGAAGGTCTGCACATTTCGTTCAGAAGAGACTTGTCCGTGCAATTGTAGAATTCAGGGCCCAGGGGCCCAGAAAGGTCATCCAGTTCAAGGCCTGTCCGTCCAAGCCTGGGGCAGGGTTGGGGTTCCTGGAGAACCGAGTCAGACTCTCTCGGACAGATGTGACCTGAGGCTGCTCAGGTCAACAGCGGACTGAGCATGGGGGGGTGGCGGGTTCAGGCGGGTGCGGCTCGAGGGCAGGTGACGGCCAGGAGGTGTGAAGAGGCTGCCCAGGCTGGCAGATGCCAAGCAGCATCTGGATGGACAAGGCGGGGCTGACCAGGACAGCCCTGCAAGCAGAAGGGCTCAGGGCAGGTTCCTGGACACAAGATCCCCTTCCTCCAGGAAGCCCTCCTGGTTCTCCAGCCCAGAGCGCTCTCTCTCACCCGGGCAGGCTGCACACACACAGTGGGCCCTGACAGCTGGGCCCCCGGCAGAATCCTCAGGGCCACTGGCCTGGGCACAGCGCTGGGCCTGGGGGCATCCGCTCGCCCCAGCCTGCCCTGCGATCTCCCTGCCACATCCCTTCCCCAGCCTTTGCCCCTCCCCCCGCCTTTCTTTCCCGCCGGTTTCTCCTCTCTTCCAAAACTTAGTCCTTACTTTGTTTTACTCTCCTTCTCAAGGACTCGGGAATGCGTAAAACTGGAAGACTGGATCTAAAGACGCGGAGGCCCACAGGGTTGGGGGGAGTTTGTCAATGGCCATTTCACTAAAAACAAACCCCACCTAACAAAGGAGGGGCCGTTACGTTAACGAGGAGGCCGCTGGTCCAGGTCACACCCCAAGCAGCAAGCTGTAGTCCCAATTCTACCCCCAGGCGGAGTGACCTTGGAGGCGCCCTTTGCTCTCTGGGCTTAGTTGCTTTCTTCTCTAAAATGAGAACAGTCGGTCGGATTTCGTTCACTAGCGTCTTAAGTTTCAGGTGTTCTCCTCTCACCTCACCATCTCCCCTCACCCGATTTCACAAGAACTGGCTTGCTTCTAGGATTTCTGCTGTCCTTGGGCTTGCTTCATGCTCAGTATCACCTGTTCTTCTTGTTTCTCCATACAGAGAAATACAATGTAGGAGAAAAGGCAAAAACCTGCAAGGCAGGAGACCTGGGTCTGCCTGCAGGGAGGGATCTCGGCCTCAGCTGCAAAGCTGCCAGTTCAAACTGGCGGGGCAGCCCTTCTGCCCAGGCACCAAGGCCTCCCCAGCCTTCGCCTGTCATCACCAGGCCAGGGTCCCTCTTCCCGGAGGCGCCAGGCAAGGGGTACCCACACCTACATCTGCGGGCAGGTCTGAGGCTGTCAAAGGCTCAAAGCCCCGGCCCCGTAGACCCCCAAAGTTAGAGGAGATCCGGGCCCCGGGGACCCCAGGATTAGAAGAGACCCCGGTCCGGGCTCCGCTGATCCCAGTATTAAAGGAAGCCCCTGCCCCGCGGGCCCCCGAAACTAGAGAAAGCTCCGGCCCCGCGGACCCCCGAGGGAGAGGAAGCCCCGGCCCTGCGGACCCCCGAGGGAGAGGAAGCCCCGGCCCCGCGGACCCCCGAGGTAGAGGGGCCCGGCCGCCGCTCACCCGCTGGGCCTTCTCCCACAGCTGGTTCAGCTTCTCCATGCGGAACTCCCCCCCGGGCTCGCGCTTCGAGGAAGGCTCGGGCTCATTCTTCTCCCGCGAGTACTTGCCGCCGTGGCCCGCCGCCGGCCACGGCCCGAGGAGCAGCAGCAGCAGTAGTATTGGCGGCGGCCGGAGCTCGCGCAGCCCGATTCGAACCATCCGCGACGCCATCTTCCTCCTCCAGATGCGGAGACCCCGAGAGCTGCGGGAAGGAAAAGGCCCTAGCCCGGCCCCGCCCACCAGGCCCCCGCCCCGCCCCGAGGCCCCGCCGCGCTGCCTCCTGGGAGTTGTAGTCTCTCCCCGCGCGGCCTGTCTAAGAGAGGCGGCCGGCGGACTACAAGGCCCGGGGAACCCTGCGGAGGCACGGGGGCGTTTCCTAGGCAACCACGCCGCGGCCTCATGACGCCGGCGCCGCCGACTGCGGCTAGGGCTGCCCTAGCGGGGGTTGCGGGGTTGCTGCGGACTTGGTGGAGAAAAGAGCCCCGACCCCGCAGCCCGGATTGACCGGAGCGCCCTTTCCCTTCGACTCCGTAGAAAGAGTAAACAGTTCAGAAATCGGGAGCGTGTCTGCTGCACCTTAGATTGTTTCTGTGTCATCTGCCTTGGTCTGAGCCTTCCTTGTCATTATGGTCTCCGGAAGGTGGCCTCTGCTCGGCACTCCAGCGTCAGTGTCTCTGTCAGGAACTCTAGACCCACCCAGCCCGCTCCTTCACTTGTCAGAGGAAAACAGCGGAGGCACAGGGAGCCCCAGGGGTCCTGGGTCTTCTCACTCCCGTCCCCCCGAAGCTTTCCCCATGACCCAGGAGCGCTGGCACCCCAACACTTGTCTTTGAACTGCATCCCGCTTATCTTCCATGCACTTGTTCTGTATTAGAGAGACTTGTGTACCTGTTTGCTTTCTTCCCACCTGCTGTTGTCTAGTAAATCGAGCAAAATTGAACGCAGCCAATTTGATGGGGCCAGTGAGCCGGTCAGTGACCTGGGGGAAGAGCAGGAAACGGAAAGAGTGAGAAGCAGATTGCTGCCCTAAAGTAGCTTATAGGGTCGGGTAGAGGCACCCCCTAGGTGCTTTGATGGTTCGAGAAGGGACAGGGTGAGTCCATCTGGTAAGGACGCTGGACTGTGCCTGGGAGGTAGTGCAGGCAGATGGGGGGCAAGGGAGTCCCCAAAGAAAGAGAACCAGGCATAGCTTTCTTGACATAAGAGAAGCCACTTTAGGTGTAGGCCATGTTGTAATCTAAGCCTGGCCACAATGCTTGCCTTTGCGAAAGAACAGGTCTCAGTAGTTAATGATTTTAAGGAAACAAAAGAATGTAAGAGCAAACAGCTATTACCAGGCCAGGAAAATAATTCAACCGTATCGGAGATACTAAATCAGTCATAAAGACTCCCAGTTCTGTTTCAAAGGTAAAGATTAGTCTGACACGTATTCTCGAGCTGTTTTACAGGGTCCGAACCTCCTCGGACAATCGACCACCAGACTAACTGGAGCCAGAGAATGGACGATACTGATCTTTGCCGGCTTCAATCAACTAAGACCTGGACTGTCAACCTAGGATGACTCTTGCCCCAGTTCTATGCTAAATTCCTCCTGCACAAGCCCCCTCATGAATATGCATGTTCCCTTAGCTTAAAGCTTTCCCAATTTTGCTGTTCAGGGCGACACTGTTTTGGGAAGTAGCCTCGATGTTCTCCTTACTTACTGCAAGTAATAAATCCTTCTCCCACTTCTTGACTTGACTGTGTGTTTTGGCTTGACACCCACTAAGAGGCAAACCCAGTTTTTAGGTAACAGGAGAGCATTCCAAGTGGAGGGTCGATGAGGGCAAAGGAAGGGAGTGGAGAAAACCTGGGCGCCTTGGGAGGAATTGTTTTTTTTTCTTTTGGCCGTGCTGCGCCAGCTTGCGGGATCTTAGATCTTAGTTTCCTGACCCAGGATCGAACCTGTGACCCCTACAGTGGAAGTGTGGAGTCTTAACCATTGGACAACCAGGGAAGTCCCAGGAATTGATATTTAGTTACTTTTTTTAAAATTGAAGTATAGTTGATTTATAACGTTGTGTTAGTTTCAGGTGTACAGCAAAGTGTTTTAGTTCTATATATATATATATATATATATATATATATATTCTTTTCCAGATTCTTTTCCATTATAGGTTATTACAAGATATTGACTATAGTTCCCTGTGCTATACAGTAGGTCTTTGTTGTTTATGTATTTTATATACAGTAGTGTATGATTGTTAATCCCAAACTCCCAATTTATCCCTCCCCCCTCTTTCCCCTTTGGTAACCATAAGTTCATTTTCCATGTCTGTGAGTCTATTTCTGTTTTGTAAATAAGTTCATTTGTATCATTTAAAATTTTTTTAAATTTTTATTATTTTTTTACAAAAATTTATTTATTTATTTGGTTGCACTGGGTCTTAGTTGCAGCAGGCGGGCTCCTTAGTTGTGGCATGCAAACTCTTAGTTGCCCCGTGGCATGTGGGATCTAGTTCCCTGACCAGGGATTGAACCCGGGCCCCGTGCACTGGGAGCTCGGAGTCCTAACCACTGCGCCACCAGGGAAGTCCCTGTATCATTTTTTTTTTAGATTCCACATATAAGTAATATCATATGATATTTGTCTTTCTCTGTCTTATTTCACTTAGTTTGATAATCTCTAGGCCCACCCATGCTGCTGCAAATGGCATTATTTCAGTCTTTTTCTCAGCTGAGTATGATATTTAGTTACTTTTGAATCGTAGCCTGTGTTATTCCAGAAAAGGGTTTAAGGTGCCTGGAATTAAGGTGATGTGCTGTCCTTCCTGCCTCGTGTCCAGTATCTTGAGAGCCATTGTTTCATATATTTCATCCAGTTGTTTAGTTGTTTCAGGCAAAAGGGTAAATTCAGTCCCTGTTACTCCATCTTGGTCGGAAGCACAAGTTCCCAGCTGCTTGGCTATTAACAGTTAATGCACTTATCCTGTTTATTAGTTACATTAGGCTAACTACTATAACAAAACACGTACGACAAAATGCATAAAGGCCCCCAGGGGAGAGATGTCTCCTCTTCCCCATGTTCGAATCTGAAAGGCAGACGCTCCTAATCAGCAGGCAGTCCAGGCGGTGATACAGGGACCCAGCCTGCCCCATCTTCAATGCAGGACTTCCAAGATGCCTTCCCTCTGGCAGAAGAGGGCAGAGCACCGCTGTGTGTCCCGTCACCGTTCTTCCAATCGGGTGCCCACATTTTTAAACACTCCTCGGTGTGCGTTCTACATGTCAAAATAGGAACTCTTCTTTTCAGTGAGTGAATTGCACTCAGAGCAGGCCTGGCACCGAGCAGGTGCTCCAGGTGAGGCCCGTCTCTGCCCCTCGGCTTATCTCCCAAGGTTGGACGTTGGTTTTCAGCAGCTGCCGACTCGACCTCTTCTTCCTCAGTTCAGGGCGCCCACGCTGCCCGGCCCGGGCTGGGTGCTGAGGACTCCACGTGGAGCAGAAACCCCTCCCTGCCTGCTGTGAGGGCGCAGGTGCGTCCATCCACAGACAGACACAGCGCTGGGGGAGCCCTCGACCTGTGTCGCAGGAATTGGCTGCATCCGTTGCTTGCTGAGGCAAAGGGAGGCTGTGCTTGGGGGCCGCCTCCCTGAGCAAAGCAAAGCGCTCACCTCGGGGGCCATGGCGTCCGGGCTGGGTCAGCTTCCAGGAGCGAGAATGTTTAAGGGCCGGCTGACTTATAGCTGTTGCAGACTTGCCTCGTCCTGCTGCTTCTCCCTCTGTATGTCACGTTCAAGTCTCCCAGGCCAGCCTTGCCTGTGCGGCTCTGTACATCCCTTCTCTGACCCTTCCCGCATGGCCCCCTGACCCCCCAGACGCTCCAGCTGTGCCCTTCTGAGCCACGACACCGCCGTATCCTAGACCTTTTGTCTGAACCTTGACCTCGCTCTAACTGAAAATGGGTGCGCCCCTGTCCTTCAAAGACAGCATCCCTCTTTAACTCTCTCCCCTTATCGTCCTCAGTGATTTCAATTTCCAGGTGGGTGATCCATCCACCTGCTCTCCTCTGATGAACTTGACCTCCAACCTACCCCAGCCACCTACTCCTATGGCCAGACCACTTTGTGACCCATTACGTGAACTCTACCTGCCTCCTGAACACAGTTCCAAGCACCCACGCAGCAATCACACCACCTGTGTTTCCAGTAGACCCTCCAGTGCCCTGCCCCAAGAATCCTTCAGCCGCTGGGATTTATAATCTGCTGACCTGGTAACATTTTTACTGTTCATCACCGTCTCTTGTCCTCCTTCTCCCCTGCCAGCTATTATGGTGGGTACTCAACAGTTTTGGCAACAATTGCCAGTTCCCTCAAATCTTCTCTTCATCACACCAATAACTCCAGTTGTCCCCACGGAATGTGGGCCACGAGCCAACCTTTCTTTTGTGTCTTTGTCTTGTGCTTCTGTCCATGTCTTCTTCCCTCCTGGACCATATGTTCTCTGAGAGCAGTGACTGTGTTTCCTGCATCCTTGTCTCCAGCACAGGGCTGGGCTCAGAGTTGGTGCTCAAAGAAGGTGTGTGGAATGGATGGATAGATGGATAGATGATGGATGTAGGAATAGATGGATGGGTAGATGTGTAAGTGGATGGAGGGATGGAAGGATGGATGATGAATGGATGGATGGATGGATGGATGGATGGATGGAGGGATGGATGGATGGAGGGATGGGTGGATGGATGGATGGAGGGATGGGTGGATGGATGGATGGATGTGTGGATGGATGGAAGGATGGAAGGATGGAGGGAGGCATGATGAATTCTTCCCTTGTTCCCAGACTGGTCCTAGAATATGCTGCCTTTTCTTCAAAACAAGGTGTCACAAAGCCCTTGGTGATGATGGGCAAAGGAATAGATGGTGAAGGTCTCGTACCCACTTCAGATCCAGAACAGTCCTGGGGGAGACATCAGCCATCAGGATGTGCTGGCTGATGAAGGGGGCTGGGGCTGGGGGTTGGGGGAGAGAAGGCAGCCCAAAACTTTTTCCAGGCTCCAGACAGCTCCCCACTCCCCTCTGCCCCCCAGTGTTTCTTTTTTTCAATTTCTTAATTTTTAATTTATTTTTATTTTTGGGCTGTGTTGGGTCTTTGTTGCTGCCTGCGGTCTTTTCTCTAGTTGCGACGGGAGGAGGGGCTACTCTTCCTTGCGGTGCGCGGGCTTCTCATTGTGGCAGCTTCTCTTGTTGCGGAGCACGGGCTCTAGCACGCGGGCTTCAGTACTTGCAGTGCATGGGCTCAGTAGTTGCGGCCCCCCAGCTCTAGGGCATGCGGACTTCAGTAGTTGTGGCTCGTGGGCTTAGTGGCTCCACGGTATGTAGGATCTTCCCGGACCAGGGCTCGAACCCGTGTCCCCTGCATTGGCAGGAGGATTCTTAACCACTGCGCCACCAGGGAAGTCCCCCCACCCCCAGTGTTTCTGCAGACTCTGGTATCCTGGTCCCAAGGGGATGGGGGCTGGCCTGAAGCCTCTCCCACCCAGGTGTGTACTGTGGTGAGGACATGGGGACCCCTCCCCTGCTTTCTCCCACCCCCTGCTCCCGTGCCCTTTGCTCTCCCTGGGGTCTCCTGCGCTGGCAGCCCTGGGAAGCACCTCACCTGGGTGCCTGGATCATTGCTCAGCACTGCACCCCTGCATGAGGATGAGTAACTTGTCCGTTATCAACTCCTACTTAGTGGTTCCGACATGAAACTCCCACCAGGCTGAAACTTGGCAAGGAAGAGCATTTTAAAAAGTTGACGTTTCTGTAAGAGTTCATCCTCCTCCGCGCTCCAGCCTCCCCCAAAGAGACGTGCACTCAGGTACTTTTTGTGTGAATCCAGCTTTGCAACGCCCGCTGAGGTGCAGTTAAATTGGCTCTGGGCCCAGCCCCTCGCCGTGGCCAGGACTCTGCCTCGAGACTTGTGCTTAGTGCCCCTGGCACTGTCCCCCCCCCCCCGCCTCCCCCCGGCCACCTGAGCGCTTCCCTAAGTGGCCCAGTTCCCAGGGCCCCATCTCAATGGGTGGTGCACTTGGGAGGGGGGGGGAAGGACATCTTTTCTGATGACAATAGTGACAGGTGCGTGACTCGAGAAGGTCACACGCTTCTGGGACTGCAGCAGACACCTGATGGGGACAGCACAGCTGGGCCTCCTGCCCTCAAGAGAGGGAGTGAGGGCCTCTATGCCTAGCGAGGGTTGTGTGGGAGCCTGGCTTTCTGCTAGGAAGTGTCCCGTAAACACCCCCATTTACAGAGGAGAAAATGACGGTTTGGCCTGGTGAGGTCACTTGTCCAAGGTCAGACAGCTAGAAAGTGGCAGAGCCAGGATTCGAACCCATGTCGGCTGATCTAGCCCGGGACACAATGATTCTCCTTCCTCTCATCCTGCCCTCCGACCCCTAAGGTCAACTGCTATGGTATTTGTCATAAAGCCAGAGGTTCATTCGTCCACTAAGCAAGTACTGCCGAGCCCTCACCGTGGGTCAGGGGCTGTTTTGGGGGCCGGGGACACAGTGGCAAACAAACAACTAGAGTCTCTGCCTTTGGGAGGTGTGAGGGCGTGCCCCTTCTAGGGCAGGTGCGTGCAGTACTCTGCTGAGCGGTCGCCAGGAGGTGCTGACAATGAGCTGTCCCATCGCTGAGTGACCCGGCCTCCCTGAGCATGGATCCTAGGCCAGGCGTTAGGAGAGCGCGTTTTCCACTCGAGACTTGATTCCTGCCGCCCAGGAGGCACTGTGCGACATGGGGGACCTTAGCTCCCCACCAGGGATGGAACCCATGCCCCCTGCAGGGGAAGCGCGGAAGGGCAAAGGGAAGTCCCACGAAAGTGATTTCTAAACCGCCATGGTGACGCGCCCTGGAGCCCCTCCTGCCCAGGCAGGTGCGATGCTGGCCCCCGCCAGGTTAAACCACCCGGCACGAGTGAGCCCGGGGACCCCTCCCTCCCCAGACTTCCTCCTCCTTAGCGGTAAGGTAATCGCTCTCCTATGTTTACTGTCATCAGTCCCTTGCATTTCTTTACAACACTGATCGTGTCCCTAAACAATAGGGTTTGGTTTGCACTTTGTACGCGTGGACTCACACCTCGTGTATTCCTCGCACCTTTTTCCCTCCGCCAATGTCACGACCTACCCCCGTTGGCGAGACGCGTCCCTGCCCGGAGGAGCTCTGTTTCCTGCACGCTCAGGGCTGCAGGCAGGCGTCTCAGGAGTACGCCACACCCCCTTCATCCAGTCCAGTGATGACGGCCCCCTGGCTGGTTCCTGGTCTCTGGCGACTGTCAACAAGGCTGCTGAGAGCAGGTGCGCAAGCTTGCATTCCGTGGAGTATTTGCCCAGGAGCGGAATTGCTGGGTCCCCTGGCTTGCGTGTCCGCAGCTTGGACAGCCAAGCCCACCCTGTTCCCTCCGTGGCCACAGGCACCTGTGTGCCCACGGGCAGGGCGTAGCTGTGACAGGCTCCCTGCCTGGGTTCTCTAACAGCATCTTCCTGACTGTTAAGGCACTTCTCCGTCTGTATCAGTTCCTCCTTTGTGAAGCCCCCGAAGCTCTTTATATAACCTAGACACTCGCGCTTCGTCATTTTGTGTGTTGCAAATGTCTTCTCCCATCCTGCGGCTCGGTTTTATTCTTTTACAGGCGTCTTTTGATGTACAGGCAGCTTAATATACCTGAAATTATCAACATTTTCCTTTGATTGTTACCACTTTTTGTGTCTTTCTTAAGGGAGCTTTTCCAACTTCAAGGTCATGAACACATTCCGTATTATCTTCCAAAGGCTTTGTAGATTTGCCTTTCACGTTGGAGTCTTTACTCCACCTGGGACTGAGTTTTGAGGATGGCTTTAGGTAGGAGCACACCGCCCCCCAACCCCTACCAGCTTTGTCTTAAATCAAATGTCTGCATAGACAAGGGTCTGTTTTGGGGGTCTTTATTCTGTCCCACTTGTTTCTTAGTCTTCCCTGTGCCAACCCCACACCATCTTGATGATGAAGGGCCATCATGTGCCCTGATGTCTGGTACAGCAAGACCCCACCTCTTATCACTTGGTGTTTCAGCCATGCTTGTGTCTTGCAAACGTCACCTTTGTCCACCATCTGCTGGCTGCCCTCCCTCCCTCCTGCCCACCCCCAGCATCCCAGTGCCCCTCACCTGCCCTGCTCTTCGTGTCCCCAAAGCAAACATCTACTATCTGGTCACACCGGGAAATTCGCTGACGTGCTGTGTTGAATGACAGTTCCGTTGGAACGCAAGCTGCATGAGGCAGGATCTTTGCTGATTTGATTCTGTTGTCTCCCAAGTGGCAGGAGCAGTAAACACTTGTTGAATTGAATCTGTGTTTCCATGTTAATCTTGGAATCAGTATTTTAAGTTCCACAAAAACTTGGTTGGGATTTGGATAGAAATTTCTTTGGTTCTATAAATCAATATGGTAAGAATGAATGAATTTGGAGAGGATCTATATTGAGCTGTCCAATCCATGAACATGCTTATCTCCATTTATTTAGATCTTTTTTTTTTTAATGTGTCTGACAGTGTCTTAGAATCTTCCTTATAGTGATCTGCTACATTATGCCTAGACTTTAGATATTTTTGATGCTGTTATAAATAATGTCTAATTATGAAATTTTATTTTTCCAACATTGTTGCTAGTATACAGAAGTAAAGTTGAATATGGCACATAGATTTTGGGTCCAACGACTTTGCTGAACTCTCTATTCATTATCCTAATTTCTCTGAAGATTTTTCAGATTCTCTTGCGCATGCGACCGTGTCACCTGTGAATAAAGACAGTTTTGTTTCTTTCTTTACAAACTTGACCTGACTCACCGTGCTGCCCGCCACATCCAGGCTGACATTGAACAGTGGTACCAATGGGAACCTTTGTTTCCTTGTTGATCTCAAAGGGACAGCTTTCAACATTTCCCCATTAACTCGAGGTTTTAGGTAGACAGCCTTTATCAGATTAACAGGGTTCCCTTCTCTGAAGCAGCTAACATGCTTTCTTAAGAACAGAAATGGAATTTGATCGAATTCTTCTGCATCTGTTGAGATGCTCACCTGCATTGTGTCTTTTATTTATTTATTTATTTATTTATTTAATAAATATTTACTTTTGGCTGTGTTGGGTCTTCGTTTCTGTACGAGGGCTTTCTCCAGTTGTGGCAAGTGGGGGCCACTCTTCATCGCGGTGCGCGGGCCTCTCACTGTCGCGGCTTCTCTTGTTGCGGAGCACAGGCTCCAGACGCGCAGGCTCAGTAGTTGTGGCTCACGGGCCTAGTTGCTCCGCGGCATGTGGGATCTTCCCAGACCAGGGCTCGAACCTGTGTCCCCTGCATTGGCAGGCAGATTCTCAACCACTGCGCCACCAGGGAAGCCCTGCATTGTGTCTTTAACGTGTTAATGTGTGAACTGTCTTCGGGTGCCTGAGAGAACCTCAGAACCTTTGGGAAGAGGAGCACAGTTTATTCAGGGTAAGTGGGGGAGCCAGAGGAATAAGCACCCCCAGCTCACCCTCCTCCCACTGTCGGTCCCCCTGCCAGCTCCTCCCTTTTTTTAAAAAAAATTTTATTTATTTATTTATTTTTGGCTGCGTTGGGTCTTCGTTGCTGCGCGCAGGCTTTCTCTGGTTGCGGCGAGCAGGGGCTACTCTTCATTGCGGTGCGCGGGCTTCTCACGGCGGTGGTTTCTCTTGTTGTGGATCACGGGCTCTAGGCGCGTGGGCTTCAGTAGTTGTGGAATGCGGGCTTCAGTAGTTGCAGCACGCGGGCTCAGTAGTTGTGGCTCGCAGGCTCTAGAGTGCAGGCTCAGTAGTTGTGGCGCACGGGCTTAGTTGCTCCGCGGCATGTGGGATCTTCCCGGACCAGGGCTCGAACCCGTGTCCCCTGCATTGGCAGGCGGATTCTTAACCACTGCGCCACCAGGGAAGTCCCAGCTCTTCCCTTGATTGGTGTTTTCCTAGCATCTGTGTTTATCTGCTTGGCATCCATTAGCCATAAGGACAGACTAGCAGATAAAGTTGTTTGCATCTCTCCTGTGACCTGGAGCCCATTCTCAGCACCCCCTCTTTCCTTATCTCTCACTCACCAAGCAAGTATTCCCCTGCCCTGATCACCCAGGTCGCCAGGGCCAGGTACCAGACGACTAGGAACAGCCCCTGTGCCCCAGAGCCTGCTGGAATTATTTAAACTAACCAGTCCCAAGCGGTTCCCCTGCCCTGCTTTGCCTTTCCTGCGAGAATCCCACTTAGGGCTGTGGCCCAGGCCTTCCCCCTGCTCCTCCTGGGTCCCTGCCGGGTGTGCCGACCCTCTCATTTCTAGGCGTCTATGAGTAACATCAAATTTTTGTTTCAGGGTCCTTACCTCTGTGTGTCATCACTCAGTCTCTTGTATAACTTAAGATCCGGGCGCAAAACATCCCTTTGGCAGCGTGACGGGAAGGTGCAGGGCACGCGCTATATGGGATGTGAACGCATCCTGAGTGTCCAGCACTGCAAGCACGCGGGTGGCGGAGGGGACACGACACGAGGGGTACAGACCGGAGCCAGCTGTGGGCCCTGCTAGTCGTCCTCAGACGCACACCACCGTACAGGTGACGCAATGCTCATCAACACCTCGTCAGAACGGAAATGTGCTCGATCGTACGTTGTATGCAACGATAAACGTGCACCATGCATTGTTTCCTTTTCAAAAACGGAAGTCTTAGGAAATGGAATTGACCAGAACTGTTGTTTAGGGCACAAGAAACTAAGCTGTCCTACAAGCAGTGCATGTGTGGGCGGGGGCCACATTCTACGCAGCCCAACTCTGAACAAGACAAAACGAATTTCAATCAGTCCTGCTGGAAGAAAGACAACTATATTTCTATTCCTTCTTTCAAACGTGACGTCGCATTGTCATACGCTGAGATGACCGAAAAGGATGCGGCCAAAATGTGCCAGGAAAAGTATTATGGAGATGGATCAGGCAGCTAATGAATAAAAATATGTTGTTGTTTTTCCAGATTTTGTACGTTTTTGTCAGAATTTAAATTTGTCTTCATTTTTTTTCTCACTCTAAATAAATGTTCCCTTTCATACCTAATTTTGTGTCTGTAAGTTTGTATTCTTTTCCGTAAAGAGAGCCCCAAACTGTATGAGCTTCAGGCCCCACAAAACCTGGATCCAACTTGCTCCCTACCTCCTGTCCCCTGGGCCGGGGTGGAGGGAGGACCCGGAGGAGGTCCAGGGGTGATGGGAAGTGTTGCGCTCCTGAGGCCTTGGGTCATCCCGCCAGGGGGCCGACAGAATCTCCCAGAATCCTGCCTGAAGGTGGCCACCTGCAGTGCTCAGCGTAGCACCTGGCTCTCAGAGGGCCTGACGAACGAGAACTCCCTCCCCATCACCATGAAGTCACCCCAAAGTGAGTCGTTTATGCTCACATCCCTCCCTTCCTTCCTCTCTCCCTTCCTTTCTCCCTCCTTCCCTCTCCCCTCCCCCTCCCTCCCTCCCTTCCTTCCTTCCTCCCCTGCTTCCTTCCCTCCCAAATGTGGCGCCCCATGCTGGATGCGGGCTTGGTTTATAAAGACCTGAGCAGGACCAGGGCTGGGCCTGAGCCGTTCCAGTCTGGGGAAGGAGTCAGAGATGGTAAAAAGGAGAGTCTGGGCTCCTGATCGCTGGTTCTCAACTGGGGGCAGTTGGCAAGGCCTGGGTGGAAGCTGGTTGTCACAACTGGGTGGAGACATTGCTACCATCCTCTAGGGAGTAGAGCCAGGGATGCTGCTGAGGGCAGCCCCCTCTCACAGACCCAGTGCCGGGTGGGCGGAGGGGGACCCTGGTACCGAGCAGAGATGCTGGCTATGGCTGGGTGCGGTCCGGCCGTCAGAGAAGCAGTCAGGAGGTGGTGGTGGCTGGTGGGGCGGGTGGCAGTGCCACAGCAGGACAAGGATGCTCGTTCCCATTTCGTACAAGGACAGAGTCCTGGAGGGTTGTGTCCCCCCGGCAGCCGAGCCAAAGCCACAGCTCTGGATCTGAATCCCAGTTACTTTGCCAAAGAATACTTTTCTTTTTTTAAAATATTTATTTATTTGGTTGCACCGGGTCTTAGCTGCGGCTCGCCGGCTCCTTAGTTGTGGCATGCAAACTCTTAGTTGTGGCATGTGGGATCCAGTTCCCCGACCAGGGATCGAATGCTGGACCCCTGCATTGCGAGCATGGAGTCTTAACCATTGGACCACCAGGGAAGTCCCCGCCAAAGAACACTTTTCGTGTGCAGAGAAATTCGACCTTCCCAAATCATGTTCTTATTTTGTCCTCCCAGCGTTTCCAAGAATTAGGAGGGAAAGGTCCTTTCTCCCCATTTTGCAGAGACTGCAGAGACCTTATTGAGGTCTCGCGGGCTTCTTTGCATTTTCGAGGGGTGGTATAATTGAGCTGCCGCTGTGTGTATGGGCGGGGAGCAGGATTCGGGGTGCAGCCGGGCTCACCCAGCGCCCCCCGCATCTCCTGGGCTCAGCACACTCGAGTGTGGATACCCCTTGTGTGGATAAAGGAGCTGCAGCTCAGAAAGGTGCCCCCGGACCCCTGGCCGCTCCCCATGGCCAGTCAGCCAGAGGCAGGGCTGAGATCCCCGGCCTGGCTGCCCCCAGGCCTGACGGCCCGCTGGGGTTGGCATCGGCCTGTCCTGCTGGACTGGGCACTCCTTGGCGAAGGGCCGGGTGTTCGTGAGAAGGGGGATGGGCGGCTGCTCTGCAACCTGGCTGTGCAGCCTGGGTCCTGACCTAACCTCTCAGTTTGCTCATCTGTGAAGTGGGCTGGGCTCTAGTCCTGTCCTCCCCACGGTGGATAGTGTTCCAGTGAGAATGGTGCATGGGGTCCTGAGGGGGAGGGTGGTGGGTGTGTGTCTGGGCCAGCCTGTGGGCCCAGCCAGGGTCCCTCCAGGGCAGGGAGGGCCTGGAGACAGGAATGCGAAGGGGCCAGCGCAGGGACCCCTAGGGGTGGGTGGGGACCCAGCTTCCACCAGGCTGTGCCCTTCCAGTGACCTGTGAGTCAGAACTGGCCCCGGAGGGAGGGAGGCAGGGCGGGCAGGGTCCGGGGCCAGAGGAGAGTGGTTTGGGCAGGTTGGGGGTGGGGGCAGTGGTGTCCTGTGCTCGCTGGCCGCACTCTCTCCCTGGGGAGGATGGTCCGGCTTCTCCTGAGTGGAGGGGCTGGGCGGCCACATCTGAAATGTGGTGTCAGGGGCCAGACAGGGTTGGCACGTGTGGGTACATGAAACAGGGACACACGCTGTAGTGGAGATTCTTTCCTTCCAGCTTCTTCCATGGAAGGCTCAGACTGAAATTCAAGGCTGATTGTACAGTGAGAGCCGGTGAGGTGCGGCGTTGCCTTGCAGCTTGAGGTCGGCCATGGTGGGCGTCTGTGCAGACGCTGCACCCCAAGCCTTTCCCCAGAGCTGGGGTGCACAAGCAGCGGCACTCACCCTGAGGCCTGGGGACGCCCGCACCCCGCCCGCCGCCTCCCTGACAGGGAAGCTCAGCAAAGGCATCTGCGTGAGTCTCAAACCACAAGGCGGGAACGGAAGCCTCCATCCCGAATCTCCCCTCCGCAGCCTCTGCTCACACCCCCCCTCCTGGTGTCTTGGAGGACGCCAGAGCCCTGTTGCCAAGGGTTTCCAAGCGGCAGCTATGGCAACCGGCCTGGGAACCATCCCAGGGGACCTCCAGGCTGGGCCCGCCCCTTCCCTGGCCCAGCATCTCCTCCTCAGCAACCTGGTAAGTGCATGTCCCCCTCTGCCCTGGGAGGGAGGTGGGCCCAGCTGCTCACCCACACCAGGAGCCCCACTGCGGTCTCAGAGCCTGAAACCCCCCACTGCTACCCAAGCCCCCAGGGTCCTGCTCGCTGCCAGACCCAGGGGAGGAAGGAGAGGCCGAGGGGGTCACCATCCCCTCGCCTGTGAAAGCCGGACTCCGGGCATGATAACCCTTGGCCCTGACCCGTTTGGGGCAGAGGGTCCTGAGCTCCTTGGAGTCCTTCCATGCTGGGGGTCCTGGGGGTGCGGGAGGGTTTGGGGTTCTGTAGGGGTAAGGCTCCAGTCCCTTTGGTTCCCATGGGTTCCCCAAGGCCATGTGTCTGGGATGTTATACAGGAGACAGAATGGGGCAGAGCCCAGGATTAAAATGGGGGGACGTCTCGGGCCTGAAAAGAAGGGTTCACATGACATCTGAACTTGCAGCTTCAGGACTGATGTCCACAGCTGGGCTTGTCCTGCTGGGTCTCTGTGTGGTCACTGCACCTCATGGGAAACTCTTGGGTGCATCTGTCCTCGAGCCGTGCTTGGGGCTGTTGTTTGTCTGTGCTGGGGGGATGGGCAGCGGAGGAGGCCCGGCTTGTGTCTCCCAATCCCCCTCCATCCTCCTTCACTCCCCACCTGGTCAGGAATTCTCTCTCTCTCTCTGCGTTTGCCTCTGTGCTGCTGAATGCGGCTAACGGTCAGCTTTGCTGTCCTGTGCCTTCCAGCTCTGACAAAGCAGAGCCCTGGAACCTGCTGTGTTTTCCCCTCGTCTCCCCACAGCGTGTTGGTTTATTCTCGCTGCACGGTTAGACCATGCCACGTTTGCGTTCAACTTCCTAGGCTAGTCTCATTCCCATTTTTGATAGTTTTTTAAATGTCTTCGGTTAATCGCATTTAAGGTGCTCTGCCCCGCCTTTGCCACAATTCTCTCCGTCGTGCTTTGCAGGGAGGACGTGTGCTCATCAGTCCCTCCAGGAAACCTCGTGTGCTCCAGCCTTTCTCCTGGCTTCTGGGATTGCTGACGATGCTTGGAGACCCTTAGCTTGTGACCGCAACACTCAGTCTCTGCGTTCCCCATCACGTGGCCTCCTCCCCGTGTGTCTGTGTCTTTTTTTCCTTCTTCTAAGGACACCAGTCATCTTGTATCAGGGCCCACCCTAATTAAGTATGACCTCATCTTAACTTGATCACACCTGCAAAGACCCCATTTCCACAGAAGGTCACATTCACAGGTACAGGGGCTCAGGGCTTCAACATATATTTTGGCAGGGGCGTGGCACACTTCAAACCACAGGCATCTTTTAGGTATTGTTCTATTTCTCCTGGCATTTGATGTGCCCGTTGAGAATCTGATGCTAACATGCTTCTCTTTCCTTGATAAGATGCTTGTTCTTTTTGTCTTGCTGCCCAGATTTTTTTTCTCTGCCTTTCAAGCCCGTTTATTGACCAGGCTATGTCGTGCTAGTCACCATTCCATGGTCAGCCTACCCAAGTACATGGCACGTACTTTGATACACAGACGCACATCTTCCTTTATTCCAAGAAAGCTTTCTTGAGTAATGGTTTAAATATTTGTTCTGATCTATTACAGTTTTGGTGGTCACCTTGAGGACTTCGATTATGCATATGTTTGAGCTCTTTTGTCTTTTATAGTTACCATTTTCTCTCTAGTCCTGTTTAATCTCTTTCCTGTTTCTTCTCATTTGCTCACTTTTCCCCTTTTTTATGTCCCTTACTGTGATCTCCATCTATCATCTTCTCATCTCCCTCGTAACTTCGTCGCTTCATTTCTGAAATGGTTTTGTCTTTTTCTTCCATTTCTTTCCTGGATTACGTCAGTTCCCATCTCAGACTCCCTTGCCCACCCTTCCCTGGATCACGGTCTTCCTTCATGTTGCATTATTAGATGACGGGTTTTGCTGGTTGTGACATTTGTCTGGTGAGAGTCTTCATCTACAGGGAGACAGTGCGGCCTTGAAAGTGGAGAAGATGCTCATTTCTTGTTACTCATCTTTGCATGGGATGAATTTCCCTGGACACGTAGAAGGTTCTCGCAAGGGTGCGGGGCCGTGGTTCCTGCCCTCAGCACAGCGCATTCCCGTCTGGCACCTGGACGGGCTCTTCCTTGAGCTCCTGACCCCTGGTTGCAGCTGGTGGTTTTGCCAGTGCCCGAGTGATAGCGGCCCTGCACCCGGACGAGCCAGTTCAGCCCGACTTTATTGGTCTGAAGTTCTAGAACCGCCTACACGATCTGGGGTGAGAAGGGTCAGGACAGGGCTGCCTCAGCAGGGCACGGCAGTGAGGCTTGGACGCGAAGGAACGGGGGGAAGCGTCTGGGTGATGGTCTTGCTTTGTAGCTTGATGGGGTTTGCATTTGTCAAACTCTTTGAGTGACACACTGAGATTTGTACATCTCACTGGCATGGGTTGAATCGTGTCCCCCCAGATTCATATGTGAAGCCCCTAGCACCTCAGAATGTGACCTTATCTGGAAATAGGGTCACTGCAGAGGTAATTAGTTAAGATGATGTCATACTGGAGCAGGGTGGGCCCCTAATCCAATATGACTGGTGTCCTCATACAAACGGGGCATTTGGACACAGACAAGACTACAGGGAGAGGCCATGTGAAGGTGAAGGTAGAGATGAGCTGAGGTGAAGCATCTACAAGCCAAGGAACACCAAAGATTGCCAGCAAACCAGCAGCCAGGGGAGCGGCCTGGAACAGAGGCTCCCTCACAGCCTCAGAAGGAACCGGCCCTGCTGACACCCTGATCTTGCACTTCTGGTCTCCAGAGCTGAGACGATAAACTTCTGCTGTTCCAGCCGCCCAGTCTGTGGTACTTTGTCATGGCAGCCCCGGGACACTAATATTATCTCTGGAGAGTCTACTTAAAACTGTAAGTGTTGAACTCTAGTTAATGATATGCATGCAGAATTGTTTAGAAGCGAAGGGTCCTGATGTCTGCGACGTCCTTGGAAATGCGGCAGGAAATCAAGAGGTCGATGGACAGATGGAGAGGCGGGTAAATGGACGTAGCGGGGAGAAAGTGAGTTTAAAAAGCGGTGACTGGGACTTCCCTGGCAGTCCAGTGGTTAAGACTCCGCACTTCCACTGTAGGGGACGTGAGTTCGAAACCTGATTGGGGAACTAAGATCCTGCATGCTACAAACAAGCAAACAAACAAACAAAAGCAGTGACTGCCTGGGTGGAGGGTATATGGGTGTTGACTGAACACCTTCTATCCTTCTGCATGTTGGAAGATTTTTAGGATAAAATGTTGAAAAAAATGTTTATCTAGACCCTCCAGGTGTCTCTGAATAATCAAGTGAAAAGACCACTATATGAGAATGGGGGCTCTTTCAGTGGACGCTCAGGTCACACGTGAGCGTGATGCAGGCCCCCGTGCAGGACCCACAGGAGAAAGATCTCCAGCTCAGCTCCCTAGCTCTGAGCCTGCACCCACTTTGCGGCCCCAAAGGGCCGATGTGAGGCGGGAACCTAGTTCAGGCTTGCCTGAGAGAGCTGTGGTCCTTGGTGGGGAGTCTGCCCCACCCCGGGCATCACAGGCCCCCACCCAGCCCCACCCCATCACCCCCGCCCCAGGGCCTCCTTAGGGAGCGAGTGTGTGTCCCTGCTGGGCAGGCCAAGGCCGCCGTAAACAGAACACAACAGACGGGCCTTAAACAACCAACGTTCACTCCTCATGGTCTGCTGGTGGGGACACTGGGGTCAGGGTGGGTCCTGGGGGGGAGGCCCCTTCCTGGTTCGTCCTCAGAGCCTCCCCGGGGTATACTCGGCAGGGCGGGAGCGACAGGTCTCCCCTCTGTTCCCGATTTGATAAAGACACTAATCCCTTAACGGGGCCCCGCTCTTACAACCTCATGTGACCCTAATCACTCCACAAACCATCACACTGGGGGTTAGGGTTCCAGCGTATGAATTTGGGGGCGCACAGCATTCAGTCCACAGCAAGAGGGTGAGAGACGAAAGGGGAGCAGGAAAGAAGGGGGGGAAGAAAGGGGCAGAGAGAGAGGCGTCCCGGGCAGCGACAAGGACTTTCTCCCTCTGGGTGACCTCTGTCAGCCCGGCCCTTCAGCTCCCTCTCTGGATGTGGTTTTGTCCCCTGGCACCCTGGTCCCCTCCAGGCTGCAGCGAGGACCCGCCTGGGATGGACGCTGGTGGAGGGGGTGTGACGAGGCGCAGGTGACTTCAGGGGAGGCCGCGTTGTAGGTGGTCCCTGGGGATGCCGACAGCATCAGCAAAAGCAGTGGCTCCGGTTGTTATGGGTCTGCCTTGTGCAGGAGCCACGTGTTCCCAGACATTCCTGCTCCCTGTCCTCTGTGGGAAGAGACCCCGCGTTTTAGCTGGCCACAGAGCTGCTCAGAATAAAAGGCTACATCTCCCAACCTCCCTCCCTGGCAGCTAAGTGAGGCCAAGTGACTGTGTTTGGGCCAATGAAATAAAAGAGGAAGTTCTCTGTGAGGCTTCCAGGAAGGCTGCTTAAAAAAGGAACTTACTCCTGGGAGGGGCCCTTTCCTGCCCTGTACTTTCACAGCTTTCTTCTTCCTGTCCCATGGTCTTGATGGCTGGAGCTCCAGCAGCCATCTCGGACCATGAAGTGGCTTTGGGGATGGTGAGAAGCAGACGGCAAGAGTCTGCGTCCTTGAGGACACTGAAGAGCTGCCACGCCTCCCTGGATTGGTCACCTTCAGACCTTTTTTACTTAGGAAAAAATAAGCCTCTATCTTGTTTATGCCTCTTTTGTTGGGATTGCTTATGTGCAACCAAGCCAAACCATAATGGATACATTATTGCTGATATTCAGCGTAACCTTAACCGCTCTCCTACAGAGGGACAAACGGAGGCCCAGAGAGGTCAAGGCACTTGCTCAGGGTCACACAGCTGGAAGTAGCAGGTAAGCCCTGAATGCAGAGAGGGCACTCACCCAAGGACAACTTCACGGAAGACAGGTGGGTGCAGATTCCAAACGTGCCCCTCCTCCTTGCCAGCAGCGTCTGCATTCCTCTGCATCAAAGTGACTTGTGACTCGTGACTCTGACGCCGGCAGCCTGCGGTGCTTCAGACAGGGCGACATCGTGCGTGGGAGCAGAGCCATGCAGGTTCCTGTAGCTCCGCGGGCTCTTGCTATTTCTGGAACGTTGCGGGGAGGGAGGGTTACTGGAGGTAAGATAACTGTAGTGTCACTCTGTGGCCTCCACTGGGAGGGGTAGTGCGCGTTTAGGGGCACCTGCTCTGTCGCCGCTGTCACTCTATCTGCATCGTCACTCTGTAGGGAAGGAGACTCGCCCTGCCTGTGCGTCCTGCGCACACCAGGGCGGGTGTGGGTGTGTGTGGACCGGTCCTGCCCTGGAGAGCCTGCTTCTTCCCAGATCCTCCTGGACCGCAGCCCTGCACTGGGACTTTGTCACTGTGCGAAGTCCCCAGTTTCTTAGATAATTCACTCATTCACGTGTGTTGAGCGCTCACCTTGTGCCAGACCCCGAGCTGGGCTCCAGGAGGAGGCCGGGTGGACAGCGGCTGAACTCCTGCGCAGTCTGACAGTTTGGCGAGGGACACGAGTGAGGGGCTGAGAGCAGATAGAGGAGAACTCTCCTTTCGGGGGGGTGGCAGCGGCACGAGACCCCCTCCAGCTTCCCAGGGGAACAGCCTAACAGGCAGCTCTGTAAATGGCTGCACAGAAGTGAGACTCTGTTCAGTATCACTGAGAACTGTGCTGTGGTCCTCGCGGTCGCAAAGGAAAGCCAGCAGGAGAGAGAACCTGTGAAGGCTGCGTGGGAGGAGCCTGGAAGCAGCCCCAAGGCCCGGGCTGGGGTCGTGGCCATCAGAGTGGCTGGAGGTGGAGACAGTGGGCTTGAGGAGGGGCCTGGTCTGGGGGGTAGGCCTGGGGGTCATCTCAGTCCCTTGGCTGGCTCCCCAATACTGCCCAGCCCCCTCCCTCTGTGCCCGGCCCAGTGCTGGTGACGCAGGGACTGATAGAGCTTCCTGCAAAGCATGGCGCTGAGGTTGCTCTGTGATCCATCCATCTACTCACCCACCCATCCACTCACCCATTCCCTCAAACATCCATCCATCCATCCATCCATCCATCCATCCATCCATCCTTCTACCATCCGCCCATCCACTCACCCATTCCCTCAAACATCCATCCATCCATCCATCCATCCATCCATCCATCCATCCTTCTACCATCCGCCCATCCACTCACCCATTCCCTCAAACATCCATCCATCCATCCATCCATCCTTCTACCATCCGCCCATCCACTCACCACCCACCTACCTATTAAATCAAAAATCGGTACATCCATCCTCCCATTCATCCACCTATCTATCCATCTACCATCTAGACATCTCCCTTCCTTCCTTCCTTCTTTTCTTTTATCCACCCCCATCCCACATCCATTTTTCCGTCCATCCACCCATCATCTGTCCACCCATCCCCCATCCTATCCATTTATCTTTCACTCATCTGCCCATCTATCCATCTCCCATCCATGTACCACCCTCCCATCTAGCCATCTTCCTTCCTTCCTTCTTTTCTTTTATCCACCCCCATCCCACATCCATTTTTCCGTCCATCCATCCACCCATCCCCCATCCCACCCATTTATCATTCACCCATCTGCCCATCTATCCATCTCCCATCCATGTACCACCCTCCCATCTAGCCATCTTCCTTCCTTCTTTTCTTTTATCCATCCCTATCCCACATCCATTTTCCCATCCATCCACCCATCATCCATCCACCCATCCCCCATCCCATCCATTTATCATTCACCCATCTGCCCATCTATCCATCTCCCATCCATGTACCACCCTCCCCTCTAGCCATCTTCCTTCCTTCCTTTCTTCCTTCCACTCCCTCCTGTCCTACCCATCCATCCACCCACCTACCCGTCCATTGTCTCTCCCCCCAGCAGCTGTTTACAGAACGCCTGCGGTGCCGAGGTGCTGGGGGTCAACCACCGCCCTGCTCTGGGCTGGGCTTCCTGATGGGGCAGGCGGACACTTAGCGGGCTGGTTTCCGATGGTGGTAAGTGCTGTGAAGGAAATAAAACAGAGAGATGGGGTAGAGAGCTGCCAGGGTCTCCAAGGGGACCAAGAAATAGCCAACTCTTCCATTCTGAGTCCTGAACCCATGGAGAAATGAGGCATGAAGGCAGTAGCCGGGCCCCCAAACTGTCTTCACCGGGGCCATCTTCTCCAACGGGCACAGCGGGTTCAGTGCCAGGGCCCTTGAGACTTTTAGGGGCCATGAAAAATGTTTGAACTCCTTTCATTTTTTTTATTTTTTAAAGAATTGAAAACAAAGTCTTTCTTGAATTTGTTACAATATTGCTTTTGCTTTATGTTTCAGTTTTCTGGCCCCGAGACACGCGGGGATCTTAGCTCCCAGACCAGGAGTTGAACCCACACCCCCTGCATTGGAAGGGGAAATCTTAACCACTGGACCACCAGGGAAGTCCCTGAACTTCTTTTAAAACTGGAAGAAAGCATAACCCAACTTGGATTATATTCATCTTCATACCAACACAGTTGTAAACTATCATTTCCAATATTTGTGTGCAGAGCCGGGACCCCACGAGACCACCGTGCGGGTCTGCCCTTTGTTCCTGATGGGCTGGTCGGAGGACACACCTCAGCGTGAAGGCCAGCTGGGCCTCCCACCCGACCCCCAGCGTGAGACCAACTGCCGGGCCCAGAGACCCCAGGGGGAGCCCCCAGCCTACACAGCACAGCCCCTGCAGGCGTGGGGGCAGGGGTGGGGGGCAGTGGGCTGAGCATGCGCAGTGGACCCCCCCCCCCAGTTTGCCAACCTCCTTCCTGCGTGGGGGTCGGTGAAGAAAGGTGAGAGAGAGGCAGGAGTTGGAGCCATTGGCTTTCTCCCTGGGGAAAGAGCCTCAGGGGCTGGGGAGAAGCGCACCCACCTTCCCACACTTTGTCCCCTGGCCGAGGGCTTTGCCACCACGCCTGTGGTCCGCTGGGAGGGGGAGCTGCCCCTGGGGGGTGGGACAGCCCTGTCTCCCCTTCATGAGGCCACTCCCGGTGTTGGGGGCAGTTTGGGTTCACCCCGGGGCTGAGGAAGCTGACCCCAAGGCCCCTTTGTACCAAAGCTGACAATTCACCCTCTACTGGCCGACCCCCACCCCCACCCCCCACCCCCCCGCATCCACCCTGCTGTCAGCCGAGCTGCGAGGGGTCTGCGGCAGCTCCAGAAGCCAAAGTCCAAAAGCTTATGTTAAGCCCCCGGATTATCTTCTCCAATTTCTTTTATTCTCCCCCGCCCCGACCTCTGTCACCGTCAAGAGGTCCTCTGTGGCGTGGCAGAGCTGGGCTGCTCTGGCCGCTGCAGCAGGTGTTTTAGGGACACGAGCGGCTTCTCTCTTGGGGCGGTGCCTGGGGTCCCAGGTAACTGGGCGAGGGCTCGGCCACTCTGCACCCAGGCCACCCTCCTTCTTCCTGCCAGTGGCCTTCCCGGCATCTCCCAGATGCCCTTGCAGCTGGGGTTCAGAGGTACCGGGTGAGGTTTTGCCGTGGGCAGGAGGCGGGGGCCCTCTCCCTGCCGCGTCCAGCTGCCAGCAGACGCGTGGGGCAGAGGTTGGACCCACGGGTGTCTGCAGTGGGTGGTGAGTCCGCCTTTGCAGAAGCAGGGTCACAGCAGAGCCGGGGATCCGTGGCGGCGGAGGTCAGCTGAGGCCGGTCAGGGTGTGGATTTTATTCCCGGTAATCCAGAAGGAGATGGTTTGCAGAGTGGTCTGCTTTTGAAAATAATTATTTTAATTTACACTCAAGAAAAATAAACTTTGTTTTTCAGAAGAGCTTCAGATTAACATAAAAATTGGGAAGATGGTGCCGAGTTCCCATAGACTCTGCACCCAGTTTCCCCTATTATCGATATCTTACATGAAGACCGTACATTTGTCACATCATGAACCAATATGGATGTGGGATTATGAACAAAAGTCCGCATTTTATTCAGATTTCCTTTGTTTTTCCCTAATGTCCTTTCCCTGCCCAGAATCGGGCCCAGGACGCACACATTTAGTTGCTTGTCTTCAAGCTCCTCCTGACCGCGCCTGTTGGTCTGTTTTCCTTTTAATACGAGGCTGGGGCCGCGGGTGCAGATGTGTTGGTGGCCCTGGGGCCTCGTGTCCGTGGCACCCAGCGCTGCTCGAGGCTGGCCGTGCCTAGGACCCCAGCCATTCCCCTCTTTCGCACGTGGTTTTGCAGCTCCCAGTTTGTTTCCCTGCTGGTGGGGAGAGGGGCCTGGGGGCGGGGCAGACATGAAATGGGGACCTGTCACTCCCCGCGCGGCCCCTCTTCTGCTCCCTTGGCCTGTGCCACGGCCCTGTCCCCTCCCCAGGACTGAGAGAGCCTCGAGGCAGGGGCTGGGCGGGCCTACCTCGCCCTCCACTCGCCCCTGACCTCTGGGCAGGGACGCAGTGATCACCAGCCCACAGGCCCCTGGCCGCCTGGCTCTGACCTGGGCTCGCTGAGGCCTCGGAAGGAGTCGGGCCGGTGGGGCGAGGCCAGGGCCTCTGGCTGGACACCCGGGGCTGCCTCCTGCACCGGGTTGCTGCCGGCCGGGGGAAGGTCTCCTGCTGCTGGAAGTACACGCTCCTTTCTTGAGGGTCTGCTGACCTTTAACTCTCTCAGTCCTGGGGTTTGGAAGCAAAGTTTGCTTTCCTGGGTCTAGAATTCCAGGCATCCTGAAGCTGTGATTCCAACGTCTCTGGCTTCCGTTGGCGGATGAGAAGTCGATGAAGAGTCTGTTGGTCCAGGTGGGCAGTCTGACTTCTGTTTTCCGGCTGTTTCTTAAAACATCTTCCCTTTGTCTTTGGTAGCCTGCAGTCCCACTCTGATGTTTCTAGATGACGGTTTATCTTTATTTACCTTCACTGATCTTCCTTCCTCAGAAGCCATGTCTTTAAAATATTCTGGGGAAATCTCAGCTTAATAATCACTGATTATCGCCTACCCCCCACTGTGGGCCCTCTGCTTGGGCCCCCTGAGCCCCCCTCCTGTCTCCTGTGAGCTCCTCCGCCGGCTGCAGGGGCACCTGGGGCCCCCTTGGAGTCCAAGTTCCCAGGGGCAATGGTGGCGGGTGTGAGAGCTGGCCCCCTTGTCTTGAGGCAGGACAAACTCAGAGGTGGGTTTCATGCCCCAGAGCCCCCCCTGGGATCCGAGTGAGGCCGGCACTGCCCAGAATCCCACCCTTGTGTGGCTTTGCTGTCCTGTCTCCCCACTCCCTGACCAGGGTCCCCTGGGAGCAGGTGCCTGCATGACCCCTGCTCAGCGCAGGCTGTGCTGCTGGGGCCCTGGCTGAAGACCAGCTCTGTCCAAACTTTAATTAGATCCTGTTGGACGTGCTCCTTCTGGGTCTCTTAGCTTCTCCTGTTTCCCCGTCTTTGCCTCTCTGTGCTGCGTTCTGAGTGATGTCTTCAGATCCATCTTCCAGTTCTTGAATTCTCTCTTCAGCTGGGTTTCATCTTCTATTTAACCCACCTGGGTTTCTAATTGGGATCTCATTTTAACATCTACTCTCTTTTAAAATCCGCCTTGGCAATTTTGATAACCTCTCTTTCTTTTTCTTCTTCTTTTTTTATTTTTGGCCACGCTGAACAGCATGCAGGATCTAGTTCCCTGACCAGGGATCGAACCCATGCCCCCTGCTGTGGAAGCTTGGAGTCTTACCCACTGGACCTCCAGGGAAGTCCCAGCCTCTCTTATTCATCACCCTTTTAATATGCTTTATTCTTTTAAACACATTGAACAGACATTGAAAAAATTCTACATATTCCTACCTGATAATTCCAAATCTTCTGTCTCTGTGGGTCTGATTCTGCAGTCTGTTGTTTTGGCCGACCCACTCAGGGTAGCTGTTTGCTTGTGTGTTGGGTAGCTTTTTGTGGCAAGCCCTGAACCTTGGGCCTCTGTTTGTGGGAATTCTTTGAGGTCTGAGGTTAAAATGCTTTTCTCTGGAGAGGACTTGCCTTTGCTTCTGCCAGAGCTTGTGTGGCCAAAACTTTCCAACTGAATGTTTGGGTTGGGCTCCTTCTGGTCCCCCAGCAAGTGTGAGTTCTGGCCTGAGTTGGGCTTGAGGCTGGGGTCCTGCCCCTGCTCTTCCTTAGCCGAGGGGACACGCCCTACCACCTCCCTCTCTGGCGAGGGTCTCCCCTAGTCCTTCTGTGGAGGTGTCACCCTCCTTGGTGGGCATTTCTGATCCCCACGCCCCTTTGCCTCCTGTTCCTTTCCTGTGACCCATTAAAACCAACTGAATACAAAACCAAAGATTCCATAGAAAAGTGGGTAAAAGACATGGACAGTCAGTTCAAAGAAAAAGATAAATCAGTGGCTCTTAAACACATGAAAAGATGCTTATACTCAATGCATACAAAGGGACTTCCCTGGTGGTGAAGAGGTTGAGAATCCGCCTGCCAAGGAAGGGGACACGGGTTCGAGCCCTGGTCCGGGAAGATCCCACATGCTGTGAAGCAACTAAGCCCGTGCGTCACAACTACTGAACCTGCGCTCTAGAGCCCACGAGCCACAACAACTGAGCCCGTGCGCTGCAACTACTGAAGCCCGTGCGCCTAGAGCCTGTGCTCCGCAACAAGAGAAGCCACTGCCATGAGAAGCCCGCGCTCTGCGGCAAAGAGTAGCCCCTGCTCACCACAACTAGAGAAAGCCTGCACGCAAAAACGAAGACCCAACGCAGACATAAATAAAAAAAAAAAAAAAAAAAAAAAGCTGCACTCAGATACAAAGTCTCTCATATCAGATAGGCAGTGATTCAAAAGTGGCCCAATGCTCTGTTGAGGAGCCTGGGAAACAGGCGCTGTCACACGAGGTTGGGGGAGGGAAACTGTACACCCCCAGGAGCGGAGCGGAACGGAACGTGGACGCTTAAGAAAATTACATAGACGTTTACCCTTTGACCCGGCCTCGCCATTTCTGGGAATTTCTCCGTGGCGGCTACTTGTCTGCAAATAGGAGACAATGTACGTGTATGGTGATGCATCGTAGCCTTATGCATCACAGCAAAGTACTGGAAACAACCTAAGTGTCTATCTGTCATCTCTCTATCAATCTACTGGGAAAGAGAAGGAGGGAGAGAAAGAGTTTGATTTTGCACGAAGAAAGGAAGGAAAACCCAGATGCAGTGCACATGGTTTTCTAATTGTGATGAAATCTTGAGCTTCCCTTTATAGGTTTGTTGTTGCAGGGAGTAGCAGTACTTGTGTAATAATTTTGAAGATATTGTGTGTGTATTGAAGGTTGATCACATAAGAGAGATATTCCTGGGAGCCAGGGTCCTCTCTGTGGGCAGTGGGAGGTAAGGGAAGAAGAAAAGAGAGGGGCTTCCCTGGTGGTGCAGTGGTTGACAGTCTGCCTGCCAGGGCAGGGGACATGGGTTTTGGTCCCTGGTCCGGGAAGATCCCACATGCCGCGGAGCAACTAAGCCCGTGCGCCACAACTACTGAGCCCACAAGCCACAACTACTGAGCCCATGTGCCACAACTACTCAGCCCGCATGTCACAACTACTGAAGCCTGTGCGCCTAGAGCCCGTGCGCCACAGCTGCTGAGCCTGTGCTCTGGAGCCCGCGAGCCACAACTGCTGAGCCCGCGTGCTGAAGCTGCTGGGGTCCACGCGTCTGGAGCCCGTGCTCCGCAGTGGGAGGGGCCACCGAGGTGAGAAGCCCGCACACTGCAGCGAGGAGAGGCCCTGACTCGCCGCAACCAGAGAAAAGCCCGCACGTAGCAACGAAGACCCAACTGCAGCCAGAAACAGTAAATAAATAAAATAAAATAATAAAATAAATAAATTTATTAAAAAAAAAAGAAGAAAAGAGAGTGGGGGAAGGTGATGAAGAACCCTGGGGCTTGTGCTTGAACTGAAAGTTGCAGAATAATTCATGATCAAAAATTTTTAAAAATCCATTTCCTAGCTCTGAGCACGGAAAGGAGCTAAAAGCAATGATACCCCAATAGCAAGCAACACGCCAGTGGTTTCTGAAGTCATCCTACTAATGGGGCTGAGGGTCTCGCAAGAGACTAACTCCAGATGTGGGCCAAGGTGAGCCTGGAGCGTCACGTCAGCCAGAAAGTACAGAAGCCCTCAAAGACCAATGGGGGCAGGTCAAAGGACATGAGCGCCAGGCTGCAGGGGCTCCCAGTGGCCAAATTTGGGCAATATTATGATGAACGTCAAACATCAAAGTATCCATGAGTCCACAGAGACACTAAAAAGAAGGAAGGATTTCTATGCAGAACAATGCCAGCTAATCAACGTTGGAGAGACGATAGGTTTAGAAAAATCCCCATTTTTGCAACCCCCATGCAATATTTATTCTTTTAGGTGAGGGTAGTCAAGGGATGCTCTGGTCAGTTGAAAAATGGCCCCAAATATGTCCCCAATCCCCAAACCTGCCCGCATCCCCAGAACCTGTGAATGTTGCCTTACATGGTAAAAGGAACTTTGCAGAGGAGGTTAAATGAAGGATTTTAACATTATTCTGGGTTATCAAAACGCAATCACAAGTGTCCTTAGAAGAGGAAGCAGGAGATCAGTCAGAGGAAAAGGTGATGGAGACAGAGGTTGAAGGTGGAGTGAGGGCCACGCGTGAGCCAGGCACCTCTAGAAGCTTAAAAAGGGAAGGCCAGTGGTTAGGACTCGGGCTTTCACTGCCAGGGCCTGGGTTCAATCCCTGGTTGGGGAACTAAGGTCCTGCAAGCTGTGCAGGGAGGCAAAAAAAAAAAAAAAAAGAAAGAAACACCTTGACTTTAGCCTGGTGAGGCTCCTTCAGACCCCTGATCTACAGACTGTGAGAGAACAATTTCATGTCGTTCAGAGCCACTGAGCTTGTGGTAACTTGTTTCAGCAGCAAGAGGAAACTAATTCAAGTGCTAACACCAATGAGTTAAAGGCTGTTGGTGAACAGGAAATTCACACTCAAAGAAACACCTGATGGTTGACACACTAATTACAAAGGAAAACAGGAACTTTAGGGTGGAGGTGTCAGGGGGCGCCCCTTACCCAAGTGATCCAACTTAGCGTCACCTGAAAAGGGACAGACGGATGTCATGTGTCCCCATGTGCTGTGCCGAGAAGGACACAGCATCCCTTAGAGTGTTGGTGCCCCAGCTGAATTAGACCGTGGCCAGTCCAGATGGTGGCACATTCTACAGAAACCAGCCTGACCCCTTCAAGGCTGTCAGGGTCATTAAAGGAAAAATCAGACACACGAGCCCCAGCACCCAAACACCGCGGGTGTTCGTTGTTGGATCCCAGATCAAAATATATGGCTAGAAAAGACATTGGGGGAATTTTGAGTATTGATTATGTATTAGACAACATTACTGGGGAAGGAATTAAGTGAGTATATGGGTATTCACAGTACTATTCTTGCAACTTTTTTTCTTTTTTTGGGGGGGGGAGAAGTATTAAAATTTAATTACCCAAATTTAAAATAACAAGACACGTCTGGTTGCTTACTGAATTTCAATCTCTGCCACAAGTTTTCTTTTCTTTTTTTTTTTGAATTTTATCTTATTTTATTTTTTTATACAGCAGGTTCTTATTAGTTATCTATTTTATACAAATTAGTGCATATATATCAATCCCAATCTCCCAATTCATCCCAGCCCTCCCCCGTCCGCTTTCCCCCCTTGGTGTCCATACGTTTGTTCTCTACATCTGTGTCTCTATCTCTGCCTTGCAAACCGGTTCATCTGTACCATTTTTCTAGATTCCACATATATGTGTTAATATACGATATTCGTTTTTCTCTTTCTGACTTACTTCACTCTCCAGGTCCATCCACGTCTCTATAAATCACCCAATATCGTTCCTTTTTATGGCTGAATAATATTCCGTTGTGTATATGTGCCACATCTTCTTTATCCATTTGTCTGTTGATGGGCATTTAGGTTGCTTCCACGTCCTGGCTATTGTAAATAGTTCTGCAATGAACGTTGGGGTGCATGTGTCTTTTTGAACTATGGTTTTCTCTGGGTATATGCCCAATAGTGAGATTTGCAACTTTTTTCTAGGTTGTAAATGTTTAAATGTTCAGAAATTAAGATGCTGGGAAGCCCCTCCCCCAGCTCTAGGCCCAGGATCCGGTGCTGACCCGGGGGAGGGGCTGCTCCTGGGCTGCTGGCCCCTTTGGATCAGCTTTTCCTCTGGGAAATCTCCTTGATTCTCAGGACGACTCAGCGCATTGAACCCAGCTGTTTCTCCCTTCTGTCCTCTCCTGCCGGGGGCCTCTCGATTCCAGTTTACAGTGTGACCTGGGAGCGATAGTGACTGTCTGAAGTGTTCCCTGAGGGGCCAGGACACGCACAGGGAAGAGGGTCAGGGTCGAGGCAGGAAGGGGTCAGAGGCGGGCCCTGTGCGATGGGGTGCGGATGGGGGAGCCATGCCTCCTCGCCGGGACCGCGGATGCTGTTAGCGCTGGGCGGGCGGGGACATCACATCCGTCACCCCCGGCCCGAGTCCTCCTCGGGAGCCACAGTGCCAGCGTGGTTGAGCAGCACGATACTCTCTCGACCTGCCGTGCCCACCGTCGGGGTGATTTCTCCTCAGCGCCTCCACTGAGAAGTGGGGCGGTGAGAATTACTGCACCATCTGTTTTCCAGTTCAGAAATCCAGGTGACACATGGCAGAGTATTTATTGTTACAATGTGGGATTCCTTATCCCAAGCAAAATCGACCCACTGGACTTAGGCCCTTGATGAAGGAGCTTGGAGCCCAGCGCTCTGCCCGGGAGGTGGGGAGGGGTGCCGTGTCCACCTCTCCTGCTGGACCAGGGTCTTGCGTTTAAGCTCGCCCTCCGGGGCAAATAGAGACCCCGAGGAAGAAGAGACTGTGCCGGGGAGCTTTGGCTGCGTAAAACCCCTCAAAACGTAGTGGCTTAAAACACCAATGACCTCACCCAGCTCAAGATTCCCTGACTGAGTGGGCAGCTGCTTTGGTCCCAGCTGGCTTGGCTGGGCTCTGCGGTCAGCTGGTGGCGTGGCTGGAGCTGCGTCAGGTACGTGGCCTCCCTCCACGTCTGGTGCCGGGCCGCGGGTCAGCCGGCACGCGGAGGTGTGAGAGCACGACCCCCAGGCACTAGTGCTTTTCAAGCCTCTGCTGGCATCACATTTGCCGATGCCCTTTGATTAAAACGGCCACGTGGCCTCACTTCCGTGGGGCAGAGAAGGCGGCTCTGTTTCCTGACGGGGGAGCAGAGCTGAGCTGCAGGGGGTGCGCACAGGGTGAAGGGCGGGGGTCATGTTTGCTACTTGCTAACCCCGTTCTCTCATCGCTTAAGTATCTGCGTGCCAGCTCAGTGCTGGGCGCCAGGCACGGGGAGGGCGCCCGTTCTCAGAAGGGTTTATTTTGGTGTGGAGACAATCTACGTGCAAACACAGGCAGGTCATGGACACACCTCGTGGGCTCCAACTACAGGCAGCGTAACTGACCCAGGGTCCGGCTGAAATCCATTGCCATGTTCATGCCGAGGTCATGCTTTCCACCGCAGCTCTCAGTGCAGCAGGGACACTGAGGCAGGTCCATCCCTGGGGCGCCCGGACCCTTCTGATGGCCAGCTCGACTCGAGGACTCCCCATCAGCCTTTGGAACCTTCCTGGGATGCTGCCACTCTTCCTCCCGCCTGGAGTGACGTCACAGTGTTGTTGGTGATACCCGCCCCCCATCACCTCTCCTGGGCGTTTCCCTCAATAAATTCCCTGCACGTTTAACCCCAGGACTAATGTGACATGAAAAGGAGAAAGGCCATGGGATAACGGATCAGGGCAGCGCATCTCCCGCTCAAATCCCCTGCTGCCCCTTCCTTCCCGCCACTTAGCACACAGCACTGAGCCTACATTTGTGTCTTCAATTTCCTTTCCTGTCTCCCTGTTAGAACGCAAGCTCCATAACTGCAGGGGCTTCGTGTGCCTGCTCTCAGCTGCGTCCTGAGCCCAGCCAGTGCCTGCGCGCAGTAGGGCTCAATCTGGTGAACGAGTGAATGCAGGCAAGAGCGAAAGTGCCAGAGTGACTGGGTCAGGGAGAGAGAATGACCATTTTTGGAAAGTGGCTAGTGCAGGCCTCTGTGAGGCAGGGGGTGGGGCCTGGGGGGGGCAGATTAAGGCTGAGACTCCTTGAATGATGAGAATGAGCTAGTCATGTGATGACCTGGGGAAGGCAGAGGGATAAGCACATGCAAAGGCCCTGAGGCAGGGACAGAGCGGCTGGGCTGTTAAGGCCAAGAGGGGGGTGTGATTGGGAGAAGGCCCAGGAGGCAGGACCTGTGAGGCCCTGGCTGGAGGGGGGCGCCCCTTGGTGGTTGTAGGTGCCCGAGAGAGGCTGGGGGTCAAGTGGCCAGGCAGTGGTCACGTCTATCTGCCACACTGCACTAAATTTGACCAGTTAGGGAACAAGGCACAGAAGGCCCAACTCAGCCCTCCTGCCCCCACGTCCCATGGGGGCAAAAGGGGGCAGGACTGTGTCGTGGCCTAGGAGCCCCGAGTTAGGAAACCCTTGATGGTATGAAGGAGCTGCTGGCAAACCTGCTCAGCGTGGCCTGCAAGGGGGATGTTATCTCTTCACCCTGGAGGCTTAGCAGGTCTCCTCCCGGGGGAGGGGGGAGATTTCGCTTTCATGAAAGAGCTCCTGGGGTCTCTACGTCCACGCTCTCTAGCTTGCAAGTCTGTCTCTCATGCAAATATTCTCGAGGTGGCCGTGCAGAAATGCCAGCCTCGTGGAGAATCTCCTCCTGGCCCGCGGGAGCTGGGCAAGTGGCGGGGATGGTACGGAAGCCTCCGGTCTCCGGGCAGCTGTGGTGTTGGTCTGGGCTCAGAGCAGGACGTGGGAACAGCTCTAGGAATCTCCAGCAGAGACGGATCCAGTGCCGGGAACGAGATGCTCACAAGCGTTCTGGAAGGAGGGCAAGTGGGGATCCAGGGCTGGAAGCCGGTCGCCGCGCCCCTGCTCCGTCCACTCCTGGTGGGTGCTGCCCGTGGGTCCACCACCGCCGCCGGCCCAGGGCCCTCCCTGCCAAGCATCGTCAGTATCAGCCACTTGGGTCTTCTCTATACTTCTGTGAAACTACATCTCTGATCTTATCATGAAAATCACAGGAACGCTGGGCTTACTGGACGGGGATCCACACGTCTGCCTGTTTGAATGGCGGGCGCACTCCATCACCAGGAGTCTGACTCCTTGAGGAGGGGCCCTGCCTCGCAGGGGATGGCGTATTACAACTCACAAAGCTCTTCCACGTCCACGGCCTGGCTGACCAGCCCAAGGCTCCCTGGAAGGAGAGACACGGGGGCTGATCTCAGGGGAGAGGTGGGCTCAGAGGGGCGTGGCGGCTTCCCCAGGGGGGCCGGGCTGGGCCTGGCCTGCACTCCTGAGCCCAAGTGTAGCACTGTCCCCCACTGCTGCCCACTGCCCCTTCCCCTGCAGCCTCGCGTGTCCCTGGTTGTCCTCTGAGGACGGCATTGGCCTTCCCACTCACACCCTGCCCTGGCCGTCCCGGGTGCCCAGCTGGTCCATGTCGGAGCATGCCGTGGGAAGGAAGGGGCTGTTCGTGCCACGGCAGGAGGCGAGGACGGGCATTGCCGCCTGAGATGTCCCCGGGGACCCCTCGTCACAGTCGGGTTGAGAGTCAGCCGGCCGGCGCGGGGATGGGCCTTGTGTGGCTGTGCTGGACTTCCGAACGCCCAGGGCACGGGAGCACCTGACCTTGGGAAGCCGCCTCTTTGGGGACAGAGTCACTCCTTCCATGCTAACCGGGCCCCGCCCGGGGCAGGGGCTGTTCTTCCCGAACCAGCGGGGCAAGTGGGGGATTTAGCAAGGGTGGGGGGGGGGCAGTGCGGTGGGGGGGGAGGAGGAGGGAGGGGGAAGGCGGAAGGGGGGGAGGAAGAGCAGGAGGCTGTCCCCGTGGAGAGGGTGGTCTGGGCGGTGGCTCAACACGGTGGCAGGAGTGACACGGGTGGCGCCTGGTGAGGACGGCCACCAGGAAGGACAGAGCGGTGTGTGCCCGAGATCTCCGGGCCCGGGGGACCCCTTGTCTTGAGGGGCCTTGATGGGCCCTGACCACGCATGGTCCCAGTCCCCGGTCCCCGCCCAGCAGTGGAGGGGGGCGTTAAGATGTCCAGCCAGGGACACCCTCTGCCCCGCCCTCTTGTTTCTCAGCCGCCGGGGTGGGAGGAGATGGGGGTTGGGAGGGGCCATCCAGGACTTCTCTACTCTGGGGGTGGTCAGCCTGGTCTGGGGGTGTGGTCACACCTGCTCCAAAGCACTCTCCTGTCGCCACCAGACACACGCCCCTGGCTGGTTCAATGCCGCCTGCTCCAGAAGACCAGTGGCCCCATGTGAGCACGGCGGCCAGTACTGGGGGCGTTTATCAGATTGACTGCTTGGGTGGGGTGCTAGGACCCCAGACGGGGGAGGGGCTCTGGAGGGAGGGACCCCGGAGGGAGCCTGGGGTCGCTGGAAGCACCAAGAGGGAGTGTGTGGCTCTGGGACTCAGTTTCCCCATCCGCAAAACCAGGGGACTGGGGCAGGTGGCCCAGGCGCCCTTCCTGGTCAAGGCTGTGCGTTCAGCTGCGTCTGTGTCTGGGGGAAGCAAGCGCACACAGGGCGTCGCTGGGCTGGGCTCCCAGGGCGGGGGTGGCCGTGGCCTCGCTGCCCTTCGCTCCCCCTGTTAGCACTCCCGCTCACTCGCTCACCCAGGAAGCCCCTCCCAGCCCCTCCCCGGCCCCTCACCACGGCAGGAGAGTGAGTGAGCTTCGCCCACATCCGCTGGGGGACGGCGTGGACAGGACGCAGGGGAGGGCCGCATGACGGAGGCTGCGTGTGAGGCCTCGGGTGGGCCTGACTTCTGGGCTCAGCCCTGCCCCGTCCTGGCCGTGGGACCTGCGCGGGCCTCACACTCGGTTTCCTGGTCTGTAACCGAGCCTCTGGCCGCCCGGGAGGCACGGTGCCGACTCACACTCTTGCCTGACCTCCTGCCCGGCCTGCCAGGGCGAGAGGCCTCCCGTCCTGGGGCCCAGCCCAGGCTCCAGTCCTGTGGACAAACTCCTCCATCTCAGCAGCAGCTCCTGTGACTAATCCTTGAATTACAGTCGAAAGGGCAGACGGGGGCACAGACGTGCGTAAACAGCCGCCTCGGGCCACCTCCCGGGTCTGCAGGTCCCTCCAGCAAGGCCGGGGCAGGCGCCTGCCGACAGCTCCCTGGTCGGGCTGCAGGGTCAGCGCGCGTCTGTCCCAGGGTGGAGCCAGCTCCCCGCAGAGGCAGACGGAGGGGGGGCGAATGCTGCCCCATCTGCCCGGCTCCGGGTGCCGAGGGGCTGACTCGTGGGCCCAGCGCCCAGTGACCGCCCTGGCCCTGGTCCTGAGGCCCCGAGGTCACCGTGGAGCCCCCCCCCCCCCCCACGCCAGGGTTGCCCCAAGCTGTCTGCTCCCTGACTGGCACCTTGGGGAGGCAGAGCCCTGTGTCCCCATCGGGCTGTGCTGCCGGAGGCCTTGCGTCTCCTACAATGTGGGCGCCCAGCCACTGGGAGCCAGGGGGGCTCGGCCATGAGGGCTGCACCCCAGACGCTGGGCGGGGGGGTTTCTGTGCCTCTGGGACTCTCTGCTTCGGGCTGCACACATTACCTTTTGGGGTCTTGGGGGCCCCTAAGATGCACACTCAGCCTTCCCCTCATTGAGGTAGAGTCACGGGGACGGGCAGAGGGGGAGGGTGACTGCGAAATCTGGGTCGAGGATTTGGCTTTGACGAGAAGCCCCTCCTGCATCAGCCAAGCTCTGCTCACCCACCAGCCACTGGCAGAGCCCTGCTCAGCCGTGCATGCGGAGGGGGGTGGCCAGAGCCCACCGCTGGGGCCGTCAGATCTCCACGGGGGCCACCAGCTGCTCCGCTGCCCCCTACCCAAACTCATGGTCAGAGAGCAAGGGGCAGAGACCTGGGGGAGGGGCCCCCATCTCACCCCTGGGGCTCAGGGAAGGCAGCAGGGAGACCAGGCGGTGAGAAGGAGCTGTCATTCCCCTGGCGCCTGCCCAGGACCCCCCATCCCCCTGCTCAGAATGGGCCCTGAGCTCAGGGCACTGCCAGTCTCTCTTGGGCCCCTCGTGCTCTCTGCGCCCCAGTGGCCCTTCCTCAAACGTACCAACCCTGTAGCCCCAAGGCCTTTGCAAATGCTGTTCCCTCTGACTGCGATGCTTTTCCCCCAGCTCTTTGCTTGACTGGCACCTCCTCCAGGTTGCCCTCCCTGACCACTGCAGCCGAAGAGGCCTTACCCCTTGACAAGACAGTGGCTGCCTAACTCTCTGATTCCCCATCAGAAAGATCCAGAATCCTGTGAGAGCATCAGACTCACAGCAACTCAGAGCTGGGTGAGAATTTATAGACCTCGCTATTCCCTGGGCTCTCCAACCTTCCTGCCAGGTGGTCCAGGGACCTCAACTTGCGCCCTTCCAGGGACGGGGAGCTCACCATCTCATGGGGCAGGGGGCCCCAGTGGCCACCCACTCCACTGGGTGCCTGTTTTCCTGCAGCCTTACCCCCCGCTGGCATGTCCCCCCCCACCACGCCCCCCGTGCTCTCTGGTCCCACAGAAATGTCCACCCTCTTGCCTGGTTATTATCATTATCTGGCTCCCTTTAATGTCCCCTGGGTCCCCAACTCTCCTAAGGCCGGACCCTGTGCAGGCTAGACTGCCTCGAGGGAGCCCCATCAGTCTATTTGTGGCAGAAAAGGTTAGCCGGCTCTTGGGAAATGTCAGGGGGCAAGTCAGAGCTGGCCAGAGGCGAGGCCCGGTGACGCGCTGTCACTTTATGAGTCTCTTTCGTTAATCAGTCGAGGAGAAAAACAAGCAGCCAAGCGTTTCCCATAGCAACCACCAGTGAGCGGAGTTCTCTTCCGGTTGGAGCTGGTCCCAAGAGGACGGGCCGCTGACCATGGCCCCGGTGGCAAGGGCCGTGTCCTGGGGGGTGACTCCCAGGCACCCGGGCCTGGGCTGGAGGACTGAGCGGGCACAGCTCATTATGTCCGTCTGCTCCAAGACACTCACGGAGCAGATGGGAGAAGAGCCGGCAGTGGAAGCGCCAAGTCCTAACCACTGGACTGCCAGGGAATTCCCGACTAGCCTTCTGAACTGGAAACTCATGCGTTTCCTCCTTCACCATTCACCACCCACCCATCCATCCATCTTCTGTCTATTCACCCACTCATCCTCCTACTTACTCATCCATTCACTCACAAACCGACTGAACATCTCCTCCCATATATCCCCATATTCATCGACCCACCCGCCCATCCACCTACCCACTGCCTCATTCACCCACGCATTCCTCAGTCTACCCACCTGCCCCTCAACACACCACACACCCACCTCCGCAACCAACTCCCTATCCGTCCACACACCGAGCTGCCTCTCCTCCATCCATAGCCCACCTTCCCATCACCCATCCACTCACCCATGCGTCATCCCCCTACACACCCACCCGCCCTACTGCCCACTCACCCACACACGCATAAAACTGCTCTCCGCCCGCTTAGACACCTGCTCTTACACCCACTCACCAACCCATCTGTTCACCACATCACGCTCCACCCTTCATCCACGCATTCACCGAGCACCACACCGCGGTGGCGGGATCTTAGAAGGCTTGTCCACGGCCTCCAGCTCAAGTGCTCTGAGACTTGCGGCATGCAATCAGCATCGTCTTAGCCCCTGGAATGTGCGGTCTTACCGGGAAGACTGCCCATCATGGAGGGTTTGATAAATGCAAAATCCAGGGCTTCCCTGGTGGCGCAGTGGTTGAGAATCTGCCTGCTAATGCAGGGGACACGGGTTCGAGCCCTGGTCTGGGAAGATCCCACATGCCGCGGAGCAACTAGGCCCGTGAGCCACAATTACTGAGCCTGCGCGTCTGGAGCCTGTGCTCCGCAACAAGAGAGGCCGCGATAGTGAGAGGCCCACGCACTGCAATGAAGAGTGGCCCCCGCTCGCCGCAACTAGAGAAAGCCCTCGCACAGAAACGAAGACCCAACACAGCCAAAAAAAAATAAAATAAATTAAAAAAAAAAAAAAAAAGAAAATCCAATAGAGCCTCCGGGGTGGGGTTTGCAGATGTGTATGAGAGGACCGGGATGGGTCTGTATGGGGTCCAAGGGTTGAAGACCAAACTCTAAGTTCTGAAGTTCTCATAATAAAACATAAACAGGTCTCTGGGAGCCCCATCTGTGTGGATGGAAATACCATCAGTGCAGTGAAACAACCAAGAGATGTGAGGGCCTAGTATTTTGCAACCTCAGATTAACAAGATAATGGCCCCAAATCTCTTGGTTGTTTGCTTAGTGAATAAGCACATTTCTGAAAACCCCAAAGCATATTTAGGATTAAGTACAGAAATATTTAATGGCATCAGATCCACAGCATTGATATTTTTATGTGAAGGAATCTGAGTGTCTTTGATATCGTAAGCATTTGTTTAAGAGAATTTGGGCGATCAGAAGAACAAGTCAACCTTTCAATTCAAATTTAAAATATACACTTAATTACTTGATTTAGACTTAGGATTTTACGTTGAGATCCTGTAAAGTGTATACTACACAGTGTTGGGACATCTAACAGAATCGAAGATTCTTCATATTAGGGGGACTGCCCTGGCCGTTCAGGGGTCAAGACTCTCTGAGCTTCCACTGCAGGGAGCGCGGGTTTGATCCCTAGTCGGGGAACTAAGATCCTGCATGCTGCACGGTGCGGCCAAAAAAACCCCAAAAAACAAAACAATCATATTAGGAAGTTATCTTTTTAGGTTTACAAGAATTACTTAACATAGTGGGAAGGTTTATCAGATAAAATACAGTACATCAAGTTGGTGAATGTAATTGAATTTCTGAAGGTGTTTTTTTGTTAAGTAAGTTTGAAAGTGGAACCTCGTGTTAATCAAAGAACCTTTAAAAAGAATTTTGAAACTTGTTAGACTTAAAAGTATGATAAGATTTGTAGATCAAATTAATCGTTTAAGGGGAAAAAAATCTAGGTTTCTGGTTTTGTAACATTAATAAATGAAAACTTAATGAAAAAAAAACAGATTTCTGAATAATCTTTCCTAAGAATAGAAAGCCAGCTTGAGGACCTAAAAACAATCTCACATTAACACCACACACCCCCTCATCCTCCCATCCAGCCATCTACTCGCTTACCCTTCATGCTGTCCAACTATCCTCCAATCCTCCCACCTGCCCATTCACTTATTCAACCACCCATCCGTCCATCCGTCCATCTGTCCATCCACCCACCCTTCTATCCATCCATCCACCCATTCATTCATCTACCCAGTCATCCATCCATTCACCCAATAAGTATTTACTAAAGGACCTAGTAGGTGGCAGACACTAGATAAATACCCACAGCTAAAGGGAGGCTGCTTCTGGACCCACAGAACTCGCATGGCATCTCAGCATTGGGAGGCCCTGGCCCTGCCCTCCCTCTGCCCTTTTCACTTCATTGTCCCCGCAGTGTCTGGGATCATGGGTGCAGAGGTAGGTGTGTGGGTCCTGGCGCCAGTGGCCCCGATTCAAACCCCAGCTCCTCCTTCTGTGGGATGTTGTCAATGGAGTTTATGAAAGGAGCGCACTGTGGGCTCACAATGAGGGCTCCCGGCCAGCCCTCGGTCCCAGTTGGCCCTGTTGGGACTGTTGCCAGGCGCCCTCCTGGATACTGCCTGCCCTACGTGTGTGTGTGTGCGCTTATGGGCTGGGTGGTCTGTGGGGGGGATAGACGCAGACCAACGGACAATTGCCACCGTCGTTAGAGCTGAGGACATGAACTTGGGGACTGTGAACGGAAGAACAGGAGACAGCTCTCCGTGGGGGACAGTCCCTGTGGCGTCAAAGGGAAGCCCACCGAGCTTCCTCACAGCCCCCTCCAGGGCAGCGCCCTCCTGCCCGGGGCGACCCCCTGCCTGGCACCCACGGCCAGGCCTGGACTGCAGGGGCCGCCCAGGGGTGATGAGCTGGCCTGGGGGCCCATGCCAGCCAGCACAGCCCTCCCCTGGAGCACAGCGCACACACAGCAGAAGCAGCCCGGCCCTCGCGTCTGGGACATGGGTCTGTTTGCTCTGTCTGGTGACACAGTGATGGCTGTGCCCTGTCCCAGGAAATCAGCATCTTCCCCAACAAGTCTGGCCCGGCTGCTTGGGTTCCGAGGGCCCTGTGACCCCTGGCATCACCTTAAATGCAGTCTACGCCATGTTTACCTGAAATCCTCGGTCCAGCCCGCCCCTACCAGATCCCACCGGGCACTGCAGCCTCAGGAGCTCCCGCTGCCCCGCTCCACCACCGTCCTCGGGGCCCACAGAAGGTCCCGTGCCTGGAAACACCTGGCCCTGCCGCCCACCCTCCTGCTTAGGACCACGGTCCCGGGGGGGCGCCTGGGTCCTCAGAGCCTGCACTTGGTGGGTGTCTTGTGGGTGTGTGCAGAGCAAATGCACCGGCTGGAGGGAGAAGGCACTGCTTGAGCTCCTACTGTATGCCAGGCTCCAGCCTGTGTGTGGGTAGGGTCCATGGGAGGTGGGTTTTCAGGAGAGAGAGAGAGAGAGAGAGAGAGAGAGAGAGGGGTTGGGGGGAGAGGGAGGGAGAGATCCTGGGTTGAGTGAAGCAAGGATAAGAAGTGATGGAAGGACAGAAAGTCCTGCAGCCCGAGGTCCCTGGGGGCGTGAGGAGGGCAGTGTCACTGGGTGGGTGACAGGGAGAAGGGGTTTCAGGGAGGGAGGGGCAGCACGAGCCCGAGGCAGCAAGGATTCCTGGACTTGGACATTTGGCTGCAAAGGGGAGGTGAGAGGTTGAGGGTTCAGTGGCCCTTTCTCCTGTTTAAGAAGGATTAGAGGAGCCCCCGTAAGTGCTGGCGGGCAGGAGCCGGAGATGACAGGACGAAGAGATGGGGAGGGGGCGGGGGGATTAATCATTCACTCACTCATTCATCCAGCAGATTTTCTAGGCTCTCTCTGCCACCTCCTGGGGAAACTGAGGCCATGAGGGGTCGGGAGCTGCTCTGGGTCACAGGACCAAAGGGCGCAGAGCCAGTGCTGGACTCAGGACCCACTCCCCTTCCCGCACAGGCGGCTCAATCTCGAGCGCTCCGACCCCACAGACCTCTGCGGTCCAGCCAGGACACTGAAGGAGGCCGCTTCTCCAGGTGACCTGCAGGTTAACTGGGGGGACACGGGAAAGGAGAAGGGGGGCTCACTCCAGCCACTGCAGCCCCCATGCCGTCCGCGGAGGTGGGCTGGTGCTGGGACCATCTCTCTGGCAGCAGTTCCTCAGGTGGGGAACTTAGGTGCATATTCGTGCGTATACTGGTCAAGGGCCAACCTCAGCTACGGTTCACACGTATCCCCCATCTGTCCTTTTCTCTTCCCGCCATCTTATTTAGGTGGGTGCTGGTGGCGGGGTTCACCTGCGTTACAGGGTGCTGGGTGAGGCATCCTCGTGTTCCGATGCACATGGGATGTCTGCCTGTGCTCCGGGGAGGACAGGCCATCACCGGCACGACGACGGGGCTTCGGCTGGAGCTCGGGGTCAGGGTGTGGAGACTGGGAGGTTGGTAAGGTGGGGAGGGGCGAGGAGCGGGGGGAGAGGAGGGGAAGCGGGGAGGGGGGCAGGCAGTGGCTTCATTCTCCAGCTCTCTTGCTTCCTCCTATCTGAGTCTCTGGGTCCCCAAAGCCCCTGGGCCGTCCGGGCAGCTGACAGAGCCCGGGTCCCAGTTCTCAGGTTGGGGTCTAACCCGCCTGACCAAGGACGGTGTCCTGCTGACCTTGTGTTCTGAACCAACTGGCTGTGCCCAGGAGTGAGTCCTCTGTGAGTCAGTGGGTTGGGGTGTGTGAGTGTGAGTGTGAATGGGTGTGTGTGTATGTGCACCTGTGGCGCCGGGCGGGGGGGACCCACAGCACTTGGAGGCTGTCACTTCTGGGTTTCCGTTCTGACTCACACCTTCCCGAAGTGACCTCGGCATGACCTTCCCGAGGTGACCTCAGCGTGACCTTGGAGGAGCCTCTCTGCTGCTCCCCAGGCGATGGTGGGGCTGCCACATGTTGACCCCTTGTTCCATGGGGTCAAGGCTGCCAGGGCAGGCCTCCAGCAGGTGGTGGTGTCCCCACCCTCTCCCGGGTGCCTGTGGCTGGGAAGGGAACTCTAGGACAAAAGGTCCATCAAAGCGGGATCTCTCCCACGCCTGGGACCAGAGCTATGGCCACACCTTGGAGGAGGAGGGATGCCCTGCCTGGGTCCTTCTCCCTCGTTCCCCTGAAGACAAGGTGCCAGAGAGAGGCCTGACCGGAGACCGGCGGGGTCCTTTCCTGTCCGGCAGGTGTCTGGCCAGGGCCCCTCTGGCTGACTGGGTGCCGCACGGCGGGCGTGACCCCAGGTTGGCTGAGGTGCCGCTAAGGGGCCTCTGGGCTCCTGTGCTTCTGGGCACCGGGCTGCCCTGCTGATTCACCGGCCCCTGTGCACCTGGACGGTCAGGTCGGAGGCCGTCCAGTTCCTCCCACTCCACTGGCAGAGAGGGGAGCCGCTGTGCACACTGGCTTTGCTTTATTACCATTAAGTGCATCACAGGCACACAAGGACAGTGGTGCCCGCCCCCTGGGAGCCCCCTTCCGCTTCGGAACCCCGAACCCTACTTCTGTGACAGCTGGTTCCGGCTTTCCGCTACAGTTTCTCCACCATGTGTGCCTCCCCAGACTCATACCGCTTGGTTGTTCCTCTGTGTTTGAATCTGTTATAAATGGGGTCACGTGATAGGAATCCTTTAGTGACTTGCTCCAATCAGGCTGGTGCCGGGCTATTGTTCACTCTTGTTGCTGTGTGTGTCCTGTGGACACCCACGCCACACTTAACACGATGCTGCTTCGGGCACTGAAAGCATCGTGTTCTGGTGCCCGGCTCACAAACACTCATCTACTGAAACACCCGGAAGGGACCTGCTTTGTCCACGGTTTTCACGCCTTCCCTGGAACCGCGGGCTGGTGGCCGAGGGGCTGCGGCCGTGGGCAGGACCTGCAGTGTCCTGTGAGCCGGACCCTCACTCTGCGTCCCACCAACCCTTGGTTCTGTCCGATTTCAACATGTTTGACAATGGAGTGAATGTCAAAGGGGATTCCCTGTGGTTTAATTTGCATTTCCTTAAGTATTGACGAGGGCTGCATCTTTGCTTGTGTTCCTTTGCCATTTGAATTTCTTCTTTTTCTGAAGTACCGGTTCAAGTCTTTAGTCCATTAAAAAAAAATTTTTTTTTGTCTTTTCCTTAGAGAATAGTTAAAAGTTCTCTCTATATTTCCTAATGAGTCTTTGCTGGTCATCTGTACTGCAAACGTCTTCTCCCAGTGTGGCTTATTTTTTCATTTTCTGTGTGGTGACTGGTGAACAGAAAGAAGGTCTAAATTTTAATGTCACCCAATTAATTCGTCCTTCTCTTTATAATTTGTGCCCTTTGTGTCCTGCTTAAGAAATTTCTCCCTAACCTGAAATCATCAGATTTTCTCCTTTACGTCTTTCCAAAAGATCTGTGGATTTATCGTTCGTATTTTAGTCTTTAATCCACCTGGTATTGTTTTTAATTTATTACTTATATTTTTCCCGGTATTGATTTTTGTGGACAGTGTGATTAATATTTTTTCCTCTCTGGATAATCAGGTCTCCAAACTGGTAGTAAGGAAAGGTCTGCCCTTTGTCCACTGATCTCCGGGCTTCTCCAGCAAACCGGGGAGGTCACGTTTCCCCAGCGTACGTGGTACCCACCGGTTCCTCACTGGTGGCTTTATTGTAGCTTTAAAGGAAATCTTGGGGTCTGGTAGGGCAGGCAGGCCCTCCTACCTTGTTATTCTTCAAGAGTATCTTGGCTAATCTTGGTGATTTGTAATTCCATGGAAATTTTAGAATCAGATTGTCAAGTTCTATACACACACGTATGCACACACACACACGAGATTGTGATTGGCATTGTGTTGACTCTACAAGTCGTTTTGGGGGAAATTGATATCTTCACAACATTTTGGGGACCCTTAATTCAGGTACATGTTTGATTTTTAAACGTACCTGTTTTCTCTCTCCATTAATGTTTCTTTAACGGCATGCAAAAAAGGTTTTTTTTTTGTTTTTTCTGTTTGTCTTGCACATATTTTGTCAGGTTTATTCCCAGGGATTTCATGTTATCAATATTATGAGAAATGGTATCTGTGATGGGTAATTTTATGTGTCAGCTTGGCTGGGCCACGTGCCCAGATAGCTGGTCAGGATGTTTCTGTGATGGCGCATTTGGGGATGAGGCTGGCATCTATTGAATACATTGGTGGGTTTTGGGTAAAGCAGATTGCCCTCCGTAACGGGGGTGAGCCTCATCCAGCCCGTTAGGCCTTCATAGAACAAACGCTGCCCTCCCCCAGGAAGAGGGCTCCTGAGCCCGCCCGTGGACCTGAACTCAACTCTTCCCTGAGTTTCCAGCTTCCTTCCCACCCTGAGATCCTAGACCCACAAACCTCCGCCATTGCATGAGCCAATCCTTGAAATAAATCTTTCCCGCTGTACACAGGGGGTGCCTGACGAATGATGGTGTGACTTATGGCTTTTCTATATTTGGTCCCATCCCGTCTCGTGACACTGGGCAGTGGCTGCAGCGCCCGGTCAACCTGAGATCACAGGGTTGACAACCGATACACTCACAACCCTTCTGGACCCAGACAACAGGTCTGTTTTTCACTTTCAGTCCAGTATTCAGTAAATTCCATGAGACGGTCAGCGCTTTATTATGAAATAGGCTTTGTGCAAGGTGATTTGCCCAACCGTAGGCTCGTGTAATGTCCTGAGCACGTGTAGGGTAGACTAGGTGCAGCGGTGATCTCCCTAGGTGAGAAGTGGAGGAGCGGCCCGCGTGGCTTTGACCATGAAGAGTAGCAGAACCTTCTTCCGGGGGGGCCTTCCCAGGCTGAGGACGGCCGGGAGCCAGGACAAGCGAGGGCTGATGGCTGCCCCTGGCGGTACCGGGGAGGGGTCTCCACCCCGGCACCCCAGCCGCCCTCCCTGAGTTTGGAGGTGGGCCCCTGGCTGCCACGGCCTGCCTTTCCCCGTGTGTCACCTTCCAGCCTGACTCTGGTCCCTGGCTGCCTTCTGACCCTAACCCTCCCACGTGGCTTGTCCACAGCGGGGGGAGCCCTGGCCCAGCCCGGGGGGAGCGTCTGACCTGCCGGACGGCCCATCACTCAGTTAATACAGGGCGTCCGGCCTGGCACTCCACCTCTCGGAGTTGTCAGCGTGACTCAGTGGCCCCCTCTCCTGGAAGCAGACCCAGGAGGCCCTCGTGGTGGAGTTTCTGCGTGTGCCAGGCAGGCTGATGGGACCCGGTCGTGACGATGCCACGCAGTGTCACCCAGGGGCCCCGTCTGGCCAGGCCTCGGCCGCTCCGTCCCGTGTGGGAGGGCTCTGGCTTTGTTGTTTCAGTCATTTCGGAGAAAACCCTCCCAAGATACACCGGACGCAGAGCCTTCTGGGGGTTGGCTCACCTTTTCCTGACCCCTCCAGGCAACTGCATTCCGCCTACAATGTTGGATTTTAATTAGAGTTCTTAGTCCATTTATACTGAATGCATTTCGGATACACTTAAGTTCAAAGCTTCTCTTCCGTCGTGTGCTTTCTGTTTGCCCACTGATTCTGTGTATATTTTCTTCCCTTTCTTGCCTTCTTTGAGTTTAGTTTCCCTGAGCTTTTTTTTTTGAATTTCATTTTATTTATTTTTTTATACAGCAGGTTCTTATTAGTTATCCATTTTATACATATGAGTGTATATATGTCAATCCCAATCTCCCAATTTCCCTGAGCTTATTTTAGAGAACTTTCAAGCAAACAGAAAAGTTGAAAGAATAAGGCAATGACGACTTGCCTGCCCTCCAATTACATTCACCAGTTATTACTATTTTGCCATATAAATGTATAAATTTATATACACATACAACTACATATATATGCATACATATAATACAATATGCAGACACACGTATATATGTTTATGCATGTGTATGTATGTGCTAAATCGGTTTCCTTTAAACAATTTAAAAATTTTTTTTAAATTTTTAACTTTTTAATTTAAAAAAAAATTTATTTTCTATTGGAGTATAGTTGATTTACAATGTTGTGTTAGTTTCAGGTGTGCTAAATTGCTCTCTAAAGTGAGCTCCATGAATTGACACTCTTACCAGTAGTGTGCGAACACTCTAGGCATTCACATCCTTGACGGCACTTGATTTTTACCCTGGTTTTGAACTTTTGCCAGCCTGGTGGGTGTGAAGCTCTAGCTCCCTGTGGCTTTAATACGCATTTCCCTGCTTATGCACGAGGGTGAGCGCCTGGGCTTCCTCTTTTGTGATGAGCCCATCTGCTCGTGTGCTGTCACCTCTCACTGGTCCATGTTTTTGACATGCCTGCCTGCAGCTGCCCTTCCCTCTCCTAAATTTTAGGGTCTACACTCCTGAGTTCTGGGAAACAAGGTACAGAGATGTTTACTGATTTAAGGCTGTAACCGAGGGCCTGACGGACTCCCCTATAGAACTGCATAGCATTAAAGGATGCCCTAGGTTGCGAGCAACAGAAACGCAACCTAAGTGAATCTATCAGCTTCTACAACAGACCAACCCAGCGGCAGTGGCAGCTTCAGGTGAGGCGTGCTCCAGCAGCTCCAGGGTGTCACCAAGGACCCAGTCCTTAGCCTCTGCATGCTGCTTCTGCAGGGTTGGTTGGTCCCAGGGCTGCCCCCCCATCTGTTCTCAAGTTGTCTGCCAGCAGGTCCTGAGTCTATGGCTCTTCATCCACACCCACTCTGAGCTGACTGGACTGACTTAGATCACCTGAGCATCCTTGAACCAACTTCTGAGGTTGGGGGATAGAACACTCAGATTAGGGTGGAGTCAGCTTCCCGAAAACCACGTGGATCCCCAGATGGAAATCAGAGCAGATGGGCAGAGGGTGGGGGGGTGAGGGTGGGTTGGATGCCAGGGCTGGACCAGTCAACTTGCACACAGCAGACGCGGCCTGGTGTGCCTGGTGCTGGCCATGGTGGCCGCTGAGCAGCCCTTCTTGCTCACTTCTGGGCACGTGCCTGTGCGCCAGATGGTCACACCTCCTGGAAATCTGATCTGCACGTAACTGCGGGATTTTTTCTTACTTACGAATGCTTTCATAACGGAAGACTAATACGGAAGATGAGCACCTGTATCTCTCCCACCCAGGTTCAGCTGTTATCAACATCTTGCCATGTGTGTTCTTTCTCTCCTTCCCTCTTTTTTTTCTGAACATTTCAATATAAGTTGCAGACACAGTGACACTTAACCCTAAATACAGAACCATAATGCCACAGTCATACCTAAGAAAATTAGCAATTCGTTCTCAAATACCAGCTAATATCCTGTCCAGACTGAAAGTGGCCACAATGTCCCTCAAGCTTGTTTCGTAGCTGTGAGTTTGAACCAAGACCCAGCCAAGTTTTATGCATCACTTGTTTGCCTCTTTGGTATCTTTTAATCCAGCAAGTTCTTTCTAGATTTAAAGTTTCGGGTTAGAACTGTAATTCCTCGACACATTTCTCATGACATTCATTCTGAAGGGCTGGGTCAGGTGTGGATGACCCCCACGTCCTGCCTTTGTCCGTTCCCCCAGTATTGTGCAAGGTGTCCTTGTGTGCTGGTCTTTTCTGTAAAATGGGAAGTTAGGTATGAGTCCTTCATAGGTGAAGGTTTTCTTTTACTTTCCATAAGTGAGCTGTGTTCTTCTACTGTTGTTCTTCAGAAGCACATACGTGAGCACATTTACTGCGTTTGCTTTTTGTATCTTTCCCCTTCTTTTCCTGCCACCTCTGTCTCGATAGATCATTTCAAAATGATTCAATTAATCTCTTCTATTGACTTATTTACACCTCTTTAAAAAACTTTTGAGAGGTTTCCCTAAGGTTTACAATATACGTTTTTAAATGATCAACGTGGTTGTGTCTGGACTGTTGAATTGTGCCCCGGCCGGCAATTATTTTGCTGGTGGGTTGGCGTGGTCCTTACGAAGCTGTGGGGCTGGATCCTGTGTAGCCCTTGCTCTGGGGCCGGGAAGCCTGCGCTTAGCGCCTGGCCCTTCTGACTGAAGCCAGGGCGCTGGTGAGTGCCCCGTGGTGTGACAATGTCGGCCCCGCCCTGACAGCACCCTTTGTAGGCACTATTCCACATTCTAGGAGGCGCGTCTTCCGGATGGATTGGAGATTCCTGGGTCTAACGGGAGATTGCCGTTTGTCGCTGAATTTCCCTCCCGTGTTGCATCGCGTTGCTCCCCCTCCAGCTGCTCCCCCTCCAGCGGCGGATGAGGGTGCTTGACTCTGCACCCACCTGCCCAGAGCTCCGTCGAGCTCTGTCCGGAAGGGGGGGGGGGTGGATCTCCTGGTGGTTTATTTGCATTTCTCTCATGATAAGTGAGGTTCAGCCCATTTTCCTGTGATTGAGGGGCCTCTGCATTTCTGCGTTTCTCCTTCTGTGACCTGTCTGCTCACGTCTTCTGTCCTCCCCACTTTTTTCCATCAGATTTGGTCCTCTCCCTCCTTGTTGTATCAAAAGCTCTTTATATAGTAGGGGGATCAGCCCTTTGACCCTGACGTGAATTGTCGTATTTCTTCCGTGTTTTGACCTCATGTGTTTGACCTTGTTGATGGGCTCAGTGTTTCACATGCACACATACAATCTGTATCTCGGGATCACCCATATCTCCCTTCATTGCTTCTGGCTTTGAGTCATGATTAGAGAGGCTTTTCCTGCTCTTAGATTATAAAGGGATCCACTCACAAATGCCTCGGGTAATTGTGTAGTTTCCTCTGTCACATTTCAGTTTCTTTTTTTTGCTGCATGTGTGGCTTGCGGGATCTTAGTTCCCTGACCAGGGATCGAACCCGTGCCCCCTACAGATTGTACGTGTGCATACAGGGAAGGGGAAGGCCACGTGGTCCCTGGATCGGCCTGTATGGGCATATGGGACGTGGGCCATGTGGGGACACTGTGCCCGGTGACCGCTGCCGTGTCTGGAGAATGCCCAGGGGTGCATGGCACAGGTGGACCTGAGACAGGAGCGTGGAGGAGGGACGCTGTGGGCTCAGGGGGTGGGAAGTGAGCGGTAGCCGGGAGTCCGTGCGCGCAGTTCTGGGACAGTAGGAACGGCAGCCGCTGTCAGCCTGTGTGACCCGCAGCAGGGGGAATGCAGTCTGTTCTCTATCAAGACAGAAGACAAGGCCGGTAAGATGCTGTGTGGCCTCTCCCAGAGAGTGAGGGAGGCTGGGGGGCAGGCAGGCCGTGCCGGTCCCCACCCAGGGACAGAGGCCATGCCCCCACCCCATGGCTCCGGGTCTGGCCCTTCGATGGAGGGACAGGCCTGGGTCTTGGCTCGGGGTGCAGCACGCTGGGGGTTTGGGGTCACGCTGGTTCTCCTGGCAGTCTGTGAGTGGAAATGCCGGGATCGAGCCACACGTGTGCTGGTGGGAGAAGGCAGAGCAGGCAGGAGGCAGGTGCAGAGGTCCCGAGGGAGCGTGTGTTGCTGGGGCAGAGAATTAGGGAGAGAGTCAGGGGCTCTGAAAGGTCACCTGCTGCTGAGTGGAGAGTGGCCCGTGGATCCAGCTGGAGGGGGACCCAGGATGGCCCCAGGCCACCCTTGGCTGAGAAAGTGACTGCCGTTCACAGAGCTCTTGGCCCCAGGGACCCTGGGTGGCCGGCGCTGCCCAGATGGCTTTCTGCCTCGTGGGACCACAGAGCTGTGACCGGAGGGGTCACATCTGTGCCCTTCCTGAGGGGACTGCAAGGCAGAGACAGGCCCTCTGCCAGCTCTGCCCTGGCACCCCGGCCAGGTCGACATACAGAGCAGCCCCCCTTCTGGGGCCCCCACCCCAGACCCCCAGAGAGAGTCAAAGGACAGCCAGTAGGAGGCAGCTGCGTGTGCCGGGCCAGTCAGCACGCCCAGTCCTCAGACGGTGGCTTCTGCTCCACTGGCCAGAGGAGCTGAGGTTCAGCGAGGTCGCAGCTTCCAGGAGGTCAAGCCGCATCTTAAGGTCAGGGCAGGTGCGGGCCTGGCAGTTTGCTGCCACCTCCTGCCACGAGGGCAGAAGCCAATGACCGAGTGCTGAGCCATCCAGCACCAGAGAGGTCTTCTCTGAAAGGCTGCAGAAGGCGGGAAGAGCCGTGCTTCTCGCCGAGCCGGACCAAACCCAGGGTGTCCGCGAGGGAAGTTGCCATGGAAACCGCGGAGATGCAACCGGTGACAGTGACTCCTGCCACTTTCCCCCAGCCTGTGATGGGGGCATCAGGGGGCCTTGGTGTGTGTGTGTGCGTGCACGGGTAGGCGTCTGCGTGTGAGTATGTGAGTGCCCTGTGTGTGCACGTGTGCAGGAGTGCGTGCTCTCGCGTGGGTGTGTGTGGGCACAGCTCTCCCAACCCCGTGTGTAAATGGGGGACCCAGGCAGATGCCCACGTGGCTCATTCCCTCTTGGCAGGCTGGGGCTGCCCGGCCTGATTGTCTTCTTTCTCCTTGGCTGGAACGTGGGGAAGCAGGAAGGTGAGTAAAAACTGAAGGAGGAGGCCTGGCCAGAGGACAGGACCTTCCCGGAGGCGGGAGGCCGCTGGCAGAAGAAGGGAGAAGTGAATAAGTGGGCCCTTACCACAGCCGTGCCCGGCAGATGGTATTGACCATGACCGTCTCCTGTGCCTCCAGGGTCTGGCGTGCTCCTGCCGCATCCTTTCTGTGCCTGTTCAACTGCTGAACTCCGGCCTGTCCTTCAGGGCTCAGCTCAGAAGCCACCTCCTCCAGGAGGCCTTCTGGACCCCTCTGTGTGGCCCCATTCCCTTTCCCTTACTCGGCCGCAGCCCTCACGCCTCTTATTCTGTCTCCGTCTCTGCTCTTTGAGCTTCTCGAGGGCCGGGACGGGCTGCATCCCCAACCTCCAGCGCCCGGCCGGGAGGGACGGCCAGTGAGCTCCCGGGAGTGGCAGGAAGCACTGATGCTCGCGTTCTCGCCCTGCCTCCCTGAAGCCCAGAGATGCCTTGCTCCCAGTGGGGAGGGGGCCTTCCTCTGCGTCTTTGGTTTGTCCCCCAGAGGTGAATCACCACGTTCCCTTCCCTCTCGACCCAGAGCGCCTCCCCTCTGAGAATCCAGGGGAGCCACGGGTGCCGGGGCCCAGACAGAGTCTCAGGGGTGTCTGAGGAGAAGGGCTGCTCACAGACATGCTGGGCCGAGCAAAGAAACAGGCATTTTTTGGCACCTTCTTTAAAAGAAAGCAACGGCATCAATATGTTAAAAATAAACTATTTTTACTTTAAAAGGGCAAAAACAACCAAAACAAACACAGAGCTAATGAAAAGAGCTTGGCTGAAGGTACCGAAGGTTTACTCATAGCTGCCCAGAGGATGGCAATTGTTCAGACTGGGATGGGTCTAGCAGGGCTGGCACCTTGCTGTGCACCAGGGGATGGAGAGAAGATGCAGATAGGGACATGGTTCTGCCCAGAATGTGTCGAATGAGCTAACGACAGCTTGTCTACATTGGAGAAGGGGCATCTACACAAGCTGGCTGGGTGGGGTGGGGGAGTCAGGGAAGTCTTCCTGGAGGAGGTGACCTGTCTGCACTGAACTTCGAAGGGCATTCCAAGTAGAGGGAACACCTTGGAGAAGGAGCCAGTGGGGTGTGTGTGTGTGGGACCCACCTGAGGGGGGCTCACAAGCCAAGGACCCCTGGGTTCAAATTCTGCTCAGTCCCTTAGGAGGTGTGTCCCCAGGCAAGCTGCAATCTTTCTGGGCCCAGTTTTCTCACTTACAAAACATGAGCAGTGAAAACAAACTGGAGGCCAAGCCGTAGCACGGGGGAGGCTCCAGCCCTGCCCCAAGACCAGCGGCAAGTTGGGTCCCGAAGTCACATCTGTGGGGGTAGCCCAGGCTCCGACCCAGACACCCTCCTCAGCCCTCCCAGGAGGGAGATCCACTGGCGAATTCAGGTTTCAGAGCTCCCCGAGCGCTGCGGGGAGCCCCTGAGCTTCATTGGTCATTGGTCCCCATCCCTAGGAGGGCTCTCCGGTACCCTATCCTTCCGTGAGGCTGGGGGCTGCGAGGGCACCGCAGGGCTGGCTTCCTGGGTGTAGTGAGCTTTGGGTGGAGGGCTCCCTGGGCCAGCCGGAGTCCAGGGTGAAGTGGTGGGTCCTGGACCTCCTCCTCTCCGCCGTCCTTGCTGAATGCTTACCTGTCCCCCCAGGAGGGGTTGGTGGTGCTCAGGAGTTCAGGGGCTCTTGGCTTCCCAGCCCCTCACTGCAGGCCACCCTGAGCCTCAGCTACTGTGCAGGAACCGCAGAGACTTCACCCGTTGCTACGAGGCTCCGGAGCCAAAGGATGAAGTGCTGGCCTTGGCCGTGGCACTCAGTAACTATGGCAACCACTCCCAGTGACGCCTGGGCCCATGCAGCTGGGAGGCGATGGGGCCAGGCAGGACCAAACTCTGACATGTGCTGCCCTCTCTGGGTGGCCCTGTTAGTCTGCTCTGGCTGCCATGACCAAGTACCGCAGACGGGGTGGCTTAAAAAACAGACATTTATTTCTCAAGGTCCTGGAGGCTGGATGTCCAAGGTCAGGGTGTGGGCAGTGATGGTTCCTCCTGAAGCCTCTCTCCTTGGCGTGTAGACGGCTGTCTTCTCCTGTCGTTTTCCTTCTATGTGTGTCTATGTCCTAATCTGCTCTTCTTATGAGGACACTGGTCATATTGGGTTAGGACCACTCTGATCACCTCCTTACAGACCGTATCTCCAAACATGGACGCATGCTGAAGAACTGGAGGTTAATGCTTCAACGTGCGAATTTTGGGGACACAGTTCAGCCCGGAGCAGCCCCTTTGCAGGGGAGGGACTCCCTCTCACTTAAGCGTCTGCCGTGTCTGGTGTCTGGGAGCAGTCTCACGCCTCCAGCCCCTCTCGACTGCCCTTCTCCGTGCAGTTGGGCCGAGGCCAGGACATGTCTCTCCATGCCCCACGCCCAATCTGCCTTGATTCTCGGGACCCCAGACCCCGAGTCCCCTGCCTGAGGTCTGGCCTGAGCAACCCTGCTGACCTCCATGTGCCAGAGGGCCTGGCAGGCTCAGGCGGCCCTCGCCCCACGCCCATCTGCCGGCGTCTCGAAGCTCAGTGGGCAGCAAAGCATCTGGACCAGTCTGGACGGG